>NC_034190.2:73328246-73681746 GCF_002021735.2 Oncorhynchus kisutch | reverse complement strand
TCAGATGGACACTGACAGAGGGCAGTGTCATTTAGATTTGTATTGTGGAGTAACTACAATGTTATTAATCCATCCTCAGTTCTCTCCTATCACAGCCACTAAACTCTGTAACTGTTATAAAGTCACCATTGGCCTCATGGTGAAATCCCTGAGCGGGTTCCTTCCTCTCCGGCAACAGAGATAGGAAGGACACCTGTGTCTTTGTAGTGACTGGGTGTGTTGAAACACCATCCAAAGTGTAATTAATAACTTCACCATGCTCCAAGGGATATTCAATGTCTGCTTTTTTTTACCCATCTACCATTAGGTGCCCTTCTTTGCGAGGCGTTGGAAAACCTCTTTGGTCTTTGTGGTTGAATCGGTGTTTGAGATTCACTGCTCGACTGAGGGACCTTACAGATAATTGTATGTGTGAGGTACAGAGATGAAGTTGTCATTCTAAATCATGTTAAACACTATTATTGCACACAGAGTGAGTCCATGCAACTTATTATGTGACTTCTTAAACACACTTTAACTTATTTAGATTTGCCATAACAAGGGAGATGAATACTTCTTGACTCAAGACATTTCTGTTTTTAAAAATGTACTTTGTACAAATTTCAATAAACAAAATTCCACTTTGACATTATGGGGTATTGTGTGTAGAGACACAACATCTCAATTTAATACATTTTTAATTCAGGCTGTAACACAACAAAATGTGGAAAAAGTCAAGGGGTGTGAATACTTTCTGAAGGCACTGTATGTAAAATAAATGTTTGAATGTATATTAGGCATATATCTCTAAGGCCATGCAGAGGTCTGGCAGATCAGACAAAACTACTGAAAACGAGTCAACCCAAATGGAACCCTATTTCCTGTACATTTGCACTTCTTTCGACCATAGCCCTTCACACTTTATTTTTTCCTCCAGGTCTTATCTTATTTGTGTAAATATTTGCAGCATTTTGAGGGGGTGACACCTTCGGTTGGGGTGGGTGGGGGAGTGGTTGTGGGAGGGCCATAGAAAGAAATAGAAATGCTAGAAGGGGAAAAGGCTCCAGAGTGGTGCAGCAGTCTAAAGCAATACATCTCAGTGCAAGAGGTGTCACTACAGTTCTTGGTTCGATTCCAGGCTGTATCACATCTGGTTGTGATTGGGAGTCCAATAGGGCGGTGCACAATTGTCCCAGGGCTGTCTGGGTATGGCTAGGGTAGGCCGTCATTGTAAATAAGAATGTGTTCTTAACTGACTTGCCTAGTTAAATAATAATAAAATGTGCAGTGTGAAGACAATAGGGTCCCATTTGGGACGCAGACACAGAGTAGTAAAGCACCAGTGGCTCTCAACTATTCTAGTGACTTTTGTCTCGTCCGTCAAACAGGAAAATGAATAGCTCTCCTTTATTAAATCATACATTCATGATCCACATAGCAATGGTTAACCAATTACTTTATGTCATCTAATCTCATTCACTTGTTAAACAGAGACTAACAATGAGAATGAGGATGAGAGTAATACATTGTGTCTCTGTGAAGTCAAGAAAATAACTAAACAACTGTGGGTGAATGAAGTGACGAAAGTGACATAATTCACATGCAAACTATGGTGCTGAGAAACTGTCCTGGTCTGAGAGGAAGTGGCTTTGAGAGCAACAGAAGAATAAGAAGAGTGGCAGACAGACAGGAAGTAGGCTAGAAGCCCAGAGTTCTGGGTTGAACAAACCTGCTGCCATGGCAATGACCACAGAGACAGGTTAGTTACAATTGTTGTCACTTAACTGATAGAGAGGATGTGTGGAAGAAAGAGTCCCCACCTCAGTCAAACACAGGAAGCTACAAGAGGTTGATCTTATCAGGATCTGAAGTCAGTTGTTTTTTCTAATACACTCACAAGGGACAAACAGACTGGACCACTAAGTAACTGCACTATAGTAGATGGGATAAGAAAGACCTCACATTGGCTCATCGAAAACAAGAGAGAGCATAGCTAGAAACTCGTTTCTAACATAAAACTGCATAAATCACGTGTGAATGGTATATGACAAGTTCAGTTCAGTAACACCATGGTATAGGTCACAGCAATTGAAAATGGAATATTGTAATTTGAAGTGAAACACAGCTTGCCCCTGTTGTAATGAGAGGAGAGCTTACCTTGAATACTGTGGAGGTAAACCTTAAGGCCAGAGCGGAGCTGCTGATCACCAACCCTCTCAAACTGCTTAAACAGTTTGTTGATTGTGTTCTGAACGGATTCATGCCGTTTTACCTCTGCTCTTATGGCACTTGACTGAGACAATTTATTGCTGCTATTCATCTTGAAGTATGTAGATTGAAATAAACTGGGTAAATAATCCAGTTTGCTTCAGCCCATTTGAACTCCTCTCTTTTTCATTCCACAACTGTTCATTCCGTTAAAATGCAAAAAATATATACTCCAAGAGAAAGTTACACTCAATAGTTGAGATCGCAGGACACCAGAGCTCTCATTGCAACGTTTTTCAATTTCCTCTGACGGCTTTGAAATCACTTCCTTATTTCAAACGATATTTTTTACTGTGTGGTTGCTTGCTTTTTGTTAAAGGAGAGTCTTCTGTGCACCAGGGCTAGCCTACACATTGTAAAGGTCCCTACGGCTGATTCAAAAATCACTCTATTTTCTCACCAATGTTTAGAATTTACATGATTATACAATTTCATGTATAATATGTACGTAAACTGTTGGTGTTTATTGAGCTACATGTATTAACAATAGGACTGCATTGTTGGTTAAGGGCTTGTAAGTAAGCATTTCACGGTAAGGTCTACAACTGTTGTATTTGGCGCATGTGACAAATAAAAACATATTTGATTTGAAATAACGTGAGAGCCTCTGTCCCTAGATGGTGAGGCTTGGATCTGAAATGGGGTGTCATGGCTCAATCAGTGATGCATAGTAGGTTCATGTTTACATAATAATCATCAGCCTCCTCTCTCAATTCAATTGAATTCAAAGGGCTTTATCGTCATGTGAAGCATGTTTACATTGCCAAAGCAAGTTAAATAGATAATAAGCAAAAGTGAAATAAACAATTAGAAATGAACAGGAAACGTTACACTCATAAAAAGTTTCAACAGAATGGAGACATTTCAAATGTTATATTATGGCTATGTACAGTGTTGTATGAAAGGGGAAATCTCTCTCTCTCTCTCACCCATATTTCTCTGAACCATGTTGCTTAATCCTTGTCAAGACTTGTCAAAGTAGCCAACCTACTGCATTGAATTATATTCTATTAAAAAATGATGACATTTGGAACATTTTGCACATTTTCTCTTTTAAATTCTCTAAACACAGAGATAGCAGACTTGATGATTTAATGTCTTGTGAATACATCCATCATGACACCTCCCTCTTTTCACTTGTGTGCAGGGGCATCTTAAACAGAAGCAAATACCCAGAAACGGGGAGGGACCTACCTGAATTTGTCAAATAGAAACTCTTGTTTTAGTTGCAACTGTTTGGACAAGTTAGGAGGTTCGGTTAATCTAGCCCAGGCGCCTGTGTAGGCGTGTTTCACAGCAGCTGAAATCTGCTTCCCGGGCATGAGCCAGGTTCCCTGTTCTGTACAACAAAAGCGGCGTAATTAAGCAAGTGTAGTAATAAGTAGGATTCTGTGTTTTCACACGCAAAAGTAATTACTTTTGATGAAAATGCTTTATCTGCCTTCCCAATGAAAACTAATTTGAAAATTCCTATTTGAACTTCTGGAAAAGAGATGTTGTATGCTTCTGGATGATGCACCATGTTGCCTTGTTTGAGAAAGGAGGGAAGATGGCAGAAGCTGATGTTCTGTTCGAAACTGATGCTGAGAGTAGTCGTGAAAAAGAAAGGAAACAAAATCAATAAAGTTGTGATGGAAACTAAGAAATAACTAGATAGAATCATTTATAGACGGAGTGAGGGTTTTGGATCAATGTTACCTGGGGGATCGGTTCAACGTCATAAAGAGTATCATGAATGCGTTGGGTGAGGTGGCGTCGGTGAGAGTCACACGAGCTGGTCTTATTACGTTTTTTTGTGAGTCTGCGGAACAGAAGAAGTGTGCTTTGCCCCTAAAAAAATATTTTTGAATGGAAGGTTTTGCGTATGGATTTCCTAAGCAGGGTGCCTGTCAAGGGGGTTATTTCTGAGGTTGCAGATGATATACCTGAGGAAGTATACTTCCAGGTAACCTAGTGGTTAGAGTGGTTGGACCAGGAACCAAAAGGTTGCAGGATCAAATCCCTCAGCTGACAAGTTAAAAATCTTCCCCTGAACAAGGGAGGTAACCAACTATTCCTGTTCTATTGGGAATATGATTTTGTAAAATCCAAAATACTGAGGTAAAGACAGTTTCAGGACAGACATTTACCTGTAGTTTTCCTTGACCATTACTCCTAAAACGTTCAAAACTGGTTGAAGCTAACCCGATGGCATAGGCACGCATTTGTTGATTTACATCTCAAACTATTTTAAATGATTTATTTACATTTTTGAATTTCAATAGCTCAATGGTCATGTGACCTAATGACTTCAAACAAGATTCAGAATGTCCACTCAGTGGGCCTACATATTGCACACACTTTAGTTAATCTCACAAGATTTTACATGAATGTTTCAAAATGTAACATTTCAATCTCTCCTTGGTCATGAGACCTACTGACTTCAAACAAGGTTCAAAATGTCCACTGACTATACCTTCATATCGCACACTCTGATGTTTGTCTACTTTCATCTCATGCGATTAGACTTAAATCTGTAAGCTTTGCAGGCCTTCATTTCACATGGGTGTTAACAAAACTTTTTTTATCTTCAAATGTTCCCGCCTCGCAATCACTATCTTTCACATGGACACTGAAAAGATCCGCAAATGTCTCTATATGGAATGGATCAGGGACAGGAAAGGTGTTCAAACAGACGTGCTTAAAGGAAGGAGCACAGGTAGGCCTCATGAAAAACAGTGTTTCATATGCTCTTTTTAATCACAGTAATAGGCAGGGATTTGTCAGTCAGCGTGAGCTTGATAATATGAAATAATAAGTCAAGAAGATGAAAAAGTAGATTGTTGAAAGGGTGTATTACGTCCTGTGCTGGCCCCATTGTCATATCCATTCTGAATTCTGACTGGTAAAATCACAGCTGAAAAATGCCTCTATGTGTGTGTGTGTATACCGTATGTGGGAATGTCTTATGACCGTCCTACATGTAGTGTTGGTACATGTAATATTCCTCAACTACATATATCATCAATTCCTCAACTGCATATATCATAAAACATTCTTCAACTGCGTATATCATAAATTGTTATTGCAAATAGAAGTATTATGTTCATCAACTGACATTTTCAGATATTATTTTCACAAACACACTTTAACACACTTTGGTGCTTACAATTCATTCTCTTTTGTCATAGATTTGGTGGGCACTGTCATCTGTGATCTTTGTGATATGACTTTCTTTAAGCACATACTGATGAAACTGTCACTTAATATTTTTTTCTTAAAGTCTACAAACGCTCTACATTTATTCACTCTGTGATAGGGTTGAAGAGAATCTGAAATGTACATCAACCAGGGATAAAGAGAAAATTAACACTGTGAAATGTTTCGTACTTATTTGAAGTAAAGTGTCTGTTGACATGTTGGAAAAGATTAAATGTCTACAATTTCTGTTTAATTTTTCAATATTAAATTTGTATTAATTGATATACTGGCCACCATTACTGTGGTTACATGTTCAGTATATGTATTAACCAGTAAACCCACTGCAGCCTACCTCACCAGCTCACTCTCCATCCCTGTTCAGTCTACCTCACCAGCTCACTCTCCATCCCTGTTCAGTCTACCTCACCAGCTCACTCTCCATCCCTGTTCAGTCTACCTCACCAGCTCACTCTCCATCCCTGTTCAGTCTACCTCACCAGCTCACTCTCCATCCCTGTTCAGTCTACCTCACCAGCTCACTCTCCATCCCTGTTCAGTCTACCTCACCAGCTCACTCTCCATCCCTGTTCAGTCTACCACACCAGCTCACTCTCCATCCCTGTTCAGTCTACCTCACCAGCTCACTCTCCATCCCTGTTCAGTCTACCTCACCAGCTCACTCTCCATCCCTGTTCAGTCTACCTCACCAGCTCACTCTCCATCCCTGCTTTGGACAATTAATAGCATGACTCTCGTACTTTGCCCTTTTCCTTTATGGTTGATATTAACGATGAAAGGAGATATCTGTCTCTCTCCTATTGTGTACCACTGTTAAATAGCGAAGGGAAAAAAACAGGGAAAATAAGTACTTAGAACTACCAATTATTATAGATAAATATTAAAGAAAACACAACAGACTGAACCCCCTACTTGTCAAACAAATAATAATGTACAACAATATAGAAGATATATGACTAGAGGTTATGCAATATGGGTGTATATCCCCTGCATGCTTATTAGGTGTGTAATTGACATGACCAAGGAGCTATTGCAATTTAAAACTATGAAAATTGTACGTTACACTGTGTAGTTTTACAGTACACAAACAAGAGTGTGTAATATAGAAGGGTAGTCAGTGTACATTCTGCACCTTGTTTGAAGTCAGTAGGTCACATGACCAAGGGGCTATTGAAATGTGTCATTTTAAAAAATTCATGTAAAATCTTGAGATGAAAATGGACAAACTAAAGGGTGTGCAATGTGCAGGCCCACTGAGTGGACATTCTGAGCCTTAGTTGAAGTCCCTAGGTCACATGCCCAAGGAGCTATGGAAATTCAAATGTGAAAAAAGTTTGTACTTTTTACTAATTCAACTTGGAATACAAAATGCTGCTCACATTTCCACATGTTTATTAGATTTGGAAAGCAAATTAATGTCCAAATCATGAAAATAAGACCTGTGCAATGTTGTGCGAAATTTTTCCAACATCATGACACTTATTTGGAGTCTGTGGCTCAAGTGGTTGTAAAGCTATTGAGGTTTGAAAGCGTGACTATCCATCTAATATCCAACTTGACTTTACCTCAGTAACAAAAATATAAACGCAACATGTAAAGTGCTGGTCCCATCTTTCATGAGCTGAAATAAAGATACCAGAAAGTTTCTATATTTGCACAAAATGTGTTTTCCTCCCTGTTAGTGAGCATTTATCCTTTGTCAAGATAATCCATCCACCTGACAAGTGTGGCATATCAAGAAGCTGATTAAACAGCATGATCATTACACAGGCGCACTTTGTGCTAGGGGACAATTAAAGGCCACTCTAAAATGTGCAGTTTTTGTCAGGACCCGGTTACGAACTGGGTCTCCGGTGTGAGAAACAGTCACTTAGTAAACTGAGCCACTAATAGTTGTCAGAACCCAGAAGATGAGGCAGACACAGCAGTAATAGAGACGGTGATTTAATAAAGAAAAAATGTATATCCTCCAAGACACAAGGAAAATCCACAAAGTGGTAAGAACAGCAGGGAAAAAAACAAACCTCAAAAGAATAATAAAAAATAAACAAGAACAAAACCAGAGTACCTCAAGAAAATCCAACTAGAGAAACAAGCATTCACAGCATGGCTGGCTGCTAACATACAAACACAGAGCAAAGAACTGAGGAAAACTAAGTTTAAATACAATCAAGGGAAGCCAATCAGCATTCAGGGCTCGACCACCAATGCTTATAATTTTTTGGGGGAATAGTTTACCACCCTTACAGTAGGTGGCGGCATGCACCTCTAAAGCTTGTTTACGGACCACCATAATACCATAGATGAAGAAGATTAATCGAAAGTGTTTGTAAGTGGGATGCACTTTTGAGCGCTACATTCCAAGGGGTTTGTGCTGATTGTACGGAGATTGTGACAGCTGGTTAAATGGTGTCCCTTGAGCAGGCAAGAACAAGATTTATGTCAGGAGAAGAGCAATATTATCATAAGGAGAATAAGGAGGAATGGAAGGAAGAAGAGAGGCAGAGTAGGTCTAAGAGAGAGAAGGAGGAAGACGGTGAACTTGAGTCTGTTAAAAATAGCTGGAAAAAGGGAGATGGTTTGTTAAAGAAAAAATGTATAATTGTGTGAGCAAGGTGAGCTGAAGGCAGGAGGAGAAATGGAAGGGAATGAGGGCAAAATATCGGAGGTGGTAGAGGTGTGGTGAAGAGGGTCAGGATAAAGATGAGTCTGTGACAGTAGGTGTGATGTTTTTGGAAAAAGTGGACCCTTGCCTTTTGGCTAATACATTTCTGGTTTCAGGGTGGGTGAAAACACAGTTGGGTGCTGTGGAATCGGTGAGGGTAACCAGAAGTGGTCTTGTGATAATTGTTTGTGTTTCTGCTGGTCAGAGGGAGCAGGCGCTCTGTGTTAAACAAATGGGGGCTAGAGATGTGAATTGTTTTACTCTCAAGAAAAGGGTGCCACCGAAAGGAGTGATTACTGAGGTAGCGGTAAATGTAAAAGTTGACCAACTGAAGGGGAAGATTCCCGGTGTTCGGGATGCTCGTCGTTTGGTGCAACGCAGACAGGGTGGCGTGAAACAGAAAAGTCATTTTCTGTTCTTTTGAGTTTTGATGTTGATTCTTTGACCGACAAAGTGATGTTAAGATATATAAATTATCCTGTACAAGCTTTTGTGCGGAATACATTACGTTGTTACAGGTGTCAAGCTTATGGGCATGTGGCAGCAGTGTGTAGGAGGGAGGTTCCTAGGTGTGAGAAGTGTGCAGAAGGGCATGAGACGAAGGAATGTGTAGCATTGGGGAAAGTAGTGGTATGTGTTAATTGAAGGGGTGCCCATGGGGCTGGGGATCAGAAATGTCCCGTGCGAGAGAGGCAGGTTGAGGTTTCTAGGATTAGAGAAGTGTGGAAGTTGTCATATGCTGAGGCAGTGAAGAAAGTAGATAGATGGGTCAAGGGGGAGGGATCCGGAGAGCAGTGGTGTGAGTAGTAGATCTGTACCTGTACAGAGGGATAGGGCAACAAGTCATATACAGTACCAGTCAAAAGTTTAGACACACCTACTCATTCAAGGGTTGTTCTTTATTTTTACTATTTTCTGCATTGTAGAATAATAGTGAAGACAATACTATGAAATAACACATATGGAATCATGTAGTAATCAAAAAAAAGTTAAACAAATCAAAATGTTATATTTGAGATTCCTCAAAGTAGCCACCATGTGTGTCATATGTGCTATTTCATAGTTTTGACTCTACAATAGTAGAATAATAGTAGAACAGTAGAATGAGTAGGTGTGTCCAAACTTTGGACTTTTACTGTCTGTTTCAGTAAGATTGGATTTTTAGCATTTATAGTAATGGTTAACTGTACTGCAGCAATGGGGCGGCAGGGTAGCCTAGTGGTTAGAGTGTTGGATTAGTAACCGAAAGGTTGCAAGTTCATATCCCTGAGCTGACAAGGTCGTTCTGTCTTTCTGCCCCTGAACTGGCAGTTAACCCACTGTTCCTAGGCTGTCATTGAAAATAAGAATTTGTTCTTAACTGTCTTGCCTGGTTAAATAAAGGTAATTTTTTTTTACATTAGTAGTAGAAAATGGAGTTTGTGGTGGCAGCTGCAGAGAGGTATTTGGGTGTTCAAGACTTGACGTAAGAAGAGTTACAGTGGTGATGTCCTATCCTTTCAGGCTGTAGTAGGGATTTAAATAGTGGCGTAGGGTGGTATTATTTATTTATTTATTCAAGCAAAATACAAGAGAGTTATACACCAATCTAGTAGGTGGCGGTAAAGCAACATTTATTGGATGCCAACCGCAGTTAAACCTCATCAAAGAAGAAGATGAATCAAACCACCTCAATGATCACACAAATAAATGACAAAGCTTTGCTAGGAAAGTAAAGTATTGGTGTTTGTATCTCTATAAAATTATGAATATGGTCTGTAGTGGATTTACCTGCTGGTTTACATTGTGAGTATTGAAGAGGGACATCTTAGCTAGTTAACGTTAACTGTCAAATTCTGTAACTAACGTTAGCTAGCTTGCTAACATATTTACAGGCTGGATCATGTTGTGATCTATTGTATTGTTGTATGTTTTAATTATGTAATGTATTGATTGTTGCTGCCTTATTGGCCAGGTCTCCCTTGAAAAAGAGACTCTGGGTCTCAATGGGCTTTTCCTGGTTAAATAAAGGTTAATTTAAAAAATACATTTTAAAATCAAATCAACTTTTATTGGTCACATACACATGGTTAGCAGATGTTATTGGTCACATACACATGGTTAGCAGATGTTGTTGGTCACATACACATGGTTAGCAGATGTTATTGGTCACATACACATGGTTAGCAGATGTTATTGGTCACATACACATGGTTAGCAGATGTTATTGGTCACATACACATGGTTAGCAGATGTTATTGGTCACATTCACACGGTTAGCTGATGTTATTGGTCACATACACATGGTTAGCAGATGTTATTGGTCACATACACATGGTTAGCGGATGTTATTGGTCACATACACATGGTTAGCAGATGTTATTGGTCACATACACATGGTTAGCGGATGTTATTGGTCACATACACATGGTTAGCAGATGTTGTTGGTCACATACACATGGTTAGCGGATGTTATTGGTCACATACACATGGTTAGCGGATGTTATTGGTCACATACACATGGTTAGCAGATGTTGTTGGTCACATACACATGGTTAGCGGATGTTATTGGTCACATACACATGGTTAGCAGATGTTATTGGTCATATACACATGGTTAGCAGATGTTATTGGTCACATACACATGGTTAGCAGATGTTATTGGTCACATTCACACGGTTAGCAGATGTTATTGGTCACATTCACACGGTTAGCTGATGTTATTGGTCACATACACATGGTTAGCAGATGTTATTGGTCACATACACATGGTTAGCGGATGTTATTGGTCACATACACATGGTTAGCAGATGTTGTTGGTCACATACACATGGTTAGCAGATGTTATTGGTCACATACACATGGTTAGCAGATGTTATTGGTCACATACACATGGTTAACAGATGTTATTGGTCACATTCACACGGTTAGCAGATGTTATTGGTCACATACACATGGTTAGCAGATGTTATTGGTCACATACACATGGTTAGCGGATGTTATTGGTCACATACACATGGTTAGCAGATGTTATTGGTCACATACACATGGTTAGCAGATGTTATTGGTCACATACACATGGTTAGCGGATGTTATTGGTCACATACACATGGTTAGCAGATGTTATTGTGAGTGTAACGAAATGCTTGTGCTTCTAGTTACAACAACCGTCAGATCGCTCAGGAACGAGACGCATTCTGTCTCCTAGAGATGAATGTACTTTGGTGAGAAAAGTGCAAATCAATCCCAGAACAACAGCAAAGGACCCTGTGAAGATGCTGGAGGAAACAGGTAGAAAAGTATCCAAAGCCACAGTAAAAACGAGTCGTATATCAACATAACCTGAAAGGCCACTCAGCAAGGAAGAAGCCACTGCTCCAAAACCGCCATAAAAAGCCAGACTACGGTTTGCAACTGCACATGGGGACAAAGATTGTACTTTTTGGAGAAATGTCTTCTGGTCTGATGAAACGAAAATATAACTGTTTGGCCATAATGACCATCGTTATGTTTGGAGGAAAAAGGAGAAGGCTTGCAAGCCGAAGAACACCATCCCAACCGTGAAGCACGGTGGTGGCAGCATCATGTTGTGGGGGTGCTTTGCTGCAGGAGGGACTGGTGCTCTTCACAAAATAGATTGCATCTTGAGAAAAAAAGTGGATATATTGAAGCAACATCTCAAGACATCAGTCTGGAAGTTAAAGCTTGGTCGCAAATGGGTCTTCCAAATGGACAATGACCCTAAAGCATACTTCCAAAGTTGTGTCAAAATGGCTTAAGGACAACAAAGTCAAGGTATTGGAGTGGCCATCACAAAGCCCTGACCTCAATCCCATAGAAAATTTGTGGGCAGAACTGAACAAGCATGTGCGAGCAAGGAGGCCTACAAACCTGACGAAGTTACACCAGCTCTGTCAGGAGGAATGGGCCAAAATTCACCCAACTTATTGTGGGAAGCTTGTGGAAGGCTACCTGAAACATTTGACACAAGTTAAACAATTTAAAGGCAATGCTACCAAATACTAATTGAGTGTATGTAAACTTCTGACCCACTGGGAATGTGATGACAGAAATAAAAGCTGAAATAAATCACTCTCTCTACTATTATTCTGACATTTCACATTCTTAAAATAAAGTGGTGATCCTAACTGACCTAAGACAGGGAATTGTTACTAGGATTAAATGTCAGGAATTGTGAAAAACTGAGTTTAAATGTACTTGACTAAGGTGTATGTAAACTTCTGACTTCAATCGTACATATGAGATGAGTAATGCAAGATATGTAAACATTAAAGTGGCATTATTAAAGTGACTAGTGATCCATTTATTAAAGTGGCCAATGATTTCAAGTTTGTATGTAGGCAGCAGCCTCTCTGTGTTAGTGATGGCTGTTTAACAGTCTGATGGCCTTGAGATAGAAGCTGTTTTTCAGACTCTTGGTCCCAGCTTTGATGCACCTGTACTGACCTCACCTTCTGGATGATAGCGGGGTGAACAGGCAGTGACTCGGGTGGTTGTTGTCCTTGATGACCTTTATGGCCTTCCTGTGAGATCGGGTGCTGTAGGTGTCCTGGAGGGCAGGTAGTTTGCCCCAGGTGATGCAATTGTGCAGACCACACCACCCTCTGGAGAGCCCTGAGGTTGTGGGGGTGCAGTTGCCGTACCAGGTGGTGATACTGCCCGACAGGATGCTCTCAATTGTGCATCTGTAAAAACGTAAAACTTTCCACCTTCTCCACTGCTGTCTCATCGATGTGGATAGGGGATGCTCCCTCTGCTGTTTCCTGAAGTCCACGATCATCTCCTTTGTTTTGTTGACGTTGAGTGAGAGGTTGTTTTCCTGCCACCACACTCCGAGAGCCCTCACCTCCTCCCTATAGGCTGTCTTCATTGTTGGTTATCAAGCCTACTACTGTTGTGTCATCTGCAAACTTGATGATTGAGTTGGAGGCACGCATGGCCACGCAGTCATGGGTGAACAGGGAGTATAGAAGGGGTTTGAGCAAGCACCCTTGTGGGGCCCCAGTGTTGAGGATCAGCGAAGCGGAGATGTTGTTTCCTACCTTCCCCACCTGCGGGCTGCCCGTCAGGAAGTCCAGGACCCAATTGCACAGGGCGGGGTCGAGACCCAGGGCCTCAAGCTTAATGATGAGCTTGGAGGGTATTATGGTTTTAAATGCTGCGCTATAGTCAATGAACATAGGTATTCCTCTTGTCCAGATGGAATAGGGCAGGGTGCAGTGTGATGGTGATTGCATTGTCTGTGGACCTATTGGGGTGGTAAGCAAATTGAAGTGGGTCTAGGGTGACATGTAAGGTGGAGGTGAATGATCCTTGACTAGTCCCTCAAAGCACTTCATGATGACAGAAGTGAGAGCTATGGGGCGATAGTCATTTAGTTCAGTTACTTTTGCATTCTTGGGTACAGGAACAATGGTGGCCATCTTGAAGCATGTGGGGACAGCAGACTGGAATAGAGAGAGATTGAATATGGCGGTAAACACACCATCCAGCTGGTCTGCGCACGCTCTGAGGACGCTGCTAGGGATGCCGTCTGGACCGGCAGCCTTGCAAGGGTTAACACATTTAAATGTTACTCACGTTGACCACGGAGAAGGACAGCCCACAGTCCTTGGTAACGGACCACATCGGTGGCACTGAATTATACTCAAAGCTGGCAAAGAATGTGTTTAGTTTGTCTGGAAGCAAGACGTCACTGTCCATGACATGGCTGGTTTTCCTTTTGTAGTCCGTGATTGTCTCTAGACCCTGCCACATACGTCTCGTGTCTGAGCCGTTGAATTGCTACTCCACTTTGTCTCTGTACTGACATTTTGCTTGTTTGATTGCCTTGTGGAGGGAATAACTACACTGTTTGTATTCCGCCATATTCCCAGTCGCCTTTCCATGGTTAAATGCGGTGGTTCGCACTTTCAGTTTTGCGTTAATGCCACCATCTATCCACGGTTTCTGGTTAGGGTAGATTGTAATATTCACAGTGGATACAACATCTACTATGCACTTCCTTTTAAACTCTACAGCAGAGTCTCACAACTCAATTGCTGGTTGAAAACTGTTTTCTGCCTCTCCCAAAAGATAGAATTTGTAGATAATTGGCCCTCTTTCTGGGACACCCACAAACAGGACCAAGCCTGGCCTGCTGAGGAGTGACGGACTCCATCCTAACTGGAGGGGTGCTGTCATCTTATCTATCAACATAGACAGGGCTCTAACTTTTCTAGATCCACAATGAGATAGGGTGCAGGCCTGTCATTATTGAAAGAGATTGTGATATCTCACATCTCAAAATATGTTAACAATGTTAGATTCCTCACTTCCAAGGTAGTCATAGTCAAATAACTAAACACGGATCATAATGTTGATGTGATTTGCCTGACTGAAACATGGCTCAAGCCTGATGAATTTACTGTGTTAAATGTCCCATGGAATAAATATTGTGTATCTCAATGTTTTTCCTCATAATCCTGGACTATCGCACCACCATCTTATTACGTTTGCAATCGTAACAAATAATCTGCTCAGACCCCAACCAAGAATCATCTAAAGAAAATTCTCGGACAACCCAAAGATTCCTACTGTATATGCCCTTCCAGGCTACCCAAGGACATCAGAGTACAAAAATTGGTTAACCAGCTAACTGAGGATCTAAATTTAACCTTGCTTAATACCCTAGATGCAGTCCTACCACTAAAAACAAAAAACATTTGTCACTAGAAATTTGCTCCCTGGTGTACAGAAAAACCCGCGCCCTGAAGCAAGCTTCCAGAAAATTGGAACAGATATGGCGCTCCAACAAATTGGAAGTCTTCCGACTAGCTTGGAAAGACAGTACCGTGCAATATCAAAGAGCCCTCACTGCTGCTCGATCATCCTATTTTTCCAACCTAATTGAGAACAATACAACATTTATTTTTAATATTGTCACAAAGCTAACTAAAAAGCAGCATTCAACAAGAGAGGGTGGCTTTCACTTCAGCAGTGATGAATTCATGAACTTCTTAGATGAAAAGATCATGATCATTAGAAAGCAAATTACGGACTCCTCTTTGAATCTGCGTATTTTTCCAAAGCTCAGTTGTCCTGAGTCTGCACAACTCTGCCAGGACCAAGGGAGACACTCAAGTTTTTAATCCTGTATCCCTTGACACAATCATGAAAATAGTAATGGCCTCTAAACCTTCAACCTGCATACTGGACCCTATTCCAACTAAACTACTGAAAAAGATATTTCCTGTGCTTGGCCCTCCTATGTTGAACATAATAAATGTCTCCCTATCCACTGGATGTGTACCAAACTCACTAAAAGTGACAGTAATAAAGCCTCTCTTGAAAAAGCCAAACCTTGACCCTGAAAATGTAAAAAAAAATATCGGCCTTCCCATTCCTCTAAATTAACAAAAAGCTGTTGCACAGCAACTCAATGCCTTCCTGAAGACAAATAATGTATATGAAATTATGCAGTCTGGTTTTAGACCCCATCATAGCACTGAGAATGCACTCATAAATGTGGTAAATTACATTTTAATGGGGTCAAATCAAGGCTTTGCATCTGTTCTCGTGCTCCTAGACCTTAGTGCTGCTTTTGACACCATCGGTCACCACATTATTTTGGAGAGATTAGAAACCCTAATTGTTCTACACAGAGAACTTCTTGCCTGGTTTAGCTCTTTATCTGTCGGAAAGATATCAGTTTGTATCTGTGGATGGTTTGCCCTCTGACAAATAAATTGTAAGTTTCGGCGTTCCTCAAGGTTCCGTTTTAGGACCACTATTGTTTTCACTATATATTCTACCTCTTGGTGATGTCAATCGGAAACACAATGTCAACTTTCATTGCTATCAAATCAAATGTATTTATAAAGCCCTTCTTACTTCAGCTGATATCTCAAAGTGCTGTACAGAAACCCAGCCTAGAACCCCGAACAGCAAACAATGCAGGTGTAGATGCACGGTGGCTAGGAAAAACTCCTTAGAAAGGCCGGAACCTAGGAAGAAACCTAGAGAGGAACCAGGCTATAAGGGGTGGCCAGTCCTCTTCTGGCAGTGCCGGGTGGAGATTATAACAGAACATGGCCAAGATGTTCAAATGTTCATAGGTGACCAGCAGGGTCAAATAAGAATAATCACAGTGGATGTCGAAGGTGCAACAGGTCAGCACCTCAGGAGTTGGCTTTTTTTTGTTTTTTTTTCAGTTGGCTTTTCATAGCCGATCATTCAGAGTATCTCTACCGCTCCTGCTGTCTCTAGAGAGTTGAAAACAGCAGGTCTGGGACAGGTAGCACGTCCGGTGAACAGGTCAGGATTCCATAGCCGCAGGCAGAACAGTTGAAACTGAAGCCGCAGCACAGCCAGGTGGACTGGGGACAGCAAGGAGTCATCAGTCCAGATAGTCCTGAGGCATGGTCCTAGAGCTCAGGTCCTCTGAGAGAGAGAAAGAAAGAATGAGAGAAAGAAAGAGAGAGTTAGAGAGAGCATACTTAAATTCACAAAGGACACCGAATAAGACAGGAGAAATACTGCAGATATAACAGACTGACCCTAGCCCCCCGACACAAACTACTGCAGCATAAATACTGGAGGCTGAGACAGGAGGGGTCAGGAGACACTGTGGCCCCATGCTATGCGGACGACACACAGTTGTAAATTTTGATGAAGCCCCAAAATTGCCTACCCTGGAAGACTTTCAGACATAAGGAACAATCTTGATGGTTGTACAGTCATTTCAAATAAAACTGTGAAGAACCTTGGCGTTACTCTGGACCCTGATCTCTCTTTTGATGAATATATCAGGGATGTTTCAGGGACCGCTTTTTACCATCTTCCTAACATTGCAAAAACAAGAACCTTTTTGACCAAAAATGATGCAGAAAAGCTTATCCATGCTTTTGTCACTTCTAGATTAGACTACTGTAATGCTCTACTCTCCGGCTCCCCAGATAAAGCACTAAATAAACTTAAACAATTTGTGCTTTCAAGGTTTTACTGATAACCTACAAAGCATTCCATGGGCTTGTTCCTACCTATCTCTCCGATTTGGTCCTTCCGTACATACCTACACGTACGCTATGGTCACAAGACGCAGGCCTCCTAATTGTCCCGAGAATGACTAAGCAAACAGCTAGAGGCGGGGCTTTCTCCTATAGAGCTCAATTTTTATGGAATGGTCTGCCTACCCATGTGAGAGACGCTGACTCGGTCTCAACCTTCAAGTCTTTACTGAAGACTCATCTCTTCAGTAGGTCCTATGATTGTGTATGGTCTGGCCCAGGAGTGCGAAGGTGAACTGCAAGGTACTGGAGCGACGAACCGCCCTTGCTGTCTCTGCCTGACCGGTTCCCCTCTCTCCACTGGGATTCTCTGCCCCTGACCCTATTATGGGGGCTGAGTCACTGGCTTACTGGTGCTCTTTCATGCCGTCCCTAGGAGGGGTGCTTCACTTGAGTGGGTTGAGTCACAGACGTGATCTTCCTGACCGGTTTTGCGCCCTCTCGTGCTTGTGCGGTGGAGTAGACCTTCGTGGGCTATACTCAGTCTTGTCTCAGGGTAGTAAGTTGGTGGTCTGTTGATATCCCTCTAGTGGTGTGGGCGCTATGCTTTGGCAAAGTGGGTGGGGTTATATCCTGCCTGGTTGGCCCTCTCCGGGAGTATCGGCGGACGGGGCCACAGTGTCCCCCGACCCACCCCTGTTTCAGTGTGTGTGTGTGTGTGTGTGTGTGTGTGTGTGTGTGTGTGTGTGTGTGTGAATGCATTATATTAACTATGTGCCTTATAGACAATGTACCCTACTGTAAACCCTCTGTGTACTTGTTATCCCAATTGTACCTGATCTGGAGTTTATGAGACTTACATTTCCAAATAAAAATCACAAGATGAGAGAAATGTTTTACATGGACTTATCTGAGACACACTTCTGGGCAGGAAATGATCTCAATTCACATTTTAGTAATTATTGTGTAAGAAATTATTAGTAGTAATTATTGTGTCATTTTATCCCTGGCCAGCTAAGAATTAGCTTGTTTTTACAATGTGCACCTCTATCTATGTACCACACGGTGGCAGCACAGCACTTATACCAATTCAACTGCATAACATCCATATTCACTTGTCTAAAAGGAGCGGAGAGGAACTATGCTGAACAAAAATATAAACGCATCATGTAAAGTGTTGGTCCCATGTTTCATGAAATGAACTAAAAGATCCCAGAAATGTTCCATACACACAATAAGCTTATTTCTCTCAAATTCTGTCCACAAATTTTAGCATTTCTCCTTTGCCAAGATAATGCATCCGCTTGACAGGGAAAGGGAAAGGGGGATACCTAGTCAGTTGCACAACTGAATGCATTCAACTGAAATGTGTCTTCCACATTTAACCCAACCCCTCTGAATCAGAGAGATGCAGGGGGATGCCATAATCGACATCCCCATCTTCGGCTTCCTGGGAACAGTGGGTTAACTGCCTTGCTCAAATCAAATCAAATTTTATTGGTCACATACACATGGTAAGCAAATGCTTGTGCTTCTAGTTCAGGGGCAGAACGACAGATTTTTACCTTGTCAGCTCTGGGATTCGATCCAGCAACCTTTCGGTTACTGGCCCACAGAGGTGTGGCATATCAAGAAGCTGATTAAACAACATGATCATTACACAGGTGAACCTTGTGCTGGGGGACAATAAATCGCAGTCTATAATGTGCAGTTTTGTCACACAACACAATGCCACAGATGTATCAAGTTTTGAGGGAGTGTGCAATTAGCATGCTAACTACATGAATGTCCACCAGAGCTGTTACCAGAGAATTGAATGTTCATTTCTCTGCCATAAGCCGCCTCCAATGTCGTTTTAGTGAATTTCACAGTACATCCAACCGGCCTCACAACCACAGACCAAGTGTAACCACGCAAGCCCAGGACCTCCACATCTGGCTTCTTCACCTGTGGGATCATCTGAGACCAGCCACCCGGACATCTAATGAAACTGAGGAGCATTTCTGTCTGTAATAAATACCCTTTGTGGGGAAAAACTGATTCTGATTGGCTGCTCCTGGCTTCCCAGTGGGTGGGCCTGGCTCCCAAGTGTGTGGGGCTATGCCCTCCAAGGCCCACCCATGGCTGCACCCCTGCCCAGTCATGTGAAATCCATAGATTAGGGCCTACTGAATTTATTTAAATTGATTGATTTCCTTATTTGAACTGTAACTCAGTAAAATTGTTGAAATTGTTGCATGTTGCATTTATATTTTTGTTCAATATAGACTTGATAGCAATATATTCCTGGGAGATCAGCTGACTAACTCACATTCACACAGCAATCAAATCAAATCAAATTGTATTTGTCACATGCGCCGAATATAGCAAGTGTAGACTTTACTGTGAAATGCTTAATTACAAACCCTTAACCAGCAGCGCAGTTCAAGAAGAGTTAAGAAAATATTTACCAAGGAGACTAAAAAATGAAAAGAATAAAAAGTAACAGAATAACAATAACAAGGCTATATAAAGGGGGCACCGGTACCGAGTGAGTGTTAAGGTCATTTGTACATTTTTTTTATTTATTTTTTTATTTCACCTTTATTTAACCAGGTAGGCTAGTTGAGAACAAGTTCTCATTTACAACTGCGACCTGGCCAAGATAAAGCATAGCAGTGTGAACATACAACAAAGAGTTACACATGGAGTAAACAATTAACAAGTCAATAACACAGTAGAAAACAAAGGGGGGGTCTATATACAATGTGTGCAAAAGGCATGAGGAGGTAGGCAAATAATTACCCCATGTAGATGGGGTGAAGTGACTGTGCACAGATAATAAACAGCGAGTAGCAGCAAATTAAAATGTAAATTGTCAGGTGGCGATTTTATTAATTGTTCAGCAGTGTTAAGGCTTGGGGGTAGAAGCTGTTCAGGAGCCGACCCCCCCCCCCCCAACTTCTATTTGGGTCTGCAAGTGACATTTACTCCTGAGGTACTGAACTGTGATTATTAGAATACTTTTTGATGACCTATCATGCCCGCCGATGTGTGCCACGGGAAGTATTAGACTCTAGTCACAAAAGGAAGTGGTTATTTCAGCAATAATAGTTTTCAGAGCCCTCTACTCTTCTTTCTACCCATCCCCCCTCACATCTGCTTTTCCCTCTTGCAGTTTTCCCTACATTTTTTTTAACTTTTTCTGTTTTAGATTTTAAGAATGTAGGTACAGTAGTAATAATGAAATAATAATAACAATACAAAATAAAAAAATAAAAAATACAATTCAAATATATAAGTCAAGGTGAGTGCAGAGGAAAGAGGGTAAACTAGATCCCAACTCTCTCAGCCCATATACGGTTCGAGGTCTCGAAGGGAAATGCGCGTCGATCATATAGAGGAGACTCGTCGGATCCCTCATAAAATAAAATCAGCAGCCTCCACATACACCACACCAGCGTCCTCCACCTCCACAACCACCAGACCAGCAGGTGCAGCCTCCACAGACACCACACCAGCGTCCTCCACCTCCACAACCACCAGACCAGCAGGTGCAGCCTCCACAGACACCACACCAGCGTCCTCCACCTCCACAACCACCAGACCAGCAGGTGCAGCCTCCACAGACACCACACCAGCGTCCTCCACCTCCACAGACACCACACCAGCGTCCTCCACCTCCACAACCACCACACCAGCTACTGATATAAACAAATGTATGTATGTAATCTTGTCAGGTTGATCCATTTATATATCTCAATTCACTTGCAGGCACATGTTTTCCAGGTGTTGCAGAGGCTTGGGGAGGAAAAGGTGTATATGTGCAATCTAAATAGTTGTTTTCCATGTAACAGATTTACCTTCATTGTGTTTCTTTTTTTCTGTCAGACCATCAATGCCTACATGTTCCATCTGGTGCGGAATATTAACAGGCAGTCAACTGAGCAGCTTTCTACATTGACACCTTTAAAATGACTGGCATTTGGGGGAGCAAGAAATTAAAACTTAAGGTTGGTTGAATTACTCTCATAATATCATAATATTACATATTATATGTTATATTTGACAGATTTTGAACTCAAGCAAATGTTACCTTGCTCTTTTAAATTTCAGATAGATCCAATGATGTACAAGTACATTATTGGCATCATCAATGAACACAACCACTGGACTGTGCCGGTAAGAGCTGCTAAGGCAGTACTAAGAACTAAGAAATATATACATAATACAGAATATACATGTGAACACATACACATGTGTAAAATGTGTATTTATGTGTGTGTAATATGTGTGAATGTAATATGTGTGTATGTACTGTATGTGTGTGTAATGTGTGTGAATGTAATATGTGAGTATGTACTGTATGTGTGTATTTATGTGTGTGTAATATGTGTGTATGTACTGTATGTGTGTGTAATGTGTGTGCCTGTCTAAACTAGAAATGTTGTGCTGCCATCCCAGAAGAGGGCTCTGTTCCTCGACCCAATGGGGGAAAGGGCTAGAAAGATTCAAAGATGCCAGGGGGTGACAATGTAAAAACTGCTTTTCATTTTAAAAATTACAATGGATTCAATAAAGTCTTTGAAATGCTATACTGTTATTAATCTCTATATTGTAATCAATAAAGTGTTTCAAAATGCTGTACTTTTATTAACATATATGCTCAGATCATTCCTGAGAGAGAAGGCGTGTAATATCTCCAGAAGGGTGTGTGGTACCCTTCCTCACCCATGCCAACAAGATGTTACTTCTTGTGGGGCCTTTGCCTTGAAAGTAAGTATGAGAGTATAAGTAATGCACAATTAACCTACTGAAGGTATACTGACTAAAATGCAAAACAGAACTGTCAAATAATATTATAGCTGTGTCGTTGTATACTTGTGATTATAATCTTAAGTGTAACATAATTTTGTTTGGGAAAACTGAAATGCCCATCACATTTTTTTTCCCAGTTTGCTGAATGTGTTCTGAAGGAGGAGTTGATTGTCGTTTCAAATACGGACAAAGATGTTTAACATCATGAGAAAAGAAATAGCAGTCACTCTCCTCCAAAACACTGGTATGTTCAATTTCTAATTTAATATAATTGTAGATTTAAAAAAAAAACATTTATATGGATCTTTCAAGGTTCTTTGATCCTACTTCTGATTAAATGGCCCCTAAAACACATGTATATAAATCATTTTGTTACAAGAAACCTATTCTATTCCCTTGTTGCCTGTTCCTTGTTTGTTCAGAAATATACATGTAAAGATGTATAAACTACTTGACATTATGTTTTGCTAGATGACATGAGCTAACTGTGCCACTTCTGTGGGGAGGTGGACAATAATGAGGAAGACACTAACTGGGTGATTGCTTGTTCACTTCTAAAGGCACATTTTTACGAGTACGAATTTGTATAAGCAGTAATATTTCTAGAGGTAGTATTATCCCCTTTGTCTGATAATTAAATCATTGTAATTCAAGAAAATGTATTTCATGTTTTAAATATATGAACATTTTTCATCATAAAGATGGTTGTAACCGCTGCCCAAGTTGGTTCCACCAGTCCTGTATAAAAACCATCCCATCATTGGAGGATTATGTCTGCGCTGCCTGTCAGGACGAGGTTAGGCTTGAGTTCCAGGTGATATCACCTGGGAAACTTTCCATAAAATGTGGACTAAATGTTCAGTCGAGCTGTTGCAGCTTTCCAATTTGGTTATGTTATTTATTATCTTTTTATATTTGATTTATTAAAAAAACATGAGCTGGCGCACACCCAGAAAAATGAGTTGTGTGGAGGTGCTGACTAACCGTAAATAAACTATAAACTATAAACTATCAAAATAAAGAAAGTCTCACACTCAATATATAAACTCTCAGCAATTTTATGTTTTTTTACCAACGTTTCGGCATCACTGTGCCTTCCTCAGGGTAATGTCATGAATTCTTGAACCAGGTTATGTAGACAAAGTGCAATTAGTGCAACCAATGACAATAGTGAGGGGTGTGTCATAATGATTAAGTTGATTAGAATCCCAGCATAATTTCTCATCCACAGTGGAAAGCTGTTTGGAATCAGGACAAATCACCAAAAAAGAGGTAGAATTTGTTTGTGTGAAATCTCCCAAGATACCAACTTTCTAGACAGTCGCTAAATTACACAAACAAGTGTCTCCTCCTCCAGGTAGACCCATTGTAGCAGCAATTGACTCTGTGACATCCAACATTTCTACATTTGTGGATTACCACATTAAACCGATGGTTGAGAATCTCCCATCTTATGTCAAAGACACTAGTCACATGATCTCATTGATTGAGGGCTTAAGAAGAATACCAGAGGGCATCCTGCTGGCCACTTTGATGTGGAGAGATTGTACACTAACATCCCACACACTGGAGGCTTGCAGGCGCTGCAGTGAGACTCTACCCTCTACCCTTGCATTACAACTTACTGAACTGGTACTAACTCTACTAAACGAGAGCTCTGAATACCTCAAATTCACCATGCAGACTGATGAGAGAAAAATAAACTACCTGGACTTATGGATTATCATAAGATTTTTATACAAAACCCACAGACTGCAATGCCCTGCTACGTTGATAGTATGCATCCCCTTCCCCTCAAGAATGTTCTACCATACAGCCAGTTATGCAGGGTTAAAAAAATCTGTGGCCACCAGACACATTTGGACAGCAATGCTAAAGAAATGACAGATACATTCAAAATGAGAGGCTACAAGGACAAAACTCTTTATGTTGAAATTATGAAAATATTTCAAAAACCAAGAAAGGAATTACTAAAAACTCAACCAAAGAATAAAAACAACGCAACCATCTTTTGCACTAAGTACACCAAGGGTTCGGAGAAAATGAAAGCAACCCTGAAAAAGCACTGGCATATTCTGCAATCAGACAAAAAAATTGCACACCTCTTCATGGAACCCCCACTGGTGGTCTATAAGCGTGGTCGCAATATTGGAGATATTTTGGTGAGATCTGACATGCAGAACAACAAATGTGGCTCATGCGCACAGTGCAATATCACTATAAAAGCGTCTTTCTTCAGACACCCACATACAGGTGGAAAGACCCCTGTTAGGGGATCATCTCATGCAACACCAAGGGAGGAATCCATCTCATCACCTGTTCATGTGGAAAAGCTTATGTAGGACAAACGAAAAGACAATAAAAACAAGCTGAGCACCGCAGCTCAATCAGGTGTAAGAACATTGACTATCCTGTAGCAGTTCACTTTGTTGAAGCTAACCATCCAATCTCCTCCCTCAAATACACAGGCATTGAGCATGTTGCTCTACCAAGGAGAGGAGGAAACATCGAGATCCTACTACTATAAAGGTAGGCTTACTGGATATCATATCTAAAAACATTGACCCCTAGTGGTCTGAATATTGACTTTGATCTCAGGCCCTTTTTATGAACAAATCTTTTTTTTAAGAACAAGTCTTATAAATTGATATAATCTTGCTACAGCTTATTAGTGTACACCTAATATGTTCCCCTTGTTGATGATGCTCATTATACATTAATGTTGAACCAAAAGATTAAATGTAACAAATATGAAATGAAATACGAAACAATTATGTGAAATGTAATTAAACAACAATGTAATATGATGTATAATATTAAATGATGTTTCTATATGATAACAATAGCGTAATAGATTTAATATGCCACAGACAATATATATATTTTACATTTTTTAACCATTTTCACTAATTCATTTGAATTAACTTAATCATTATGACACACCCTTCACTATTGTCATTGGTTGCACTAATTACACTGTTTGTCTACATAACCTGGTTCAAGTATTCATGACATTACCCTGAGGAAGGCACAGTAATGCCAAAATGTTGGTAAAAACCCATTAAATGACTGAGAGTTTATATATGGAGTGTGCAACTTTCTTTATTTTGATAGTTTATATTTGATTTATTGTCATTTTTTATCTTATTATGCAAAGATTAAAATGTGTATTTCCTATTTAATGTTAATTAACAAACGTAACTTTCTGTGATGTTTTTGTGTGATAATATTTGTGTATTAACTTTATTTTCTTAAACATTACAAAATGTTTCTAAAATAAATGTTTATGTTTCTTTATGCTCTAATTTTGCTTTCTGTGGCACACACTACTGGTCAACATGAGCTACCAAAATGATTCTCAAGTGTGCCAGGCCTTGAAGTCTGGCGGAGGGAGTAAAATGTAGGCAAGCAATAAACATTTCAGAACAAGGTCTGTACCAAAACAATTCGAGCTTCTACTTCTCAAAATTCACCTTTCCAGAAACAAGTCTCTCACTGTTGCCACTTGCTATAGACCACCCTCTGCCCCCAGCTGTGCCCTGGACAACATATGTGAATTGATTGCCCCCCATCTATCTTCTGAGCTCGTGCTGCTAGGTGACCTAAACTGGGACATGCTTAACACCCTGGCCATCCTACAATCTAAACTTGATGCCCTCAATCTCACACAAATTATCAATGAACCTACCAGGTACAATTTAAATCCGTAAATACGGGCACCCTCATAGATATCATCCTAACTAACTCGCCCTTCAAATACACCTATGCTGTTTTCAACCAAGATCTCAACGATCACTGCCTCATTGCCTGCATCTGTAATGGATCTTCGACCAAACGACCACCCCTCATCACTGTCAAACGCTCCCTAAAACACTTCTGGAAGCAGGCCTTTCTAATCGACCTGGCCGGGGTATCCTGGAATGACATTGACCTCATCCCGTCAGTAGATGATGCCTGGCTATTCTTTAAAAGTGCCTTCCTCACCATCTTAAACAAGCAAGCCCCATTCAAACAATTTATAACTAGGAATAGATATAGTCCTTGGTTCACTCCAGACCTGTCTGCCCTTGACCAGCACAAAAACATCCTGTGGCGTTCTGCATAAGCATCGAATAGCCCCCGTGATATGCATCTTTTCAGGGAAGTTAGGAACAAATATACACAGGCAGTTAGGAAAGCTAAGGCTAGCTTTTCAAACAGAAATTTGCATCCTGTAGTACTAACTCAAAGATGTTCTGGGACACTGTAAAGTCCATGGAGAATAAGAGCACCTCCTCCCAGCTGCCCACTGCTCTGAGGCTAGGAAACACTGTCACCACCGATAAATCCACTATAATTGAGAATTCAATAAGCATTTCTCTACGGCTGGCCATGCTTTCCACCTGGCTACCCCCACCCCGGTCAACTGCCCGGCACCCACCACAGCATCCCACCAAAGCGCCCACCATTTCTCCTGTACCCAAATACAGATATCTGATGTTCTGAAAGAGCTGCAAAATCTGGACCCCTACAAATCAGCCGGGCTAGACAATCTGGACCCTCTCTTTCTAAAATTATCTGCCAAAATTGTTGCAACCCCTATTACTAGCCTGTTCAACCTCTCTTTCGTATCGTCTGACATTCCCAAAGATTGGAAAGCTCCCGCGGTCATCCCCCTCTTCAAAGGGGGTGATACTCTAGACCCAAACTGCTACAGACCTATATCTATCCTACCCTGTCTTTCTAAGGTCTTCGAAAACCTGTTTGGGATGCTGCGAATTTTCGCAGCTTTTTGTTAAAAATCACGCAAAACTTCAACGTCCTGCTACTCATGCCAGGAATATAGTATATGCATATGATTAGTATGTGTGGATAGAAAACACTCTGAAGTCTCTAAAACTGGTTGAATCACGCCTGTGGCTATAACAGAACCTGTTTAGGAGTAAAAATCCCAAGGAAAACTGTTCACAAAAAACACAAAAAAGATATTAATCCGCCAGTCTATGTATTGTCTATGGCGAGAGAAAATATATAGAGTCCCGTTTACAATGCCTACAGCTTCCACACGATGTCGCCAGTACTGGCATTTCATTGCTGGTTTATCCTTGGTGTGATGACGATTAGGCACTTCCTGTCTTGGGGTGCACCGAGGAAGTTATGAAAGGGAAAAAAATGAACAATGATTTCAAGACTTGCTGCTATCGAATACAGATCGCCCCGTGATCAATTTGATCGATTATTAACGTTTATTAATACCCAAAGTTGGTTTACAAAAGTAGTTTGAAGTGATTTGTAAAAGTTTATAGGCAACTTTTTTATTTAAAAAAAATGACGTTGCGTTTTTGAAAGGCTCTTTTTCCTGGATCAGAATGCGCTTTTTTTTCCCGGATTTAATCGGGAAAAAGACCCAATTGTGATGTTTATGGGACATATAGGAGTGCCAACAAAGAAGCTCGTCAAAGGTAATGAATGTTTTATATTTTATTTCTGCGTTTTGTGTAGCGCCGGCTACTGCTAATTCCTTTGTTTACGTCTCGTTCAGGTATTTCGGGGGGTGCATGCTATCAGATAATAGCTTCTCATGCTTTCGCCGAAAAGCATTTTACATATCTGACATGTTGGCTAGAGTCACAACGAGTGTAGCTTTAATTGAGTATCTTGCATGTGTGTTTTAATGAAAGTTTGAGTTTTATCGAGTACTACAGTCGGCGCTCTGAAATTTCCGCTGATTTCAGCCGTAAAAGGATTACCGACCATTTCGAATCCCACCGTACCTTCTCCGCTATGCAATCTGGTTTCAGAGCTGGTCATGGGTGCGCCTCAGCCACGCTCAAGGTCCTAAACGACATCATAACCGCCATCGACAAGAGACATTACTGTGCAGCCGTATTCATCGACCTGGCTAAGGCTTTCGACTCTGTTAATCATCACATTCTTATTGGCAGACTCGACAACCTTGGTTTCTCAAATGATTGCCTAGACTGGTTCACCAACAACTTCTCTGATAGAGCAGTGTGTCAAATCGGGGGGCTGTTGTCCGGACCTCTGGCAGTCTCTATGGGCGTGCCACAGGGTTCAATCTTTGGGCCGACTCTCTTCTCTGTATACATCAATGATGTTGCTCTTGCTGCTGGTGATTCTCTGGTACACCTCTACGCAGACGACACCATTCTGTATACTTCTGGCCCCTCTTTGGACACTGTGTTACCTAACCTCCAGACGAGCTTCAGTGTCATACAACTCTCCTTCCGTGGACTCCAACTGCTCTTAAACGCAAGTAAAACTAAATGCATGCTATTCAACCGATCACTGCCCGAACCTGCTTGCCCATCCAGCATCACTACTCTGGATGGCTCTGACTTAGAATACGTGGACAACTACAAATACCTAGGTGTCTGGTTAGACTGTAAACTCTCCTTCCAGACTCACATTAAGCATCTCCGATCCAAAATTAAATCTAGAATTGGCTTCCTATATCGCAACAAAGCATCCTTCACCATCCTACCGATCCTCGACTTCGGTGATGTCATCTATAAAATAGCCTCCAACACTCTACTCAACAAACTGGATGCAGTCTATCACAGTGCCATCTCTCCAGCAGGTATATCTCACTGGTCACCCCCAAAGCCAATTCCTCCTTTGGTCGTCTTTCCTTCCAGTTCTCTGCTGCCAATGACTGGAACGAACTGCAAAAATCTCTGAAGCTGGAGACTCTTACCTCCCTCACTAGCTTAAGCACCAGCTGTCAGAGCAGCTCACAGATCACTGCACCTGTACATAGCCCATCTCTAAACAGCCCACCTATCTACCTACCTTATCCCCATACAGTATTTATTTATCTTGCTCCTTTGCACCCCAGTATCTCTACTTGCACATTTATCTTCTGCACATCTACCATTCCAGTGTTTAATTGCTATATTGGCCAGCATGGCCTATTCATTGCTTTACCTCCCTTATCTTACCTCATTTGCACTCACTGTATATAGATTTTTATTTTTATTTTGTTCGACTGTATTATTGACTATGTTTTGTTTATTCCATGTGTAACTCTGTGTTGTTGTATGTGTCGAATTGCTATGCTTTATCTTGGCCAGGTCGCAGTTGCAAATGAGAACTTGTTCTCAACTAGCCTACCTGGTTAAATAAAGGTGAAATAAATAACTAAAACGATTATTGCCTCGCCTGGTTTACCAACTACTTCCCTGATAGAGTTCAGTGTGTAAAATTGGATGGCCTGTTGTCCGGACCTCTGGCAGTCTCTATGGGGGTGCCACAGGGTTCAATTGGAGGGCCGACTCTCTTCTCTGGAACATCAATGATGTCGCTCTTGCTGCTGGTGATTCTTTGATCCACCTCTACGCAGGAGACACCATTCTGTATACCTCTGGCCCTTCTTTGGACACTGTGTTAACTAACCTTCAGACGAGCTTCAATGCCATACAACTCTTCTTCCGTGGCCTCCAACTGCTCTTAAATGCAAGTAAAACTAAATGCATGCACTACATGCTGGAGACTCTTACCTCCCTCACTAGCTTAAGCACCAGCTGTCAGAGCAGCTCACAGATCACTGCACCTGTACATAGCTCATCTGTAAATAGCCCATCCAATCTACCTCATCCCCATACTGTATTTATTTATTTATCTTGCTCCTTTGCACCCCAGTATCTCAACTTGCACATTCATCCTCTGCACATCCTACCATTCCAGTGTTTAATTGTTATATTGTAATTGCTTTGCCACCATGGCCTATTTATTGCCTTACCTCTCTTATCCTACCTCATTTGCACATGCTGTATATACATTTTCCTACTGTATTATTGATTGTATGTTTGTTGGTTCCATGTGTAACTCTGTGTTGTTGTATGTGTCGAACTGCTTTGCTTTATCTTGTCCAGGTCGCAGTTGCAAATGAGAACTTGTTCTCAACTATTCTACCTGGTTAAATAAAGGTGGAAAAAAAATGAATAGTCAAATAAGACATGGGAGAGATAATGAATTTTGGCAAAGAGATTTATTTATGGACTAATACACTTGAAACAAATAGCCAAACCGAAAACTGCAGACATTATTAGTGCCTCCCCACTATCAAACGACATAAAAAATCAAATGAAACGCAGCCTAACGTGATCAGAAATCTCAACTAGCAAGCAAGTCGCAGCAATGAAGATTTGAGTGCGTGTGCGTTCACGCGAAGGGGGGGGGGGATTCTGGCAGTGGGGAGCTTTTCGGCACAACACCTGTCCCGCTTGCCATGTGGTAGCAGAGAAAACAGTCTATAACTTGGGTCACTGGAGTCTCTGACAATTGTAATACAATATGATAACGCAGGGTTCGGCAACTACTATATATTCAGCTGCGGGCCTATTTTTGTCAGAGGGGATGGTCGGGGGTCGGAATATAGGCCTAATTAAAATCATCTGTACACTGAAAATTGACCACAACTTAGCCCAAAAAGAGATTGTATTTGAAAATCATAATTTTGTGCATTGATTACAATGAGACACTCACATATTTCTCTTTATTCGTGGGAATACTTGGGAACAGATTTCCTAAATTAAACACATTTTTAGCTAAATTCCTGGTGATTTTACAGTCTTTTTAGAGAAAAAAACTAAAATCCTGCAGGCTGCCAATTGTGAAACCGTGTGATAGAGATTGCTAATTAGTCCTACTTTGTCTATTGAATAAAAATACCACATACTGTAAGTGTAATGTCGGGTTAAAAAGCATCAGGACTGGAACAAATATTGAGGAAATTTTCTCAGGCACAAGGGTATGGGACAGTTTCCCAACACAGATTAAGCCTAGTCCTAGACTAAAAGCCATACTCAATGGAGAATCTCCATTGAAAGTGCTTTTGAATGCAGGACTAGGGTTAACCTGTGTCTGGAAATATGAATCTATGAGTATAAGGCTGCGTTTAGACAGGCAGCCCAATTTTGATATTTTTTTTTCAATCATTTTTTATTTTGATCGATCAGATTAGCTTTGAAAAAGATCTGATGTAATACCAATGAAATACCAATTAGTGGGGGAAATATCAGAATTGGGCTGCATGTGTTTAAGCCTATAATGTAAGTCTATTGATCCTCTTGTGGGTTCCCATGACAGAAGACTCTGGGTAATAATACACAAGAGACCATGTAGGACCAAAATGCATTACTTTACCAATTCAAATTAATGGCAAATCCTGTTGAGTAAGCATGAACAAGTTTATTAACAATGGGAACATAACTTGAGATTCCCTAATTCCCTATTCTATCCCTGCCTGACAGATTGCCACCATCATAGTTATACATTGATATTATGGCTATCTGGATAGGGGAACAATATTGACATATTGAACAATCTTGTGATTAGTTGCACCATAGCTCATGCTAATTTTCAACACCCGCCCTTAGATGGGTTGTTTTAAGTGTAACCAAATCACATGGCGTTGTTTTAATAGTCTATGTATACAACTTGGCTGGGTGGTCTACCCGGGTCTATCCCTTGGGGTGTAGTAGGAACATGAATGTAAGTGAAATGTGCCTAGTAAGGGCTTTGGGTCCTCTAAGTTTCCTGTGTGCGTACAGCAGTGTGGTTTAGACACCTTGCTGTGTGTGTGTGTGTGTGTGTGTGTGTGTGTGTGTGTGTGTGTGTGTGTGTGTGTGTGTGTGTGTGTGTGTGTGTGTGTGTGTGTGTGTGTGTGTGTGTGTGTGTGTGTGTGTGTGTGTGTGTGTGTGTGAGAGTGTGTGTGTGTGTGAGTGTGTGTGTGGGGGGGGGGTTCGGACACCTAGCTGGTCCCCATCATCCCCATCCTGTCAGCGTGCTCTCCTGCGGGCCCTCTGCCAGTCCATGTTACAAATGGCACTCTATTCCCTATTTAGTGCCCTACTGTTGACCAGGGTTCATAGGGCCAGCCCATAGTGTGCACTATATAGTGAATAGGGTGCCATTTTGGAAGAAGCCCTGTCCCTACCCTGTGATGAATGTCCATATGCCAGGAGTATTAACGTGGAGGAGCTGTGGAGATTCACACCAACAGGGATGACCATCTGGGCCCATACAGATATAGCATAGAGCTCTGCAAGGCAGCACACAAAGGAAGACCAGAGATAAAACACACATTTTGCATTATGTGGACATGACTGAATATACTGTAGTCAACCATTTTATGTGGCTGTGTTGTGTGCTGTACAATGCCTTTGCAAAACTTGAAGTAAGGAATATCATATGCATCCTTTGTTAAAATTATAGATTATATTATAGATCTGATTACATGGCCGTTTATTTGTCAATTATTATAATATACATCAATACCCACATAAAAGTAACTGATATTTCTCTATTATACTGAGCTTTTCAAATAACAGAAGGAAGAATGATGTTAAAACCATAGAAATAGAATGATAAGAATGTAATTCACACTATTTCTATAGATGAAACCATGCGACCATGAGACAAGAGATAACAACGATGTGTCTGGATTTAGATGTAGACTCCTCTCAGTCACGATGCAGCCAGGACCAACAGGAGAGGAAATCATTGTCATCGGTTCAGTAAGAGGAGACAAACAGCTCAACAAGCCTATCAATAATGTAACAGACCAACTGGGTACGTTGGTGGGTGGGTGGATGTTGTTAGTGCTCATAAAGAGAAGAGGGCTGCTCTGCTACATCTGGCACTATGGGAGGGAGGATAGCTTGCACTAACCAGCCTTGCACTGTGTTAATGTACGAGACAGGATGCTCCTAAAGAGGGCTTTGCCCTGATACGCCTGGTACTGGCAGTATGGGAGACGATATCCTGTAGTGATCATTCTTCCTCCATGGCGATGGTGGTGGGTGATTGTTACAGGGCTCATTAAAGACAGGCCTGCTATGCTTGGCAGTATGGGAGAGAGGAAGGATATCTTGTGATCCCATCATTATATTACAGTTTGAATCACATCCCATAGAGCCATTGGTAGGAATGGTACATTAAGTGATCAAATGGGGGCAGGTGATGAGTCGGGGTGGGGCAGAGTATTTGTGAGTCACTGAAACGACCTCAAATTACTGTAAGGGGTTTTTGTGTAGGAATACAGAAAGCAAATATGATCTTAGCTCTGGTCCAGGGCTTTAGTGAGCATGGAGGAACTACCTGGACCAGAGCTAATATGATCTGTGAGAGGCAATGAGAATTATGGTAATAATGGTATGTAAAATAAACATCCACATATCATAAATACCTAACATAGTTCCAATACAGTATCAGCTTCCTCCACCATTTATGGAGACTTCACATAGTATCCTACACATGGCACTGCCTCTCAAGCCAGGCTCCATGTCGAAAAATGTACAAGTGCAAAGAGTATGTGTAAAAAATCCATTCCAATCAATTCTGTGCAGGGTGGCAGGGCATTGCTATGGGTTCAGAATGTTGAATGTGGGGGCCGGCCAGTGGTCAAACAGCCACCAATAATTGATTGTGTGTGTGTGTGTGGCTTTCTCAGTAGTTTTCCGTCACCATGACACTATGAATCTCAAATCAAATCAAATCAAATTGTATTTGTCACATACACATGGTTAGCAGATGTTAATGTGAATGTAGTGAAATGCTTGTGCTTCTAGTTTCCGACAGTGCAGTAAGAAAGAAAGAAAGAAAGAAAGAAAGAAAGAAAGAAAGAAAGAAAGAAAGAAAGAAAGAAAGAAAGAAAGAAAGAAAGAAAGAAAGAAAGAAAGAAACGCTCAGACAGGCATCGCCCTTTATATTTCCCGGGCGTGTAGTAGTCCATGTGGCACTGTGACTGTATACGTCACTAGGCGAGATCAGCACCTTGGACAGCGACAGCGTCTCCTGTCACTACAACAGCCGAACGAAATCTGCCCTCCCCATCCCTAACTACAGGGATACAGAGAGGGTGCACCCATATCATACAGAGGAAACAGACTAATAACTGTAGAGTAGAAAATGGGAAGTGCCATACAGTTTTTCATTCTAGAAGGCTAGAATTAATTCCGGAAGTATAGGTCCTGCGTTGATTCATTATCAAAGTCGACCATTTCGAGGAGAAATCAGGCAGCGAAATCGAGCAGTAGGCTATCATCCTCATCGTCACCATCTGAGAGGCTAGCCTACCATATCAACGGCATTACTGCTGTAATTGCCCTCTCGGATGTGTAGACATCTCTATCTATGCGTCTGTAATTAAAGGATTGCAGCAACTGTTGTTTTGAATTCTGGTCTGTTATTCTGACATTTCGGTGCACCATATTTTCAACGCAAAGATAAAAGACACAGAAGAGAAATGCTGATGGGTATCGAATGAAGATGAGATGTATCGCTGTTTTGGGTGGCTGTATTTACAGCTACTTAACATGCAAATGCACTGGATTGTAAATTGGATCCACTCTGTGTGGACGTCGGGTGCAATGGGGTGGATCATTCTTGATGGATCAATCCGAAACATTACCGAGGAATAGAATATAAAAGAAGTATCATGATCTGACCGCTGGGATGCTACTTAAGAACAATACAAAGACGATATAATCACACGCCTTCACCTAACTTCCATTACATCGTCTTTCGGCACCCTTTTGGATTATGATTCTTGACAACAGTCTCAGATATGACTGTGTGACTGGTAATGGAATGTTTTTCACACCTCGCTCTACATTCTATTATGGCTCTACGTCACCCCGTTCTACATTATATTATGGCTCTATGTTGCTCTCTCTTCCGCTAGTCATACTCTGTCTGTCTTCTGCTTTGGGTAGCAAAACATGGATTTTTGCTGCAAACCCCAAGTGCAATGCATTTGACGATGTGTAGAATTTAGATCGATAGTGCAAGCAATGGACTCTGACATTGTACGTTATAGGCCTGTCACGCAATTGTGGTGGTAAGGGTGGAAGAAACATCTCACTAGACTGCATTCGCAGAGTTGTTCGGTAATGAATATTGAGAGTGTCTCGAGCTTCTCAAGAGAAAAATCTCCCATCCGCATTGTTTTAGACACACATGCCATCAGAGACAACAACCAAGACGTGGTCATTTATGTCTTACCATTTGACAGCACATTTACAGTAGGGTAGGCCTAACCTACAAGTTTGTTAAGCTCATCGGTAATGTTATTCAGAAGATGTATTGGTGAAAATTTGTCATAGTTTATGTAGTAAAATAATTGGCTAAAAATAATAATACCAACATTAATAATACCAATAACCACAATAATATTATTATTAACAATAATAACATTTCTTAATGAACGGCATATTTTATACTTGATTGAGACCACATTATTGTCAAATAGGTTTCATTCCCTTCCGAAGAATTCATGTAGTCAAAAATGTTCAAATATCGGATCCGAATGTTTTTCAACGAACTGAAAGTGCTGGTTTTTATGCGAGACGATTCGAGACAGCCCGACAGATCCGACGCAGATAGACCGTCCAGCATGCGGGGTCTAGGGATGGGCGGCTGCGGCTGGCCTCCCTTTGTGGACTGCTCCTCCCGGGATGACGAGGAGGAGTATTACGGGACGGAACCTCGACCTCGGAGCCTGGGCTTTGAGGAGAAGGATCCCAAACTGCAAGTGGGCATGGACACCGTGTCGCTCACCAGCACCGCAAGCAGTCTGCGCTGTCGTATCTGCTTCCAGGGCCCAGAACAGGTACAGTCCGAGATAGATACATGCTCCTTCACGTTGTCCTGCTTTTCGCGCCACAACACAACACTGCTCAATTGAACCATAGGCAATAGCCTATGTGTGTTCTGTGTTGACAAATTGATTTGGTTGAGAAAATACTGACAACTATTATTTGTATTGTAGTACTCATTGTGGATTATTGCATGACTGATGTCACGGTCCACGTGTAAACTTGAATAATAATTGGCCTGGCAATGAACTTGTGACGAATGGCAGAAGAGCATAAAAAGACTGGCACGCAGGCTTGTTTGTGGGCCTATAAGCCAAGGAAAGTATAGGCATGCAGAACAATGAACGAATCTTTGGTCCTCAGCCAAAACTTGACACAACAGATGTGCATAACCAGTACAGCCTGGCTGAGCTGGATAATCATGGTCTTGAGATAATTATACATGGTGTACGTGCCACTGGAGCACAGATGGAAATCACCACTTAATCACTTTATAAGATTTGATGTTTGTCATAGTGTTAATACAATATACAGTTGGTGCTAATTTATAGCATCTGTAAATTCAATGGGATGTTGCAGAAATGAGAAACCATAGAAAAGAACAGGCCGTTTTTTTACACCTGTAATTGAACCTTAAAGGCCCAGTAATTTATATATACACTGAGGGTACAAAACAGTAAGAACACCTGCTCTTTACATGACAGACTGACCAGGTGAATTCAATATTAGGAAGATGTTTCTAATGTTTTATACACTCAGTTTATTTCCACACTTATGATCATGCTCTTTTAGTGTAAGAGCTGTTTGAAAAGACTGCTTGAAATTTCAGTCTGTTTTGGTGGGATGAAATGTGGGCCTGCCTGTTGACATCACCAGTCAATGAATTACCTAATGGACCAATAAGAAAGAGAGTTCCAAACCTCTCTGCCAATAACAGCACATTTTCTATTAACCCCTCCCCACTCAGACCCCTCCCAGACAGTCCTATAGCAAAATTCTTCCTTGAGAAATTGCTCTTTGCTAAGAAGCTGTTTTTGTTTCTTTTCACCATTTTAATTGAAAACAATCACAGTAAGTACTATATTGTTACCCAAGAATGATTTGATATTGAGAAAAAAACGTCTTTAAGTATTAAAGACACATTTATCTGTTACCTGGCTCTGGCCAGTTGTACCACATTGTCTGGTTCTCAGGCTAGTTGATCGGGCCTTCAGTGAATAGACTATGAAGCACAGGCAAACAAACATATTCAGAAAACATTTCAACGTGATTTAAAAGTAGCATCAATCTTCTTTAGATTGACATGATATTAACCTCTCTTTCAGAACCGCTTTCTACCACTTCGATTGAATGATTACTTGGAGGATCACTGGAAAGTCCATGATCAGATGAATTGAGGCTTTTCTGAGAGCAAACTCCATATTAGGAAGGAGTATGTTAAAAGCACTGTGTGTGTAAGCACTGTGTGTGTAAGCACTGTGTGTGTAAGCACTGTGTGTGTAAGCACTGTGTGTGTAAGCACTGTGTGTGTAAGCACTGTGTGTGTAAGCACTGTGTGTTCCACTGCATTTTTTTAGTAAGATGCCCAAATAATAATTTCTAGGTGAATGAGACAAGATGAGCTAATTTTAAGTTGAATTTTTCCTACATTTTCTCAAGTTAGAGATTGGGCCAACTATTTTTGTTGTTGTTCAGGTAACCGAAGTTGAGTAAACATTAAAAAAGGATGTGGAACCAGTTACTTAATAATAATTAGTTGAAACAACTAGATAATTTTTTTACAGTGATGACCTATTATCTTAGACCCAGCAACTTTGTCATTTAATTGTTATTTCATTATTTAAGTGGTCACAACAGGGGACAGAGTCATGTCCCTGTCAGATAGTCTGGGTAGCCATTTGATTAGATGTTCAGGAGTCTTATGGCTTGGGGTTAGAAGCTGTTAGAAGACTCTTGGACCTAGACATGGTGCTCCGGTACCACTTGCTATATGGTAGCAGAGAGAACAGTCTATGACTAGAGTGGCTGGAGTCTTTAACAATTTTTAGGGCCTTCTTCTGAAACCACCTGGTATAGAGGTCTTGGATAGGAGGAAGCTTAGCCCCAGTGATGTACTGGGCCGTACGCACTACCCTCTGTAGAGCCTTGCTGTCGGAGGCCGAGCAGTTGTCATACCAGGCAGTGATGCAACCAGTGCTCTCAATGGTGCAGCTGTAGAAACTTTTGAGGATCTGAGGACCCATGCCAGATCTTTTCAGCCTCCTGAGTGGGAATAGGTTTTGTGGTGCCCTCTTCACGACTGTCTTGGTGTGTTTGGACCATGTTAGTTTATTGGTGATGTGGACACCAAGGAACTTGAAGCTCTCAACCTGCTCCACTACAGCCCTGCCGATGAGAATGGGGGCATGCTTGGTCCTTCTTTTCCTGTAGTCCACAATCATCTCCTTTGTCTTGATCACGTTGAGGGGGAGGTTGTTGTCCTGGCACCACACGGCCAGGTCTCTGACCTCCTCCCTATAGACTGTTTCGTTGTTGTCGGTGATCAGGCCTACCACTGTTGTGTCATTTGCAAACTTAATGATGGTGTTGGAGTTGTGCCTGGCCATGCAGTCATGAGTGAAGGGGGCTGAGCACGTACCCCTGAGGGGCTCCCGTCTTGAGGATCAACGTGGCGGATGGATTGTTACCTACCCTTACCACCTGGCGGCGACCCGTCAGGAAGTCCAGGATCCAGTTGCAGAGGGAGGTGTTTAGTTCCAGGGACCTTAGCCTAGTAATGAACTTTGAGGGCACTATGGTGTTGAACGCTGAGCTGTAGTCAATGAATACCATTCTCTCATAGAAATTCCCATTCAAGTCAATATGGGTGATGGGTGAAGGGGTATGAGGCATAGAAATATAATCTAGTTCTGTGGTCTGAGGAGCTATGCCCGTTCTAGTAATTCTATTTCTATGTGTGCACCACCACCAACCATTCCACTTGACTCACTGGCGTACACAGCTAGCTTCAGTATTGGCTGTGTCAGAGTCTTATATTTTGAATAGAAGCCAAATATAAGGCTCTGGGCAAAGCCTGGCAGCATTTACTTCAAACTGGATGGGTGCCTGGATGGATGGGTTGGGTGTGTGGGTGGGAGGATGGATGGATGGGTGGTTCGGCATACTGGATTACTTTTACCTGGATTGACGTTTTACTGTAAAACAAGTGTTTGTTTAAGTTTTATTCAGTTCCTCATATTCTGCTGATATTATTTTAATGTCTTTATAATGTCAGCCCAGTTCTTATAACTTCTTTATAATGTCAGCCCAGTTATTATAACATCTTTATAATGTCAGACCAGTTCTTATAACTTCTTTATTATGTCAGCCCAGTTATTATAATGTCTTAATAATGTCAGCCCAATTATTATAATGTATTTATAATGTCAGCCCAGTTATTATAATGTTTTTATAATGTCAGCCCAGTTATTTTAACATCTTTATAATGTCAGCCCAATTATTATAATGTCTTATAATGTCAGCCCAGTTATTATAACGTCTTTATAATGTCAGCCCAGTTATTATAATTTGTTTATCATGTCAGCCCAGTTATTATAACTTCTTTATAATGTCAGCCCAGTTATTATAACTTCTTTATAATGTCAGCCCAGTTATTATAACTTCTTTATAATGTCAGCCCAGTTATTATAACTTCTTTATAATGTCAGCCCAGTTATTATAACTTCTTTATAATGTCAGCCCAGTTATTATAACTTCTTTATAATGTCAGCCCAGTTATTATAATGTTTTATAATGTCAGCCCAGTTATTATAACTTCTTTATAATGTCAGCCCAGTTATAATAACTTCTTTATAATGTCTTCCCAGTAATTATAACTTCTATATCATGTCAGCCAAGTTATTATAAATTCTTTATAATGTCAGCCCAGTTATTAGATCGTCTTTATAATGTCAGCCCAGTTATTAGATCGTCTTCATAATGTCATCCCAGTTATGATAACGTCTTTATAATGTCAGCCCAGTTCTTATCACTTCTTTATAATGTCAGCCCAGTTATTCTAACTTCTTTAAAATGTCAGCTGAGTTATTATATCTTCTTTATCATGTCAGCCCAGTTATTATAACATCTTTATAATGTCAGCCAAGTCATTAGAACTTCTTTATAATGTCAGCACAGTTATTATAACTTCTTAATTATGTCAAGCAATTACTATAACTTCTTTATAATGTCGGCCCAGTTATTATAACTTCTTTATAATGTCAGCCCAGTTCTTATCACTTCTTTATAATGTCAGCCCAGTTATTATAACTTCTTTATAATGTCAGCCCAGTTATTATAACTTCTTTATAGTGTCAGCCCAGTTCTTATCACTTCTTTATAATGTCAGCCCAGTTCTTATCACTTCTTTATCATGTCAGCCCAGTTATTATAACTTCTTTATAATGTCAGCCCAGTTATTATATCTTCTTTATCATGTCAGCCCAGTTATTATGACATCTTTATAATGTCAGCCCAGTTATTATAACTTCTATATCACGTCAGCCCAGTTATTATAATGTTTTTATAATGTCCGCCCAGTTATTATAACTTCTTTATAATGTCCGCCCAGTTATTATAACTTCTTTATAATGTCAGCCCAGTTATTATAACATCTTTATTATGTCAGCCCAGTTATGATAACGTCTTTATAATGTCAGCCCAGTTATTATAACTTCTTTATAATGTCAGCCCAGTTATAATAACTTATTTTTAATGTCAGCCCAGTTATTATAACTTATTTTTAACGTCAGCCCAGTTATAATAACTTATTTTTAATGTCAGCCCAGTTATTGTAACGTCTTTATAATGTCAGCCCAGTTTTTATAACATCTTTATAATGTCAGCCCAGTTATTATAACTTATTTTTAATGTCAGCCCAGTTATTATAACTTCTTTATAATGTCAGCCCAGTTATTATATCTTCTTTATCATGTCAGCCCAGTTATTATAACTTCTTTATAATGTCAGCCCAGTTATTATAATGTCTTTATAATGTCAGCCCAGTTATTATAACGTCTTCATAATGTCATCACAGATATGATAACGTCTTTATAATGTCAGCACAGTTTTTATAACATCTTTATAATGTCAGCCCAGTTATTATAACTTCTTTATAATGTCAGCCCAGTTATTATAACATCTTTCTAATGTTAGCCCAGTTATTACAACTTCTTTATAATGTCAGCCCAGTTCTTATCACTTCTTTATAATGTCAGCCCAGTTATTCGAACTTCTTTAAAATGTCAGCTGAGTTATTATATCTTCTTTAACATGTCAGCCCAGTTATTATAACATCTTTATAATGTCAGCCAAGTCATTATAACTTCTTTATAATGTCAGCCCAGTTATTATAACTTCTTAATAATGTCAGGCCAATTACTATAACTTCTTTATAATGTCGGCCCAGTTGTTATAACTTCTTTATAATGTCAGCCCAGTTCTTATCACTTCTTTATAATGTCAGCCCAGTTATTATAACTTCTTTATAATGTCAGCCCAGTTATTATAACTTCTTTATAATGTCAGCCCAGTTCTTATCACTTCTTTATAATGTCAGCCCAGTTATTATATCTTCTTTATCATGTCAGCCCAGTTATTATAACTTCTTTATAATGTCAGCCCAGTTATTATATCTTCTTTATCATGTCAGCCCAGTTATTATGACATCTTTATAATGTCAGCCCAGTTATTATAACTTCTATATCACGTCAGCCCAGTTATTATAATGTTTTTATAATGTCCGCCCAGTTATTATAACTTCTTTATAATGTCCGCCCAGTTATTATAACTTCTTTATAATGTCAGCCCAGTTATTATAACATCTTTATTATGTCAGCCCAGTTATGATAACGTCTTTATAATGTCAGCCCAGTTATTATAACTTCTTTATCATGTCAGCCCAGTTATTATAACTTCTTTATAATGTCAGCCCAGTTATAATAACTTATTTTTAATGTCAGCCCAGTTATTGTAACGTCTTTATAATGTCAGCCCAGTTATTGTAACGTCTTTATTATGTCAGCCCAGTTTTTATAACTTATTTTTAATGTCAGCCCAGTTATTATAATGTCTTACTAATGTCAGCACAGTTATAATAACTTATCTTTAATGTCAGCCCAGTTATTCTAACGTCTTTATAATTTCAGCCCAGATATTATATCTTCTTTATCATGTCAGCCAAGTTATTATAACTTCTTTATAATGTCCGCCCAGTTATTATAATGTCTTTATAATGTCAGCCCAGTTATTATAACGTCTTCATAATGTCATCCCAGATATGATAACGTCTTTATAATGTCAGCCCAGTTATTCTAACGTCTTTATAATGTCAGCCCAGTTATTATAACTTCTTTATAATGTCAGCCCAGTAATTATAACTTCTTTCTAATGTTAGCCCAGTTATTAGAACTTCTTTATAATGTCAGCCCAGTTCTTATCACTTCTTTATAATGTCAGCCCAGTTATTCTAACTTCTTTAAAATGTCAGCCGAGTTATTATATCTTCTTTATCATGTCAGCCCAGTTATTATAACATCTTTATAATGTCAGCCAAGTCATTATAACTTCTTTATAATGTCAGCCCAGTTATTATAACTTCTTAATAATGTCAGGCCAATTACTATAACTTCTTTATAATGTCGGCCCAGTTATTATAACTTCTTTATAATGTCAGCCCAGTTCTTATCACTTCTTTATAATGTCAGCCCAGTTATTATCACTTCTTTATAATGTCAGCCCAGTTATTATCACTTCTTTATAATGTCAGCCCAGTTATTATATCTTCTTTATCACGTCAGCCCAGTTATTATAACATCTTTATAATGTCAGCCCAGTTATTATAACTTATTTATAATGTCAGCCCAGATCTTATAACTTCTTTATAATGTCAGCCCAGTTATTCTAACTTCTTTAAAATGTCAGCCGAGTTATTATATCTTCTTTATCATGTCAGCCCAGTTATTATAACATCTTTATAATGTCAGCCAAGTCATTATAACTTCTTTATAATGTCAGCCCAGTTATTATAACTTCTTAATAATGTCAGGCCAATTACTATAACTTCTTTATAATGTCGGCCCAGTTATTATAACTTCTTTATAATGTCAGCCCAGTTCTTATCACTTCTTTATAATGTCTGCCCAGTTATTATAACTTCTTTATAATGTCAGCCCAGTTATTATAACTTCTTTATAATGTCAGCCCAGTTATTATATCTTCTTTATCACGTCAGCCCAGTTATTATAACGTCTTTATAATGTCAGCCCAGTTTTTATAACTTATTTTTAATGTCAGCCCAGTTATTATAATGTCTTAATAATGTCAGCACAGTTATAATAACTTATCTTTAATGTCAGACCAGTTATTCTAACGTCTTTATAATGTCAGCCCAGATATTATATCTTCTTTATCATGTCAGCCAAGTTATTATAACTTCTTTATAATGTCAGCCCAGTTATTATAACTTCTTTATAATGTCCGCCCAGTTATTATAATGTCTTTATAATGTCAGCCCAGTTATTATAACGTCTTCATAATGTCATCCCAGATATGATAACGTCTTTATAATGTCAGCCCAGTTATTCTAACGTCTTTATAATGTCAGCCCAGTTATTATAACTTCTTTATAATGTCAGCCCAGTAATTATAACTTCTTTCTAATGTTAGCCCAGTTCTTATCACTTCTTTATAATGTCAGCCCGGTTATTCTAACTTCTTTAAAATGTCAGCCGAGTTATTATATCTTCTTTATCATGTCAGCCCAGTTATTATAACATCTTTATAATGTCAGCCAAGTCATTATAACTTCTTTATAATGTCAGCCCAGTTATTATCACTTCTTTATAATGTCAGCCCAGTTATTATATCTTCTTTATCACGTCAGCCCAGTTCTTATCACTTCTTTATAATGTCAGCCCAGTTATTATAACTTCTTTATAATGTCAGCCCAGTTATTATATCTTCTTTATCACGTCAGCCCAGTTATTATAACTTCTTTATAATGTCGGCCCAGTTATTATAACTTCTTTCTAATGTTAGACCAGTTATTAGAAATTCTTTATAATGTCAGCCCAGTTATTATTACTTATTTATAATGTCAGCCCAGTTATTATAACTTCTTTATAATGTCAGCCCAGTTATTATAACTTCTTTATAATGTCAGCCCAGTTATTATATCTTCTTTATCATGTCAGCCCAGTTATTATAACATCTTTATAATGTCAGCCTAGTTGTTATAACTTCTTTATAATGTCAGCCAAGTTATTATAACTTCTTTATAATGTCAGCCCAGTTATTAAAACTACTTTATAATGTCTTCCAAGTTATTATAACTTCTATATCACGTCAGCCCAGTTATTATAATGTTTTTATAATGTCCGCCCAGTTATTATAACTTCTTTATAATGTCAGCCCAGTTATTATTACTTCTTTATCATGTCAGCCCAGTTATTAAAACATCTTTATTATGTCAGCCCAGTTATGATAACGTCTTTGCAATGTCAGCCCAGTTATTCTAACGTCATTATAATGTCAGCCCAGTTATTATAACTTCTTTATCATGTCAGCCCAGTTATTAGAAATTCTTTATAATGTCAGCCCAGTTATTATAACTTATTTATAATGTCAGCCCAGTTATTATAACTTCTTTATAATGTCAGCCCAGTTATTATAACTTCTTTACAATGTCAGCCCAGTTATTATAATGTTTTTATAATGTCAGCCCAGTTGTTATAACTTCTTTATAATGTCAGCCCAGTTATTATAACTTATTTATCATGTCAGGCCAGTTATTATAACATCTTTATAATGTCAGCCCAGTTATTATAACTTATTTATAATGTCTTCCCAGTAATTATAACTTCTTTATCATGTCAGCCCAGTTATTGTAACATCTTTATAATGTCAGCCCAGTTATTATAATGTCTTAATAATGTCAGCACAGTTATAATAACTTATCTTTAATGTCAGCCCAGTTATTCTAACGTCTTTATAATGTCAGCCCAGATATTATATCTTCTTTATCATGTCAGCCAAGTTATTATAACTTCTTTATAATGTCAGCCCAGTTATTATAACTTCTTTATAATGTCCGCCCAGTTATTATAATGTCTTTATAATGTCAGCCCAGTTATTATACCTTCTTTATAATGTCAGCCCAGTTATTATAACTTCTTTATAATGTCGGCCCAGTTATTATAACTTCTTTATAACGTCGGCCAAGTTATTATAACTTCTTTATAATGTCGGCCCAGTTATTATAACTTCTTTATCATGTCAGCCAAGTTATTATAACTTCTTTATAATGTCAGCCCAGTTATTATAATGTTTTTATAATGTCAGCCCAGTTATTATAACTTCTTTATAATGTCAGCCCTGTTATTATAACTTCTTTATAATGTCAGCCCAGGTACTATACCTTCTTTATAATGTCAGCGCAGTTATTATAATGTCTTAATAATGTCAGCCCCATTATAATAACTTATTTTTAATGTCAGCCCAGTTATTCTAACGTCTTTATAATGTCAGCCCAGTTTTTATAACCTCTTTATCATGTCAGCCCAGTTATTATAACATCTTTATAATGTCAGCCCAGTTATTATAACTTCTTTATAATGTCAGCCCAGTTATAATAACTTATTTTTAATGTCAGCCCAGTTATTCTAACGTCTTTATAATGTCAGCCCAGTTTTTAAAACATCTTTATAATGTCAGCCCAGTTATTATAACTTCTTTATCATGTCAGCCCAGTTATTATAATGTCTTTATAATATCAGCCCAGTTATTATAACTTCTTTATCATGTCAGCCCAGTTATTATGACATCTTTATAATGTCAGCCCAGTTATTATAACTTCTTTCTAATGTTAGCCCAGTTATTATAACTTCTATGTAATGTCGGCCCAGTTATTATAACTTCTTTAAAATGTCGGCCCAGTTATTATAATGTCTTCATAATGTCATCCCAGTTATGATAACGTCTTTATAATGTCAGCCCAGTTATTATAACATCTTTGTAATGTCAGCCCAGTTATTATAACTTCTTTATAATGTCAGCCCAGTAATTATATCTTCTTTATCATGTCAGCCCAGTTATTATAACATCTTTATAATGTCAGCCCAGTTATTATAACTTATTTATAATGTCAGCCCAGTTTTATAACTTCTTTATAATGTCAGGCCAGTTATTATAACATCTTTTTAATGTCGGCCCAGTTATTATAACTTCTTTATCATGTCAGGCAAGTTATTATAACATCTTTATAATGTCAGCCTAGTTATTATAACTTCTTTATAATGTCAGCCCAGTTATTATATCTTCTTTATCATGTCGGCCCAGTTATTATACCATCTTTATAATGTCAGCCTAGTTGTTATAACTTCTTTATAATGTCAGCCAAGTTATTATAACTTCTTTATAATGTCAGCCCAGTTATTAAAACTACTTTATAATGTCTTCCAAGTTATTATAACTTCTATATCACGTCAGCCCAGTTATTATAATGTTTTTATAATGTCCGCCCAGTTATTATAACTTCTTTATAATGTCAGCCCAGTTATTATTACTTCTTTATCATGTCAGCCCAGTTATTAAAACATCTTTATTATGTCAGCCCAGTTATGATAACGTCTTTGCAATGTCAGCCCAGTTATTCTAACGTCATTATAATGTCAGCCCAGTTATTATAACTTCTTTATAATGTCAGCCCAGTTATTATTACTTCTTTATCATGTCAGCCCAGTTATTAAAACATCTTTATTATGTCAGCCCAGTTATGATAACGTCTTTGCAATGTCAGCCCAGTTATTCTAACGTCATTATAATGTCAGCCCAGTTATTATAACTTCTTTATCATGTCAGCCCAGTTATTAGAAATTCTTTATAATGTCAGCCCAGTTATTATAACTTATTTATAATGTCAGCCCAGTTATTATAACTTCTTTATAATGTCAGCCCAGTTATTATAACTTCTTTACAATGTCAGCCCAGTTATTATAATGTTTTTATAATGTCAGCCCAGTTGTTATAACTTCTTTATAATGTCAGCCCAGTTATTATAACTTATTTATCATGTCAGGCCAGTTATTATAACATCTTTATAATGTCAGCCCAGTTATTATAACTTATTTATAATGTCTTCCCAGTAATTATAACTTCTTTATCATGTCAGCCCAGTTATTGTAACATCTTTATAATGTCAGCCCAGTTATTATAATGTCTTAATAATGTCAGCACAGTTATAATAACTTATCTTTAATGTCAGCCCAGTTATTCTAACGTCTTTATAATGTCAGCCCAGATATTATATCTTCTTTATCATGTCAGCCAAGTTATTATAACTTCTTTATAATGTCAGCCCAGTTATTATATCTTCTTTATCACGTCAGCCCAGTTATTATAACTTCTTTATAATGTCAGCCCGGTTATTCTAACTTCTTTAAAATGTCAGCCGAGTTATTATATCTTCTTTATCATGTCAGCCCAGTTATTATAACATCTTTATAATGTCAGCCAAGTCATTATAACTTCTTTATAATGTCAGCCCAGTTATTATCACTTCTTTATAATGTCAGCCCAGTTATTATATCTTCTTTATCACGTCAGCCCAGTTCTTATCACTTCTTTATAATGTCAGCCCAGTTATTATAACTTCTTTATAATGTCAGCCCAGTTATTATATCTTCTTTATCACGTCAGCCCAGTTATTATAACTTCTTTATAATGTCGGCCCAGTTATTATAACTTCTTTCTAATGTTAGACCAGTTATTAGAAATTCTTTATAATGTCAGCCCAGTTATTATTACTTATTTATAATGTCAGCCCAGTTATTATAACTTCTTTATAATGTCAGCCCAGTTATTATAACTTCTTTATAATGTCAGCCCAGTTATTATATCTTCTTTATCATGTCAGCCCAGTTATTATAACATCTTTATAATGTCAGCCCAGTTATTATATCTTCTTTATCATGTCGGCCCAGTTATTATAACTTCTTTATAATGTCATTCCAGTAATTATATCTTCTTTATCATGTCAGCCCAGTTATTATAACATCTTTATAATGTCAGCCCAGTTATTATAACTTATTTATAATGTCAGCCCAGTTCTTATAACTTCTTTATAATGTCAGGCCAGTTATTATAACTTCTTTATAATATCGGCCCAGTTATTATAACTTCTTTATCATGTCAGCCAAGTTATTATAACTTCTTTATAATGTCAGCCCAGTTATTATAATGTTTTTATAATGTCGGCCCAGTTATTATAACTTCTTTATAATGTTAGACCAGTTATTAGAAATTCTTTATAATGTCAGCCCAGTTATTATTACTTATTTATAATGTCAGCCCAGTTATTATAACTTCTTTATAATGTCATCCCAGTTATGATAACGTCTTTATAATGTCAGCCCAGTTCTTATCACTTCTTTATAATGTCAGCCCAGTTATTCTAACTTCTTTAAAATGTCAGCTGAGTTATTATATCTTCTTTATCATGTCAGCCCAGTTATTATATCTTCTTTATCATGTCGGCCCAGTTATTATAACTTCTTTATAATGTCATTCCAGTAATTATATCTTCTTTATCATGTCAGCCCAGTTATTATAACATCTTTATAATGTCAGCCCAGTTATTATAACTTATTTATAATGTCAGCCCAGTTCTTATAACTTCTTTATAATGTCAGGCCAGTTATTATAACTTCTTTATAATATCGGCCCAGTTATTATAACTTCTTTATCATGTCAGCCAAGTTATTATAACTTCTTTATAATGTCAGCCCAGTTATTATAATGTTTTTATAATGTCGGCCCAGTTATTATAACTTCTTTCTAATGTTAGACCAGTTATTAGAAATTCTTTATAATGTCAGCCCAGTTATTATTACTTATTTATAATGTCAGCCCAGTTATTATAACTTCTTTATAATGTCATCCCAGTTATGATAACGTCTTTATAATGTCAGCCCAGTTCTTATCACTTCTTTATAATGTCAGCCCAGTTATTCTAACTTCTTTAAAATGTCAGCTGAGTTATTATATCTTCTTTATCATGTCAGCCCAGTTATTATAACATCTTTATAATGTCAGCCAAGTCATTAGAACTTCTTTATAATGTCAGCACAGTTATTATAACTTCTTAATTATGTCAAGCAATTACTATAACTTCTTTATAATGTCGGCCCAGTTATTATAACTTCTTTATAATGTCAGCCCAGTTCTTATCACTTCTTTATAATGTCAGCCCAGTTATTATAACTTCTTTATAATGTCAGCCCAGTTATTATAACTTCTTTATAGTGTCAGCCCAGTTCTTATCACTTCTTTATAATGTCAGCCCAGTTCTTATCACTTCTTTATCATGTCAGCCCAGTTATTATAACTTCTTTATAATGTCAGCCCAGTTATTATATCTTCTTTATCATGTCAGCCCAGTTATTATGACATCTTTATAATGTCAGCCCAGTTATTATAACTTCTATATCACGTCAGCCCAGTTATTATAATGTTTTTATAATGTCCGCCCAGTTATTATAACTTCTTTATAATGTCCGCCCAGTTATTATAACTTCTTTATAATGTCAGCCCAGTTATTATAACATCTTTATTATGTCAGCCCAGTTATGATAACGTCTTTATAATGTCAGCCCAGTTATTATAACTTCTTTATAATGTCAGCCCAGTTATAATAACTTATTTTTAATGTCAGCCCAGTTATTATAACTTATTTTTAACGTCAGCCCAGTTATAATAACTTATTTTTAATGTCAGCCCAGTTATTGTAACGTCTTTATAATGTCAGCCCAGTTTTTATAACATCTTTATAATGTCAGCCCAGTTATTATAACTTATTTTTAATGTCAGCCCAGTTATTATAACTTCTTTATAATGTCAGCCCAGTTATTATATCTTCTTTATCATGTCAGCCCAGTTATTATAACTTCTTTATAATGTCAGCCCAGTTATTATAATGTCTTTATAATGTCAGCCCAGTTATTATAACGTCTTCATAATGTCATCACAGATATGATAACGTCTTTATAATGTCAGCCCAGTTATTATAACTTCTATATCACGTCAGCCCAGTTATTATAATGTTTTTATAATGTCCGCCCAGTTATTATAACTTCTTTATAATGTCCGCCCAGTTATTATAACATCTTTATAATGTCAGCCCAGTTATTATAATGTCTTAATAATGTCAGCACAGTTATAATAACTTATCTTTAATGTCAGCCCAGTTATTCTAACGTCTTTATAATGTCAGCCCAGATATTATATCTTCTTTATCATGTCAGCCAAGTTATTATAACTTCTTTATAATGTCAGCCCAGTTATTATAACTTCTTTATAATGTCCGCCCAGTTATTATAATGTCTTTATAATGTCAGCCCAGTTATTATACCTTCTTTATAATGTCAGCCCAGTTATTATAACTTCTTTATAATGTCGGCCCAGTTATTATAACTTCTTTATAACGTCGGCCAAGTTATTATAACTTCTTTATAATGTCGGCCCAGTTATTATAACTTCTTTATCATGTCAGCCAAGTTATTATAACTTCTTTATAATGTCAGCCCAGTTATTATAATGTTTTTATAATGTCAGCCCAGTTATTATAACTTCTTTATAATGTCAGCCCTGTTATTATAACTTCTTTATAATGTCAGCCCAGGTACTATACCTTCTTTATAATGTCAGCGCAGTTATTATAATGTCTTAATAATGTCAGCCCCATTATAATAACTTATTTTTAATGTCAGCCCAGTTATTCTAACGTCTTTATAATGTCAGCCCAGTTTTTATAACCTCTTTATCATGTCAGCCCAGTTATTATAACATCTTTATAATGTCAGCCCAGTTATTATAACTTCTTTATAATGTCAGCCCAGTTATAATAACTTATTTTTAATGTCAGCCCAGTTATTCTAACGTCTTTATAATGTCAGCCCAGTTTTTAAAACATCTTTATAATGTCAGCCCAGTTATTATAACTTCTTTATCATGTCAGCCCAGTTATTATAATGTCTTTATAATATCAGCCCAGTTATTATAACTTCTTTATCATGTCAGCCCAGTTATTATGACATCTTTATAATGTCAGCCCAGTTATTATAACTTCTTTCTAATGTTAGCCCAGTTATTATAACTTCTATGTAATGTCGGCCCAGTTATTATAACTTCTTTAAAATGTCGGCCCAGTTATTATAATGTCTTCATAATGTCATCCCAGTTATGATAACGTCTTTATAATGTCAGCCCAGTTATTATAACATCTTTGTAATGTCAGCCCAGTTATTATAACTTCTTTATAATGTCAGCCCAGTAATTATATCTTCTTTATCATGTCAGCCCAGTTATTATAACATCTTTATAATGTCAGCCCAGTTATTATAACTTATTTATAATGTCAGCCCAGTTTTATAACTTCTTTATAATGTCAGGCCAGTTATTATAACATCTTTTTAATGTCGGCCCAGTTATTATAACTTCTTTATCATGTCAGGCAAGTTATTATAACATCTTTATAATGTCAGCCTAGTTATTATAACTTCTTTATAATGTCAGCCCAGTTATTATATCTTCTTTATCATGTCGGCCCAGTTATTATACCATCTTTATAATGTCAGCCTAGTTGTTATAACTTCTTTATAATGTCAGCCAAGTTATTATAACTTCTTTATAATGTCAGCCCAGTTATTAAAACTACTTTATAATGTCTTCCAAGTTATTATAACTTCTATATCACGTCAGCCCAGTTATTATAATGTTTTTATAATGTCCGCCCAGTTATTATAACTTCTTTATAATGTCAGCCCAGTTATTATTACTTCTTTATCATGTCAGCCCAGTTATTAAAACATCTTTATTATGTCAGCCCAGTTATGATAACGTCTTTGCAATGTCAGCCCAGTTATTCTAACGTCATTATAATGTCAGCCCAGTTATTATAACTTCTTTATCATGTCAGCCCAGTTATTAGAAATTCTTTATAATGTCAGCCCAGTTATTATAACTTATTTATAATGTCAGCCCAGTTATTATAACTTCTTTATAATGTCAGCCCAGTTATTATAACTTCTTTACAATGTCAGCCCAGTTATTATAATGTTTTTATAATGTCAGCCCAGTTGTTATAACTTCTTTATAATGTCAGCCCAGTTATTATAACTTATTTATCATGTCAGGCCAGTTATTATAACATCTTTATAATGTCAGCCCAGTTATTATAACTTATTTATAATGTCTTCCCAGTAATTATAACTTCTTTATCATGTCAGCCCAGTTATTGTAACATCTTTATAATGTCAGCCCAGTTATTATAATGTCTTAATAATGTCAGCACAGTTATAATAACTTATCTTTAATGTCAGCCCAGTTATTCTAACGTCTTTATAATGTCAGCCCAGATATTATATCTTCTTTATCATGTCAGCCAAGTTATTATAACTTCTTTATAATGTCAGCCCAGTTATTATATCTTCTTTATCACGTCAGCCCAGTTATTATAACTTCTTTATAATGTCAGCCCGGTTATTCTAACTTCTTTAAAATGTCAGCCGAGTTATTATATCTTCTTTATCATGTCAGCCCAGTTATTATAACATCTTTATAATGTCAGCCAAGTCATTATAACTTCTTTATAATGTCAGCCCAGTTATTATCACTTCTTTATAATGTCAGCCCAGTTATTATATCTTCTTTATCACGTCAGCCCAGTTCTTATCACTTCTTTATAATGTCAGCCCAGTTATTATAACTTCTTTATAATGTCAGCCCAGTTATTATATCTTCTTTATCACGTCAGCCCAGTTATTATAACTTCTTTATAATGTCGGCCCAGTTATTATAACTTCTTTCTAATGTTAGACCAGTTATTAGAAATTCTTTATAATGTCAGCCCAGTTATTATTACTTATTTATAATGTCAGCCCAGTTATTATAACTTCTTTATAATGTCAGCCCAGTTATTATAACTTCTTTATAATGTCAGCCCAGTTATTATATCTTCTTTATCATGTCAGCCCAGTTATTATAACATCTTTATAATGTCAGCCCAGTTATTATATCTTCTTTATCATGTCGGCCCAGTTATTATAACTTCTTTATAATGTCATTCCAGTAATTATATCTTCTTTATCATGTCAGCCCAGTTATTATAACATCTTTATAATGTCAGCCCAGTTATTATAACTTATTTATAATGTCAGCCCAGTTCTTATAACTTCTTTATAATGTCAGGCCAGTTATTATAACTTCTTTATAATATCGGCCCAGTTATTATAACTTCTTTATCATGTCAGCCAAGTTATTATAACTTCTTTATAATGTCAGCCCAGTTCTTATAACTTCTTTATAATGTCAGGCCAGTTATTATAACTTCTTTATAATATCGGCCCAGTTATTATAACTTCTTTATCATGTCAGCCAAGTTATTATAACTTCTTTATAATGTCAGCCCAGTTATTATAACTTCTTTATAATATCGGCCCAGTTATTATAATGTTTTTATAATGTCAGCCCAGTTATTATAACTTCTTTATAATGTCAGCCCTGTTATTATAACTTCTTTATAATGTCAGCCCAGGTACTATACCTTCTTTATAATGTCAGCGCAGTTATTATAATGTCTTAATAATGTCAGCCCCATTATAATAACTTATTTTTAATGTCAGCCCAGTTATTCTAACGTCTTTATAATGTCAGCCCAGTTTTATAACTTCTTTATAATGTCAGGCCAGTTATTATAACATCTTTTTAATGTCGGCCCAGTTATTATAACTTCTTTATCATGTCAGGCAAGTTATTATAACATCTTTATAATGTCAGCCTAGTTATTATAACTTCTTTATAATGTCAGCCCAGTTATTATATCTTCTTTATCATGTCGGCCCAGTTATTATACCATCTTTATAATGTCAGCCTAGTTGTTATAACTTCTTTATAATGTCAGCCAAGTTATTATAACTTCTTTATAATGTCAGCCCAGTTATTAAAACTACTTTATAATGTCTTCCAAGTTATTATAACTTCTATATCACGTCAGCCCAGTTATTATAATGTTTTTATAATGTCCGCCCAGTTATTATAACTTCTTTATAATGTCAGCCCAGTTATTATTACTTCTTTATCATGTCAGCCCAGTTATTAAAACATCTTTATTATGTCAGCCCAGTTATGATAACGTCTTTGCAATGTCAGCCCAGTTATTCTAACGTCATTATAATGTCAGCCCAGTTATTATAACTTCTTTATCATGTCAGCCCAGTTATTAGAAATTCTTTATAATGTCAGCCCAGTTATTATAACTTATTTATAATGTCAGCCCAGTTATTATAACTTCTTTATAATGTCAGCCCAGTTATTATAACTTCTTTACAATGTCAGCCCAGTTATTATAATGTTTTTATAATGTCAGCCCAGTTGTTATAACTTCTTTATAATGTCAGCCCAGTTATTATAACTTATTTATCATGTCAGGCCAGTTATTATAACATCTTTATAATGTCAGCCCAGTTATTATAACTTATTTATAATGTCTTCCCAGTAATTATAACTTCTTTATCATGTCAGCCCAGTTATTGTAACATCTTTATAATGTCAGCCCAGTTATTATAATGTCTTAATAATGTCAGCACAGTTATAATAACTTATCTTTAATGTCAGCCCAGTTATTCTAACGTCTTTATAATGTCAGCCCAGATATTATATCTTCTTTATCATGTCAGCCAAGTTATTATAACTTCTTTATAATGTCAGCCCAGTTATTATAACTTCTTTATAATGTCCGCCCAGTTATTATAATGTCTTTATAATGTCAGCCCAGTTATTATACCTTCTTTATAATGTCAGCCCAGTTATTATAACTTCTTTATAATGTCGGCCCAGTTATTATAACTTCTTTATAACGTCGGCCAAGTTATTATAACTTCTTTATAATGTCGGCCCAGTTATTATAACTTCTTTATCATGTCAGCCAAGTTATTATAACTTCTTTATAATGTCAGCCCAGTTATTATAATGTTTTTATAATGTCAGCCCAGTTATTATAACTTCTTTATAATGTCAGCCCTGTTATTATAACTTCTTTATAATGTCAGCCCAGGTACTATACCTTCTTTATAATGTCAGCGCAGTTATTATAATGTCTTAATAATGTCAGCCCCATTATAATAACTTATTTTTAATGTCAGCCCAGTTATTCTAACGTCTTTATAATGTCAGCCCAGTTTTTATAACCTCTTTATCATGTCAGCCCAGTTATTATAACATCTTTATAATGTCAGCCCAGTTATTATAACTTCTTTATAATGTCAGCCCAGTTATAATAACTTATTTTTAATGTCAGCCCAGTTATTCTAACGTCTTTATAATGTCAGCCCAGTTTTTAAAACATCTTTATAATGTCAGCCCAGTTATTATAACTTCTTTATCATGTCAGCCCAGTTATTATAATGTCTTTATAATATCAGCCCAGTTATTATAACTTCTTTATCATGTCAGCCCAGTTATTATGACATCTTTATAATGTCAGCCCAGTTATTATAACTTCTTTCTAATGTTAGCCCAGTTATTATAACTTCTATGTAATGTCGGCCCAGTTATTATAACTTCTTTAAAATGTCGGCCCAGTTATTATAATGTCTTCATAATGTCATCCCAGTTATGATAACGTCTTTATAATGTCAGCCCAGTTATTATAACATCTTTGTAATGTCAGCCCAGTTATTATAACTTCTTTATAATGTCAGCCCAGTAATTATATCTTCTTTATCATGTCAGCCCAGTTATTATAACATCTTTATAATGTCAGCCCAGTTATTATAACTTATTTATAATGTCAGCCCAGTTTTATAACTTCTTTATAATGTCAGGCCAGTTATTATAACATCTTTTTAATGTCGGCCCAGTTATTATAACTTCTTTATCATGTCAGGCAAGTTATTATAACATCTTTATAATGTCAGCCTAGTTATTATAACTTCTTTATAATGTCAGCCCAGTTATTATATCTTCTTTATCATGTCGGCCCAGTTATTATACCATCTTTATAATGTCAGCCTAGTTGTTATAACTTCTTTATAATGTCAGCCAAGTTATTATAACTTCTTTATAATGTCAGCCCAGTTATTAAAACTACTTTATAATGTCTTCCAAGTTATTATAACTTCTATATCACGTCAGCCCAGTTATTATAATGTTTTTATAATGTCCGCCCAGTTATTATAACTTCTTTATAATGTCAGCCCAGTTATTATTACTTCTTTATCATGTCAGCCCAGTTATTAAAACATCTTTATTATGTCAGCCCAGTTATGATAACGTCTTTGCAATGTCAGCCCAGTTATTCTAACGTCATTATAATGTCAGCCCAGTTATTATAACTTCTTTATCATGTCAGCCCAGTTATTAGAAATTCTTTATAATGTCAGCCCAGTTATTATAACTTATTTATAATGTCAGCCCAGTTATTATAACTTCTTTATAATGTCAGCCCAGTTATTATAACTTCTTTACAATGTCAGCCCAGTTATTATAATGTTTTTATAATGTCAGCCCAGTTGTTATAACTTCTTTATAATGTCAGCCCAGTTATTATAACTTATTTATCATGTCAGGCCAGTTATTATAACATCTTTATAATGTCAGCCCAGTTATTATAACTTATTTATAATGTCTTCCCAGTAATTATAACTTCTTTATCATGTCAGCCCAGTTATTGTAACATCTTTATAATGTCAGCCCAGTTATTATAATGTCTTAATAATGTCAGCACAGTTATAATAACTTATCTTTAATGTCAGCCCAGTTATTCTAACGTCTTTATAATGTCAGCCCAGATATTATATCTTCTTTATCATGTCAGCCAAGTTATTATAACTTCTTTATAATGTCAGCCCAGTTATTATAACTTCTTTATAATGTCCGCCCAGTTATTATAATGTCTTTATAATGTCAGCCCAGTTATTATACCTTCTTTATAATGTCAGCCCAGTTATTATAACTTCTTTATAATGTCGGCCCAGTTATTATAACTTCTTTATAATGTCGGCCAAGTTATTATAACTTCTTTATAATGTCGGCCCAGTTATTATAACTTCTTTATCATGTCAGCCAAGTTATTATAACTTCTTTATAATGTCAGCCCAGTTATTATAATGTTTTTATAATGTCAGCCCAGTTATTATAACTTCTTTATAATGTCAGCCCTGTTATTATAACTTCTTTATAATGTCAGCCCAGGTACTATACCTTCTTTATAATGTCAGCGCAGTTATTATAATGTCTTAATAATGTCAGCCCCATTATAATAACTTATTTTTAATGTCAGCCCAGTTATTCTAACGTCTTTATAATGTCAGCCCAGTTTTTATAACCTCTTTATCATGTCAGCCCAGTTATTATAACATCTTTATAATGTCAGCCCAGTTATTATAACTTCTTTATAATGTCAGCCCAGTTATAATAACTTATTTTTAATGTCAGCCCAGTTATTCTAACGTCTTTATAATGTCAGCCCAGTTTTTAAAACATCTTTATAATGTCAGCCCAGTTATTATAACTTCTTTATCATGTCAGCCCAGTTATTATAATGTCTTTATAATATCAGCCCAGTTATTATAACTTCTTTATCATGTCAGCCCAGTTATTATGACATCTTTATAATGTCAGCCCAGTTATTATAACTTCTTTCTAATGTTAGCCCAGTTATTATAACTTCTTTGTAATGTCGGCCCAGTTATTATAATGTCTTCATAATGTCATCCCAGTTATGATAACGTCTTTATAATGTCAGCCCAGTTATTATAACATCTTTGTAATGTCAGCCCAGTTATTATAACTTCTTTATAATGTCAGCCCAGTAATTATATCTTCTTTATCATGTCAGCCCAGTTATTATAACATCTTTATAATGTCAGCCCAGTTATTATAACTTATTTATAATGTCAGCCCAGTTTTATAACTTCTTTATAATGTCAGGCCAGTTATTATAACATCTTTTTAATGTCAGCCCAGTTATTATAACTTCTTTATCATGTCAGGCAAGTTATTATAACATCTTTATAATGTCAGCCTAGTTATTATAACTTCTTTATAATGTCAGCCCAGTTATTATATCTTCTTTATCATGTCGGCCCAGTTATTATACCATCTTTATAATGTCAGCCTAGTTGTTATAACTTCTTTATAATGTCAGCCAAGTTATTATAACTTCTTTATAATGTCAGCCCAGTTATTAAAACTACTTTATAATGTCTTCCAAGTTATTATAACTTCTATATCACGTCAGCCCAGTTATTATAATGTTTTTATAATGTCCGCCCAGTTATTATAACTTCTTTATAATGTCAGCCCAGTCATTATTACTTCTTTATCATGTCAGCCCAGTTATTAAAACATCTTTATTATGTCAGCCCAGTTATGATAACGTCTTTGCAATGTCAGCCCAGTTATTCTAACGTCATTATAATGTCAGCCCAGTTATTATAACTTCTTTATCATGTCAGCCCAGTTATTAGAAATTCTTTATAATGTCAGCCCAGTTATTATAACTTATTTATAATGTCAGCCCAGTTATTATAACTTCTTTATAATGTCAGCCCAGTTATTATAACTTCTTTACAATGTCAGCCCAGTTATTATAATGTTTTTATAATGTCAGCCCAGTTGTTATAACTTCTTTATAATGTCAGCCCAGTTATTATAACTTATTTATCATGTCAGGCCAGTTATTATAACATCTTTATAATGTCAGCCCAGTTATTATAACTTATTTATAATGTCTTCCCAGTAATTATAACTTCTTTATCATGTCAGCCCAGTTATTGTAACATCTTTATAATGTCAGCCCAGTTATTATAATGTCTTAATAATGTCAGCACAGTTATAATAACTTATCTTTAATGTCAGCCCAGTTATTCTAACGTCTTTATAATGTCAGCCCAGATATTATATCTTCTTTATCATGTCAGCCAAGTTATTATAACTTCTTTATAATGTCAGCCCAGTTATTATAACTTCTTTATAATGTCCGCCCAGTTATTATAATGTCTTTATAATGTCAGCCCAGTTATTATACCTTCTTTATAATGTCAGCCCAGTTATTATAACTTCTTTATAATGTCAGCCCAGTTCTTATCACTTCTTTATAATGTCAGCCCAGATATTATAACTTCTTTATAATGTCAGCCCAGTTCTTATAACTTCTTTATAATGTCAGCCCAGTTATTATAACTTATTTATAATGTCTTCCCAGTAATTATAACTTCTTTATCATGTCAGCCCAGTTATTGTAACATCTTTATAATGTCAGCCCAGTTATTATAATGTCTTAATAATGTCAGCACAGTTATAATAACTTATCTTTAATGTCAGGCCAGTTATTCTAACGTCTTTATAATGTCAGCCCAGATATTATATCTTCTTTATCATGTCAGCCAAGTTATTATAACTTCTTTATAATGTCAGCCCAGTTATTATAACTTCTTTATAATGTCCGCCCAGTTATTATACCTTCTTTATAATGTCAGCCCAGTTATTATAACTTCTTTATAATGTCAGCCCAGTTATTATAACTTCTTTATAATGTCAGCCCAGTTCTTATCACTTCTTTATAATGTCAGCCCAGATATTATAACTTCTTTATAATGTCAGCCCAGTTCTTATAACTTCTTTATAATGTCAGCCCAGTTCTTATCACTTCTTTATAATGTCAGCCCAGTTCTTATCACTTCTTTATAATGTCAGCCCAGTTATTATAACTTCTTTATCATGTCAGCCCAGTTATAATAACTTATTTTTAATGTCAGCCCAGTTATAATAACTTATTTTTAATGTCAGCCCAGTTATTGTAACGTCTTTATAATGTCAGCCCAGTTTTTATAACATCTTTATAATGTCAGCCCAGTTATTATAACTTATTTTTAATGTCAGCCCAGTAATTATATCTTCTTTATCATGTCAGCCCAGTTATTATAACATCTTTATAATGTCAGCCCAGTTATTATAACTTATTTATAATGTCAGCCCAGTTTTATAACTTCTTTATAATGTCAGGCCAGTTATTATAACATCTTTTTAATGTCAGCCCAGTTATTATAACTTCTTTATCATGTCAGGCAAGTTATTATAACATCTTTATAATGTCAGCCTAGTTATTATAACTTCTTTATAATGTCAGCCCAGTTATTATATCTTCTTTATCATGTCGGCCCAGTTATTATACCATCTTTATAATGTCAGCCTAGTTGTTATAACTTCTTTATAATGTCAGCCAAGTTATTATAACTTCTTTATAATGTCAGCCCAGTTATTAAAACTACTTTATAATGTCTTCCAAGTTATTATAACTTCTATATCACGTCAGCCCAGTTATTATAATGTTTTTATAATGTCCGCCCAGTTATTATAACTTCTTTATAATGTCAGCCCAGTCATTATTACTTCTTTATCATGTCAGCCCAGTTATTAAAACATCTTTATTATGTCAGCCCAGTTATGATAACGTCTTTGCAATGTCAGCCCAGTTATTCTAACGTCATTATAATGTCAGCCCAGTTATTATAACTTCTTTATCATGTCAGCCCAGTTATTAGAAATTCTTTATAATGTCAGCCCAGTTATTATAACTTATTTATAATGTCAGCCCAGTTATTATAACTTCTTTATAATGTCAGCCCAGTTATTATAACTTCTTTACAATGTCAGCCCAGTTATTATAATGTTTTTATAATGTCAGCCCAGTTGTTATAACTTCTTTATAATGTCAGCCCAGTTATTATAACTTATTTATCATGTCAGGCCAGTTATTATAACATCTTTATAATGTCAGCCCAGTTATTATAACTTATTTATAATGTCTTCCCAGTAATTATAACTTCTTTATCATGTCAGCCCAGTTATTGTAACATCTTTATAATGTCAGCCCAGTTATTATAATGTCTTAATAATGTCAGCACAGTTATAATAACTTATCTTTAATGTCAGCCCAGTTATTCTAACGTCTTTATAATGTCAGCCCAGATATTATATCTTCTTTATCATGTCAGCCAAGTTATTATAACTTCTTTATAATGTCAGCCCAGTTATTATAACTTCTTTATAATGTCCGCCCAGTTATTATAATGTCTTTATAATGTCAGCCCAGTTATTATACCTTCTTTATAATGTCAGCCCAGTTATTATAACTTCTTTATAATGTCAGCCCAGTTCTTATCACTTCTTTATAATGTCAGCCCAGATATTATAACTTCTTTATAATGTCAGCCCAGTTCTTATAACTTCTTTATAATGTCAGCCCAGTTATTATAACTTATTTATAATGTCTTCCCAGTAATTATAACTTCTTTATCATGTCAGCCCAGTTATTGTAACATCTTTATAATGTCAGCCCAGTTATTATAATGTCTTAATAATGTCAGCACAGTTATAATAACTTATCTTTAATGTCAGGCCAGTTATTCTAACGTCTTTATAATGTCAGCCCAGATATTATATCTTCTTTATCATGTCAGCCAAGTTATTATAACTTCTTTATAATGTCAGCCCAGTTATTATAACTTCTTTATAATGTCCGCCCAGTTATTATACCTTCTTTATAATGTCAGCCCAGTTATTATAACTTCTTTATAATGTCAGCCCAGTTATTATAACTTCTTTATAATGTCAGCCCAGTTCTTATCACTTCTTTATAATGTCAGCCCAGATATTATAACTTCTTTATAATGTCAGCCCAGTTCTTATAACTTCTTTATAATGTCAGCCCAGTTCTTATCACTTCTTTATAATGTCAGCCCAGTTCTTATCACTTCTTTATAATGTCAGCCCAGTTATTATAACTTCTTTATCATGTCAGCCCAGTTATAATAACTTATTTTTAATGTCAGCCCAGTTATAATAACTTATTTTTAATGTCAGCCCAGTTATTGTAACGTCTTTATAATGTCAGCACAGTTTTTATAACATCTTTATAATGTCAGCCCAGTTATTATAACTTATTTTTAATGTCAGCCCAGTTATTATAATGTCTTAATAATGTCAGCACAGTTATAATAACTTATCTTTAATGTCAGCCCAGTTATTCTAACGTCTTTATAATGTCAGCCCAGTTATTATATCTTCTTTATCATGTCAGCCAAGTTATTATAACTTCTTTATAATGTCAGCCCAGTTATTATAACTTCTTTATAATGTCCGCCAGGTTATTATAACGTCTTTATAATGTCAGCCCAGTTATTCTAACGTCTTTATAATGTCAGCCCAGTTTTTATAACATCTTTATAATGTCAGCCCAGTAATTATAACTTATTTCTAATGTTAGCCCAGTTATTAGAACTTCTTTATAATGTCGGCCCAGTTATTAGAACTTCTTTATAATGTCCGCCCAGTTCTTATCACTTCTTTATAATGTCAGCCCAGTTATTCTAACTTCTTTAAAATGTCAGCCGAGTTATTATATCTTCTTTATCATGTCAGCCCATTTATTATAACATCTTTATAATGTCAGCCAAGTCATTATAACTTCTTTATAATGTCAGCCCAGTTATTATAACTTCTTAATAATGTCAGGCCAATTACTATAACTTCTTTATAATGTCGGCCCAGTTATTATAACTTCTTTATAATGTCAGCCCAGTTCTTATCACTTCTTTATAATGTCAGCCCAGTTATTATAACTTCTTTATAATGTCAGCCCAGTTATTATAACTTCTTTATAATGTCAGCCCAGTTCTTATCACTTCTTTATAATGTCAGCCCAGTTATTATAACTTCTTTATAATGTCAGCCCAGTTATTATAACTTCTTTATAATGTCAGCCCAGTTCTTATCACTTCTTTATAATGTCAGCCCAGTTATTATAACTTCTTTATAATGTCAGCCCAGTTATTATAACTTCTTTATAATGTCAGCCCAGTTATTATAACTTCTTTATAATGTCAGCCCAGTTCTTATCACTTCTTTATAATGTCAGCCCAGTTATTATAACTTCTTTATAATGTCAGCCCAGTTATTATAACTTCTTTATAATGTCAGCCCAGTTCTTATCACTTCTTTATAATGTCAGCCCAGTTATTATAACTTCTTTATGATGTCAGCCCAGTTATTATATCTTCTTTATCACGTCAGCCCAGTTATTATAACTTCTTTATAATGTCAGCCCAGTTATTATAACTTCTTTATAATGTCAGCCCAGTTATTATATCTTCTTTATCACGTCAGCCCAGTTATTATAACTTCTTTATAATGTCGGCCCAGTTATTATAACTTCTTTATCATGTCAGCCCAGTTATAATAACTTATTTTTAATGTCAGCCCAGTTATAATAACTTATTTTTAATGTCAGCCCAGTTATTGTAACGTCTTTATAATGTCAGCCCAGTTTTTATAACTTATTTTTAATGTCAGCCCAGTTATTATAATGTCTTAATAATGTCAGCACAGTTATAATAACTTATCTTTAATGTCAGCCCAGTTATTCTAACGTCTTTATAATGTCAGCCCAGTTATTATAACTTCTTTATAATGTCCGCCCAGTTATTATAATGTCTTTATAATGTCAGCCCAGTTATTATAACGTCTTCATAATGTCATCCCAGATATGATAACGTCTTTATAATGTCAGCCCAGTTATTCTAACGTCTTTATAATGTCAGCCCAGTTTTTATAACATCTTTATAATGTCAGCCCAGTTATTATAACTTCTTTATAATGTCAGCCCAGTAATTATAACTTCTTTCTAATGTTAGCCCAGTTATTATAACTTCTTTATAATGTCAGCCCAGTTCTTATCACTTCTTTATAATGTCAGCCCAGTTATTCTAACTTCTTAATAATGTCAGGCCAATTACTATAACTTCTTTATAATGTCGGCCCAGTTATTATAACTTCTTTATAATGTCAGCCCAGTTATTATAACTTCTTTATAATGTCCGCCCAGTTATTATAATGTCTTTATAATGTCAGCCCAGTTATTATAACGTCTTCATAATGTCATCCCAGATATGATAACGTCTTTATAATGTCAGCCCAGTTATTCTAACGTCTTTATAATGTCAGCCCAGTTATTATAACTTCTTTATAATGTCAGCCCAGTTATTATAACTTCTTTATAATGTCCGCCCAGTTATTATAATGTCTTTATAATGTCAGCCCAGTTATTATAACGTCTTCATAATGTCATCCCAGATATGATAACGTCTTTATAATGTCAGCCCAGTTATTCTAATGTCTTTATAATGTCAGCCCAGTTATTATAACTTCTTTATAATGTCAGCCCAGTAATTATAACTTCTTTCTAATGTTAGCCCAGTTATTAGAACTTCTTTATAATGTCAGCCCAGTTATTCTAACTTCTTTAAAATGTCAGCCGAGTTATTATATTAAATCAAATCAAATCAAATTTATTTATATAGCCCTTCGTACATCAGCTGATATCTCAAAGTGCTGTACAGAAACCCAGCCTAAAACCCCAAACAGCAAGCAATGCAGGTGTAGAAGCACGGTGGCTAGGAAAAACTCCCTAGAAAGGCCAATACCTAGGAAGAAACCTAGAGAGGAACCAGGCTATGTGGGGTGGCCAGTCCTCTTCTGGCTGTGCCGGGTGGAGATTATAACAGAACATGGCCAAGATGTTCAATGTTCATAAATGACCAGCATGGTCGAATAATAATAAGGCAGAACAGTTGAAACTAGAGCAGCAGCACAGTCAGGTGGAAGTTGAAACTGGAGCGGCAGCATGGCCAGGTAGACTGGGGACAGCAAGGAGTCATCATGTCAGGTAGTCCTGGGGCATGGTCCTAGGGCTCAGGTCAGTTGAAACTGGAACAGCAGCATGGCCAGGTGGACTGGGGACAGCAAGGAGTCATCATGTCAGGTAGTCCTGGGGCATGGTCCTAGGGCTCAGGTCCTCCGAGAGAGAGAAAGAAAGAGAGAAGGAGAGAATTAGAGAACGCACACTTAGATTCACACAGGACACCGAATAGGACAGGAGAAGTACTCCAGATATAACAAACTGACCCCAGCCCCCCGACACATAAACTACTGCAGCATAAATACTGGAGGCTGACTATCTTCTTTATCATGTCAGCCCAGTTATTATAACATCTTTATAAGTTCAGCCAAGTCATTATAACTTCTTTATAATGTCAGCCCAGTTATTATAACTTCTTAATAATGTCAGGCCAATTACTATAACTTCTTTATAATGTCGGCCCAGTTATTATAACTTCTTTATAATGTCAGCCCAGTTCTTATCACTTCTTTATAATGTCAGCCCAGTTATTATCACTTCTTTATAATGTCAGCCCTGTTATTATATCTTCTTTATCACGTCAGCCCAGTTCTTATCACTTCTTTATAATGTCAGCCCAGTTATTATAACTTCTTTATAATGTCAGCCCAGTTATTATATCTTCTTTATCACGTCAGCCCAGTTATTATAACTTCTTTATAATGTCGGCCCAGTTATTATAACTTCTTTCTAATGTTAGACCAGTTATTAGAAATTCTTTATAATGTCAGCCCAGTTATTATTACTTATTTATAATGTCAGCCCAGTTATTATAACTTCTTTATAATGTCAGCCCAGTTATTATAACTTCTTTATAATGTCAGCCCAGTTATTATATCTTCTTTATCATGTCAGCCCAGTTATTATAACATCTTTATAATGTCAGCCCAGTTATTATATCTTCTTTATCATGTCAGCCCAGTTATTATAACATCTTTATAATGTCAGCCCAGTTATTATAACTTATTTATAATGTCAGCCCAGTTCTTATAACTTCTTTATAATGTCAGGCCAGTTATTATAACTTCTTTATAATGTCGGCCCAGTTATTATAACTTCTTTATCATGTCAGCCAAGTTATTATAACTTCTTTATAATGTCAGCCCAGTTATTATAATGTTTTTATAATGTCAGCCCAGTTATTATAACTTCTTTATAATGTCAGCCCTGTTATTATAACTTCTTTATAATGTCAGCCCAGGTACTATACCTTCTTTATAATGTCAGCGCAGTTATTATAATGTCTTAATAATGTCAGCCCCATTATAATAACTTATTTTTAATGTCAGCCCAGTTATTCTAACGTCTTTATAATGTCAGCCCAGTTTTTAAAACATCTTTATAATGTCAGCCCAGTTATTATAACTTCTTTATCATGTCAGCCCAGTTATTATAATGTTTTTATAATGTCCGCCCAGTTATTATAACTTCTTTATAATGTCAGCCCAGTTATTATGACATCTTTATAATGTCAGCCCAGTTATTATAACTTCTTTCTAATGTTAGCCCAGTTATGATAACGTCTTTACAATGTCAGCCCAGTTTTTCTAACGTCATTATAATGTCAGCCCAGTTATTATAACTTCTTTATCATGTCAGCCCAGTTATTAGAAATTCTTCATAATGTCAGCCCAGTTATTATAACTTATTTATAATGTCAGCCCAGTTATTATAACTTCTTTATAATGTCAGCCCAGTTATTATAACTTCTTTACAATGTCAGCCCAGTTATTATAATGTTTTTATAATGTCAGCCCAGTTGTTATAACTTCTTTATAATGTCAGCCCAGTTATTATAACTTATTTATCATGTCAGGCCAGTTATTATAACATCTTTATAATGTCAGCCCAGTTATTATAACTTATTTATAATGTCTTCCCAGTAATTATAACTTCTTTATCATGTCAGCCAAGTTATTATAACGTCTTCATAATGTCATCCCAGTTATTCTAACATCTTTATAATGTCAGCCCAGTGTTTATAACTTCTTTATAATGTCATTCCAGTAATTATATCTTCTTTATCATGTCAGCCCAGTTATTATAACATCTTTATAATGTTAGCCCAGTTATTATAACTTCTTTATAATGTCATTCCAGTAATTATATCTTCTTTATCATGTCAGCCCAGTTATTATAACATCTTTATAATGTCAGCCCAGTTATTATAACTTATTTATAATGTCAGTCCAGTTCTTATAACTTCTTTATAATGACAGGCCAGTTATTATAACTTCTTTAAAATGTCAGCCCAGTTATTATAACTTCTTTATCATGTCAGCCAAGTTATTATAACTTCTTTATCATGTCAGCCCAGTTATTATAACATCTTTATAATGTCAGCCCAGTTATTATAACTTCTTTATAATGTCAGCCCAGTTATAATAACTTATGTTTAATGTCAGCCCAGTTATTCTAACGTCTTTATAATGTCAGCCCAGTTTTTAAAACATCTTTATAATGTCAGCCCAGTTATTATAACTTATTTATAATGTCAGCCCAGTTATTATAACTTCTTTATAATGTCAGCCCAGTAATTATAACTTCTTTATCATGTCAGCCAAGTTATTATAACGTCTTCATAATGTCATCCCAGTTATTCTAACATCTTTATAATGTCAGCCCAGTGTTTATAACTTCTTTATAATGTCATTCCAGTAATTATATCTTCTTTATCATGTCAGCCCAATTATTATAACATCTTTATAATGTTAGCCCAGTTATTATAACTTCTTTATAATGTCATTCCAGTAATTATATCTTCTTTATCATGTCAGCCCAGTTATTATAACATCTTTATAATGTCAGCCCAGTTATTATAACTTATTTATAATGTCAGTCCAGTTCTTATAACTTCTTTATAATGTCAGGCCAGTTATTATAACTTCTTTATAATGTCAGCCCAGTTATTATAACTTCTTTATCATGTCAGCCAAGTTATTATAACTTCTTTATCATGTCAGCCCAGTTATTATAACATCTTTATAATGTCAGCCCAGTTATTATAACTTCTTTATAATGTCAGCCCAGTTATAATAACTTATGTTTAATGTCAGCCCAGTTATTCTAACGTCTTTATAATGTCAGCCCAGTTTTTAAAACATCTTTATAATGTCAGCCCAGTTATTATAACTTCTTTATCATGTCAGCCCAGTTATTATAATGTCTTTATAATATCAGCCCAGTTATTATAACTTCTTTAAAATGTCAGCCCAGTTATTATAACTTCTTTATCATGTCAGCCAAGTTATTATAACTTCTTTATCATGTCAGCCCAGTTATTATAACATCTTTATAATGTCAGCCCAGTTATTATAACTTCTTTATAATGTCAGCCCAGTTATAATAACTTATGTTTAATGTCAGCCCAGTTATTCTAACGTCTTTATAATGTCAGCCCAGTTTTTAAAACATCTTTATAATGTCAGCCCAGTTATTATAACTTATTTATAATGTCAGCCCAGTTATTATAACTTCTTTATAATGTCAGCCCAGTTATTATAACTTCTTTACAATGTCAGCCCAGTTATTATAATGTTTTTATAATGTCAGCCCAGTTATTATAACTTCTTTATAATGTCAGCCCTGTTATTATAACTTCTTTATAATGTCAGCCCAGGTACTATACCTTCTTTATAATGTCAGCGCAGTTATTATAATGTCTTAATAATGTCAGCCCCATTATAATAACTTATTTTTAATGTCAGCCCAGTTATTCTAACGTCTTTATAATGTCAGCCCAGTTTTTAAAACATCTTTATAATGTCAGCCCAGTTATTATAACTTCTTTATCATGTCAGCCCAGTTATTATAATGTTTTTATAATGTCCGCCCAGTTATTATAACTTCTTTATAATGTCAGCCCAGTTATTATGACATCTTTATAATGTCAGCCCAGTTATTATAACTTCTTTCTAATGTTAGCCCAGTTATGATAACGTCTTTACAATGTCAGCCCAGTTTTTCTAACGTCATTATAATGTCAGCCCAGTTATTATAACTTCTTTATCATGTCAGCCCAGTTATTAGAAATTCTTCATAATGTCAGCCCAGTTATTATAACTTATTTATAATGTCAGCCCAGTTATTATAACTTCTTTATAATGTCAGCCCAGTTATTATAACTTCTTTACAATGTCAGCCCAGTTATTATAATGTTTTTATAATGTCAGCCCAGTTGTTATAACTTCTTTATAATGTCAGCCCAGTTATTATAACTTATTTATCATGTCAGGCCAGTTATTATAACATCTTTATAATGTCAGCCCAGTTATTATAACTTATTTATAATGTCTTCCCAGTAATTATAACTTCTTTATCATGTCAGCCAAGTTATTATAACGTCTTCATAATGTCATCCCAGTTATTCTAACATCTTTATAATGTCAGCCCAGTGTTTATAACTTCTTTATAATGTCATTCCAGTAATTATATCTTCTTTATCATGTCAGCCCAGTTATTATAACATCTTTATAATGTTAGCCCAGTTATTATAACTTCTTTATAATGTCATTCCAGTAATTATATCTTCTTTATCATGTCAGCCCAGTTATTATAACATCTTTATAATGTCAGCCCAGTTATTATAACTTATTTATAATGTCAGTCCAGTTCTTATAACTTCTTTATAATGACAGGCCAGTTATTATAACTTCTTTAAAATGTCAGCCCAGTTATTATAACTTCTTTATCATGTCAGCCAAGTTATTATAACTTCTTTATCATGTCAGCCCAGTTATTATAACATCTTTATAATGTCAGCCCAGTTATTATAACTTCTTTATAATGTCAGCCCAGTTATAATAACTTATGTTTAATGTCAGCCCAGTTATTCTAACGTCTTTATAATGTCAGCCCAGTTTTTAAAACATCTTTATAATGTCAGCCCAGTTATTATAACTTATTTATAATGTCAGCCCAGTTATTATAACTTCTTTATAATGTCAGCCCAGTAATTATAACTTCTTTATCATGTCAGCCAAGTTATTATAACGTCTTCATAATGTCATCCCAGTTATTCTAACATCTTTATAATGTCAGCCCAGTGTTTATAACTTCTTTATAATGTCATTCCAGTAATTATATCTTCTTTATCATGTCAGCCCAGTTATTATAACATCTTTATAATGTTAGCCCAGTTATTATAACTTCTTTATAATGTCATTCCAGTAATTATATCTTCTTTATCATGTCAGCCCAGTTATTATAACATCTTTATAATGTCAGCCCAGTTACTATAACTTATTTATAATGTCAGTCCAGTTCTTATAACTTCTTTATAATGTCAGGCCAGTTATTATAACTTCTTTATAATGTCAGGCCAGTTATTATAACTTCTTTATCATGTCAGCCAAGTTATTATAACTTCTTTATCATGTCAGCCCAGTTATTATAACATCTTTATAATGTCAGCCCAGTTATTATAACTTCTTTATAATGTCAGCCCAGTTATAATAACTTATGTTTAATGTCAGCCCAGTTATTCTAACGTCTTTATAATGTCAGCCCAGTTTTTAAAACATCTTTATAATGTCAGCCCAGTTATTATAACTTCTTTATCATGTCAGCCCAGTTATTATAATGTCTTTATAATATCAGCCCAGTTATTATAACTTCTTTAAAATGTCAGCCCAGTTATTATAACTTCTTTATCATGTCAGCCCAGTTATTATAATGTTTTTATAATGTCAGCCCAGTTGTTATAACTTCTTTATAATGTCAGCCCAGTTATTATAACTTATTTATCATGTCAGGCCAGTTATTATAACATCTTTATAATGTCAGCCCAGTTATTATAACTTATTTATAATGTCTTCCCAGTAATTATAACTTCTTTATCATGTCAGCCAAGTTATTATAACGTCTTCATAATGTCATCCCAGTTATTCTAACATCTTTATAATGTCAGCCCAGTGTTTATAACTTCTTTATAATGTCATTCCAGTAATTATATCTTCTTTATCATGTCAGCCCAGTTATTATAACATCTTTATAATGTTAGCCCAGTTATTATAACTTCTTTATAATGTCATTCCAGTAATTATATCTTCTTTATCATGTCAGCCCAGTTATTATAACATCTTTATAATGTCAGCCCAGTTATTATAACTTATTTATAATGTCAGTCCAGTTCTTATAACTTCTTTATAATGTCAGGCCAGTTATTATAACTTCTTTATAATGTCAGCCCAGTTATTATAACTTCTTTATCATGTCAGCCAAGTTATTATAACTTCTTTATCATGTCAGCCCAGTTATTATAACATCTTTATAATGTCAGCCCAGTTATTATAACTTCTTTATAATGTCAGCCCAGTTATAATAACTTATGTTTAATGTCAGCCCAGTTATTCTAACGTCTTTATAATGTCAGCCCAGTTTTTAAAACATCTTTATAATGTCAGCCCAGTTATTATAACTTCTTTATCATGTCAGCCCAGTTATTATAATGTCTTTATAATATCAGCCCAGTTATTATAACTTCTTTATCATGTCAGCCCAGTTATTATAACTTCTTTATAATGTCATTCCAGTAATTATATCTTCTTTATCATGCCAGCCCAGTTATTATAACATCTTAATAATGTCAGCCCAGTTATTATAACTTATTTATAATGTCAGCCCAGTTATTGTAACGTCTTTATAATGGCAGCCCAGTTATTAGAACTTCTTTATAATGTCAGCCCAGTTATTAGAACTTCTTTGTAATGTCAGCCCATTTATTATAATGTTTTTATAATGTCAGCCCAGTTATTATAACGTCTTTATAATGTCAGACCAGTTATTAATTCTTTATAATGTCAGCCCAGTTATTATAACTTCTTTATAATGTCAGCCCAGTAATTATATCTTCTTTATCATGTCAGCCCAGTTATTATAACATCTTTATAATGTCAGCCCAGTGTTTATAACTTCTTTATAATGTCATTCCAGTAATTATATCTTCTTTATCATGTCAGCCCAGTTATTATAACATCTTTATAATGTTAGCCCAGTTATTATAACTTCTTTATAATGTCATTCCAGTAATTATATCTTCTTTATCATGTCAGCCCAGTTATTATAACATCTTTATAATGTCAGCCCAGTTATTATAACTTATTTATAATGTCAGTCCAGTTCTTATAACTTCTTTATAATGACAGGCCAGTTATTATAACTTCTTTAAAATGTCAGCCCAGTTATTATAACTTCTTTATCATGTCAGCCAAGTTATTATAACTTCTTTATCATGTCAGCCCAGTTATTATAACATCTTTATAATGTCAGCCCAGTTATTATAACTTCTTTATAATGTCAGCCCAGTTATAATAACTTATGTTTAATGTCAGCCCAGTTATTCTAACGTCTTTATAATGTCAGCCCAGTTTTTAAAACATCTTTATAATGTCAGCCCAGTTATTATAACTTATTTATAATGTCAGCCCAGTTATTATAACTTCTTTATAATGTCAGCCCAGTAATTATAACTTCTTTATCATGTCAGCCAAGTTATTATAACGTCTTCATAATGTCATCCCAGTTATTCTAACATCTTTATAATGTCAGCCCAGTGTTTATAACTTCTTTATAATGTCATTCCAGTAATTATATCTTCTTTATCATGTCAGCCCAGTTATTATAACATCTTTATAATGTTAGCCCAGTTATTATAACTTCTTTATAATGTCATTCCAGTAATTATATCTTCTTTATCATGTCAGCCCAGTTATTATAACATCTTTATAATGTCAGCCCAGTTACTATAACTTATTTATAATGTCAGTCCAGTTCTTATAACTTCTTTATAATGTCAGGCCAGTTATTATAACTTCTTTATAATGTCAGCCCAGTTATTATAACTTCTTTATCATGTCAGCCAAGTTATTATAACTTCTTTATCATGTCAGCCCAGTTATTATAACATCTTTATAATGTCAGCCCAGTTATTATAACTTCTTTATAATGTCAGCCCAGTTATAATAACTTATGTTTAATGTCAGCCCAGTTATTCTAACGTCTTTATAATGTCAGCCCAGTTTTTAAAACATCTTTATAATGTCAGCCCAGTTATTATAACTTCTTTATCATGTCAGCCCAGTTATTATAATGTCTTTATAATATCAGCCCAGTTATTATAACTTCTTTAAAATGTCAGCCCAGTTATTATAACTTCTTTATCATGTCAGCCCAGTTATTATAATGTTTTTATAATGTCAGCCCAGTTGTTATAACTTCTTTATAATGTCAGCCCAGTTATTATAACTTATTTATCATGTCAGGCCAGTTATTATAACATCTTTATAATGTCAGCCCAGTTATTATAACTTATTTATAATGTCTTCCCAGTAATTATAACTTCTTTATCATGTCAGCCAAGTTATTATAACGTCTTCATAATGTCATCCCAGTTATTCTAACATCTTTATAATGTCAGCCCAGTGTTTATAACTTCTTTATAATGTCATTCCAGTAATTATATCTTCTTTATCATGTCAGCCCAGTTATTATAACATCTTTATAATGTTAGCCCAGTTATTATAACTTCTTTATAATGTCATTCCAGTAATTATATCTTCTTTATCATGTCAGCCCAGTTATTATAACATCTTTATAATGTCAGCCCAGTTATTATAACTTATTTATAATGTCAGTCCAGTTCTTATAACTTCTTTATAATGTCAGGCCAGTTATTATAACTTCTTTATAATGTCAGCCCAGTTATTATAACTTCTTTATCATGTCAGCCAAGTTATTATAACTTCTTTATCATGTCAGCCCAGTTATTATAACATCTTTATAATGTCAGCCCAGTTATTATAACTTCTTTATAATGTCAGCCCAGTTATAATAACTTATGTTTAATGTCAGCCCAGTTATTCTAACGTCTTTATAATGTCAGCCCAGTTTTTAAAACATCTTTATAATGTCAGCCCAGTTATTATAACTTCTTTATCATGTCAGCCCAGTTATTATAATGTCTTTATAATATCAGCCCAGTTATTATAACTTCTTTATAATGACAGGCCAGTTATTATAACTTCTTTAAAATGTCAGCCCAGTTATTATAACTTCTTTATCATGTCAGCCAAGTTATTATAACTTCTTTATCATGTCAGCCCAGTTATTATAACATCTTTATAATGTCAGCCCAGTTATTATAACTTCTTTATAATGTCAGCCCAGTTATAATAACTTATGTTTAATGTCAGCCCAGTTATTCTAACGTCTTTATAATGTCAGCCCAGTTTTTAAAACATCTTTATAATGTCAGCCCAGTTATTATAACTTATTTATAATGTCAGCCCAGTTATTATAACTTCTTTATAATGTCAGCCCAGTAATTATAACTTCTTTATCATGTCAGCCAAGTTATTATAACGTCTTCATAATGTCATCCCAGTTATTCTAACATCTTTATAATGTCAGCCCAGTGTTTATAACTTCTTTATAATGTCATTCCAGTAATTATATCTTCTTTATCATGTCAGCCCAGTTATTATAACATCTTTATAATGTTAGCCCAGTTATTATAACTTCTTTATAATGTCATTCCAGTAATTATATCTTCTTTATCATGTCAGCCCAGTTATTATAACATCTTTATAATGTCAGCCCAGTTACTATAACTTATTTATAATGTCAGTCCAGTTCTTATAACTTCTTTATAATGTCAGGCCAGTTATTATAACTTCTTTATAATGTCAGGCCAGTTATTATAACTTCTTTATCATGTCAGCCAAGTTATTATAACTTCTTTATCATGTCAGCCCAGTTATTATAACATCTTTATAATGTCAGCCCAGTTATTATAACTTCTTTATAATGTCAGCCCAGTTATAATAACTTATGTTTAATGTCAGCCCAGTTATTCTAACGTCTTTATAATGTCAGCCCAGTTTTTAAAACATCTTTATAATGTCAGCCCAGTTATTATAACTTCTTTATCATGTCAGCCCAGTTATTATAATGTCTTTATAATATCAGCCCAGTTATTATAACTTCTTTAAAATGTCAGCCCAGTTATTATAACTTCTTTATCATGTCAGCCCAGTTATTATAATGTTTTTATAATGTCAGCCCAGTTGTTATAACTTCTTTATAATGTCAGCCCAGTTATTATAACTTATTTATCATGTCAGGCCAGTTATTATAACATCTTTATAATGTCAGCCCAGTTATTATAACTTATTTATAATGTCTTCCCAGTAATTATAACTTCTTTATCATGTCAGCCAAGTTATTATAACGTCTTCATAATGTCATCCCAGTTATTCTAACATCTTTATAATGTCAGCCCAGTGTTTATAACTTCTTTATAATGTCATTCCAGTAATTATATCTTCTTTATCATGTCAGCCCAGTTATTATAACATCTTTATAATGTTAGCCCAGTTATTATAACTTCTTTATAATGTCATTCCAGTAATTATATCTTCTTTATCATGTCAGCCCAGTTATTATAACATCTTTATAATGTCAGCCCAGTTATTATAACTTATTTATAATGTCAGTCCAGTTCTTATAACTTCTTTATAATGTCAGGCCAGTTATTATAACTTCTTTATAATGTCAGCCCAGTTATTATAACTTCTTTATCATGTCAGCCAAGTTATTATAACTTCTTTATCATGTCAGCCCAGTTATTATAACATCTTTATAATGTCAGCCCAGTTATTATAACTTCTTTATAATGTCAGCCCAGTTATAATAACTTATGTTTAATGTCAGCCCAGTTATTCTAACGTCTTTATAATGTCAGCCCAGTTTTTAAAACATCTTTATAATGTCAGCCCAGTTATTATAACTTCTTTATCATGTCAGCCCAGTTATTATAATGTCTTTATAATATCAGCCCAGTTATTATAACTTCTTTATCATGTCAGCCCAGTTATTATAACTTCTTTATAATGTCATTCCAGTAATTATATCTTCTTTATCATGCCAGCCCAGTTATTATAACATCTTAATAATGTCAGCCCAGTTATTATAACTTATTTATAATGTCAGCCCAGTTATTGTAACGTCTTTATAATGGCAGCCCAGTTATTAGAACTTCTTTATAATGTCAGCCCAGTTATTAGAACTTCTTTGTAATGTCAGCCCATTTATTATAATGTTTTTATAATGTCAGCCCAGTTATTATAACGTCTTTATAATGTCAGACCAGTTATTAATTCTTTATAATGTCAGCCCAGTTATTATAACTTCTTTATAATGTCAGCCCAGTAATTATATCTTCTTTATCATGTCAGCCCAGTTATTATAACATCTTTATAATGTCAGCCCAGTGTTTATAACTTCTTTATAATGTCATTCCAGTAATTATATCTTCTTTATCATGTCAGCCCAGTTATTATAACATCTTTATAATGTTAGCCCAGTTATTATAACTTCTTTATAATGTCATTCCAGTAATTATATCTTCTTTATCATGTCAGCCCAGTTATTATAACATCTTTATAATGTCAGCCCAGTTATTATAACTTATTTATAATGTCAGTCCAGTTCTTATAACTTCTTTATAATGACAGGCCAGTTATTATAACTTCTTTAAAATGTCAGCCCAGTTATTATAACTTCTTTATCATGTCAGCCAAGTTATTATAACTTCTTTATCATGTCAGCCCAGTTATTATAACATCTTTATAATGTCAGCCCAGTTATTATAACTTCTTTATAATGTCAGCCCAGTTATAATAACTTATGTTTAATGTCAGCCCAGTTATTCTAACGTCTTTATAATGTCAGCCCAGTTTTTAAAACATCTTTATAATGTCAGCCCAGTTATTATAACTTATTTATAATGTCAGCCCAGTTATTATAACTTCTTTATAATGTCAGCCCAGTAATTATAACTTCTTTATCATGTCAGCCAAGTTATTATAACGTCTTCATAATGTCATCCCAGTTATTCTAACATCTTTATAATGTCAGCCCAGTGTTTATAACTTCTTTATAATGTCATTCCAGTAATTATATCTTCTTTATCATGTCAGCCCAGTTATTATAACATCTTTATAATGTTAGCCCAGTTATTATAACTTCTTTATAATGTCATTCCAGTAATTATATCTTCTTTATCATGTCAGCCCAGTTATTATAACATCTTTATAATGTCAGCCCAGTTACTATAACTTATTTATAATGTCAGTCCAGTTCTTATAACTTCTTTATAATGTCAGGCCAGTTATTATAACTTCTTTATAATGTCAGCCCAGTTATTATAACTTCTTTATCATGTCAGCCAAGTTATTATAACTTCTTTATCATGTCAGCCCAGTTATTATAACATCTTTATAATGTCAGCCCAGTTATTATAACTTCTTTATAATGTCAGCCCAGTTATAATAACTTATGTTTAATGTCAGCCCAGTTATTCTAACGTCTTTATAATGTCAGCCCAGTTTTTAAAACATCTTTATAATGTCAGCCCAGTTATTATAACTTCTTTATCATGTCAGCCCAGTTATTATAATGTCTTTATAATATCAGCCCAGTTATTATAACTTCTTTAAAATGTCAGCCCAGTTATTATAACTTCTTTATCATGTCAGCCCAGTTATTATAATGTTTTTATAATGTCAGCCCAGTTGTTATAACTTCTTTATAATGTCAGCCCAGTTATTATAACTTATTTATCATGTCAGGCCAGTTATTATAACATCTTTATAATGTCAGCCCAGTTATTATAACTTATTTATAATGTCTTCCCAGTAATTATAACTTCTTTATCATGTCAGCCAAGTTATTATAACGTCTTCATAATGTCATCCCAGTTATTCTAACATCTTTATAATGTCAGCCCAGTGTTTATAACTTCTTTATAATGTCATTCCAGTAATTATATCTTCTTTATCATGTCAGCCCAGTTATTATAACATCTTTATAATGTTAGCCCAGTTATTATAACTTCTTTATAATGTCATTCCAGTAATTATATCTTCTTTATCATGTCAGCCCAGTTATTATAACATCTTTATAATGTCAGCCCAGTTATTATAACTTATTTATAATGTCAGTCCAGTTCTTATAACTTCTTTATAATGTCAGGCCAGTTATTATAACTTCTTTATAATGTCAGCCCAGTTATTATAACTTCTTTATCATGTCAGCCAAGTTATTATAACTTCTTTATCATGTCAGCCCAGTTATTATAACATCTTTATAATGTCAGCCCAGTTATTATAACTTCTTTATAATGTCAGCCCAGTTATAATAACTTATGTTTAATGTCAGCCCAGTTATTCTAACGTCTTTATAATGTCAGCCCAGTTTTTAAAACATCTTTATAATGTCAGCCCAGTTATTATAACTTCTTTATCATGTCAGCCCAGTTATTATAATGTCTTTATAATATCAGCCCAGTTATTATAACTTCTTTATCATGTCAGCCCAGTTATTATAACTTCTTTATAATGTCATTCCAGTAATTATATCTTCTTTATCATGCCAGCCCAGTTATTATAACATCTTAATAATGTCAGCCCAGTTATTATAACTTATTTATAATGTCAGCCCAGTTATTGTAACGTCTTTATAATGGCAGCCCAGTTATTAGAACTTCTTTATAATGTCAGCCCAGTTATTAGAACTTCTTTGTAATGTCAGCCCATTTATTATAATGTTTTTATAATGTCAGCCCAGTTATTATAACGTCTCTATAATGTCAGACCAGTTATTAATTCTTTATAATGTCAGCCCAGTTATTATAACTTCTTTATAATGTCAGCCCAGTAATTATATCTTCTTTATCATGTCAGCCCAGTTATTATAACATCTTTATAATGTCAGCCCAGTTATTATAACTTATTTATAATGTCAGCCCAGTTATTATAACTTCTTTATAATGTCAGGCCAGTTATTATAACATCTTTATAATGTCGGCCCAGTTATTCTAACGTCTTTATAATGTCAGCCCAGTTTTTAAAACATCTTTATAATGTCAGCCCAGTTATTATAACTTCTTTATCATGTCAGCCCAGTTATTATAATGTCTTTATAATATCAGCCCAGTTATTATAACTTCTTTATCATGTCAGCCCAGTTATTATAACTTCTTTATAATGTCATTCCAGTAATTATATCTTCTTTATCATGCCAGCCCAGTTATTATAACATCTTAATAATGTCAGCCCAGTTATTATAACTTATTTATAATGTCAGCCCAGTTATTGTAACGTCTTTATAATGGCAGCCCAGTTATTAGAACTTCTTTATAATGTCAGCCCAGTTATTAGAACTTCTTTGTAATGTCAGCCCATTTATTATAATGTTTTTATAATGTCAGCCCAGTTATTATAACGTCTTTATAATGTCAGACCAGTTATTAATTCTTTATAATGTCAGCCCAGTTATTATAACTTCTTTATAATGTCAGCCCAGTAATTATATCTTCTTTATCATGTCAGCCCAGTTATTATAACATCTTTATAATGTCAGCCCAGTGTTTATAACTTCTTTATAATGTCATTCCAGTAATTATATCTTCTTTATCATGTCAGCCCAGTTATTATAACATCTTTATAATGTTAGCCCAGTTATTATAACTTCTTTATAATGTCATTCCAGTAATTATATCTTCTTTATCATGTCAGCCCAGTTATTATAACATCTTTATAATGTCAGCCCAGTTATTATAACTTATTTATAATGTCAGTCCAGTTCTTATAACTTCTTTATAATGACAGGCCAGTTATTATAACTTCTTTAAAATGTCAGCCCAGTTATTATAACTTCTTTATCATGTCAGCCAAGTTATTATAACTTCTTTATCATGTCAGCCCAGTTATTATAACATCTTTATAATGTCAGCCCAGTTATTATAACTTCTTTATAATGTCAGCCCAGTTATAATAACTTATGTTTAATGTCAGCCCAGTTATTCTAACGTCTTTATAATGTCAGCCCAGTTTTTAAAACATCTTTATAATGTCAGCCCAGTTATTATAACTTATTTATAATGTCAGCCCAGTTATTATAACTTCTTTATAATGTCAGCCCAGTAATTATAACTTCTTTATCATGTCAGCCAAGTTATTATAACGTCTTCATAATGTCATCCCAGTTATTCTAACATCTTTATAATGTCAGCCCAGTGTTTATAACTTCTTTATAATGTCATTCCAGTAATTATATCTTCTTTATCATGTCAGCCCAGTTATTATAACATCTTTATAATGTTAGCCCAGTTATTATAACTTCTTTATAATGTCATTCCAGTAATTATATCTTCTTTATCATGTCAGCCCAGTTATTATAACATCTTTATAATGTCAGCCCAGTTACTATAACTTATTTATAATGTCAGTCCAGTTCTTATAACTTCTTTATAATGTCAGGCCAGTTATTATAACTTCTTTATAATGTCAGCCCAGTTATTATAACTTCTTTATCATGTCAGCCAAGTTATTATAACTTCTTTATCATGTCAGCCCAGTTATTATAACATCTTTATAATGTCAGCCCAGTTATTATAACTTCTTTATAATGTCAGCCCAGTTATAATAACTTATGTTTAATGTCAGCCCAGTTATTCTAACGTCTTTATAATGTCAGCCCAGTTTTTAAAACATCTTTATAATGTCAGCCCAGTTATTATAACTTTTTTGTCATGTCAGCCCAGTTATTATAATGTCTTTATAATATCAGCCCAGTTATTATAACTTCTTTAAAATGTCAGCCCAGTTATTATAACTTCTTTATCATGTCAGCCCAGTTATTATAATGTTTTTATAATGTCAGCCCAGTTGTTATAACTTCTTTATAATGTCAGCCCAGTTATTATAACTTATTTATCATGTCAGGCCAGTTATTATAACATCTTTATAATGTCAGCCCAGTTATTATAACTTATTTATAATGTCTTCCCAGTAATTATAACTTCTTTATCATGTCAGCCAAGTTATTATAACGTCTTCATAATGTCATCCCAGTTATTCTAACATCTTTATAATGTCAGCCCAGTGTTTATAACTTCTTTATAATGTCATTCCAGTAATTATATCTTCTTTATCATGTCAGCCCAGTTATTATAACATCTTTATAATGTTAGCCCAGTTATTATAACTTCTTTATAATGTCATTCCAGTAATTATATCTTCTTTATCATGTCAGCCCAGTTATTATAACATCTTTATAATGTCAGCCCAGTTATTATAACTTATTTATAATGTCAGTCCAGTTCTTATAACTTCTTTATAATGTCAGGCCAGTTATTATAACTTCTTTATAATGTCAGCCCAGTTATTATAACTTCTTTATCATGTCAGCCAAGTTATTATAACTTCTTTATCATGTCAGCCCAGTTATTATAACATCTTTATAATGTCAGCCCAGTTATTATAACTTCTTTATAATGTCAGCCCAGTTATAATAACTTATGTTTAATGTCAGCCCAGTTATTCTAACGTCTTTATAATGTCAGCCCAGTTTTTAAAACATCTTTATAATGTCAGCCCAGTTATTATAACTTCTTTATCATGTCAGCCCAGTTATTATAATGTCTTTATAATATCAGCCCAGTTATTATAACTTCTTTATCATGTCAGCCCAGTTATTATAACTTCTTTATAATGTCATTCCAGTAATTATATCTTCTTTATCATGCCAGCCCAGTTATTATAACATCTTAATAATGTCAGCCCAGTTATTATAACTTATTTATAATGTCAGCCCAGTTATTGTAACGTCTTTATAATGGCAGCCCAGTTATTAGAACTTCTTTATAATGTCAGCCCAGTTATTAGAACTTCTTTGTAATGTCAGCCCATTTATTATAATGTTTTTATAATGTCAGCCCAGTTATTATAACGTCTCTATAATGTCAGACCAGTTATTAATTCTTTATAATGTCAGCCCAGTTATTATAACTTCTTTATAATGTCAGCCCAGTAATTATATCTTCTTTATCATGTCAGCCCAGTTATTATAACATCTTTATAATGTCAGCCCAGTTATTATAACTTATTTATAATGTCAGCCCAGTTATTATAACTTCTTTATAATGTCAGGCCAGTTATTATAACATCTTTATAATGTCGGCCCAGTTATTATAACTTCTTTATCATGTCAGGCAAGTTATTATAACATCTTTATAATGTCAGCCCAGTTATTAAAACTACTTTATAATGTCTTCCCAGTTATTATAACTTCTATATCACGTCAGCCCAGTTATTATAATGTTTTTATAATGTCCGCCCAGTTATTATAACTTCTTTATAATGTCAGCCCAGTTATTATTACTTCTTTATCATGTCAGCCCAGTTATTATAACATCTTTATTATGTCAGCCCAGTTATGATAACGTCTTTATAATGTCAGCCCAGTTATTCTAACGTCATTATAATGTCAGCCCAGTTATTATAACTTCTTTATCATGTCAGCCCAGTTATTAGAAATTCTTTATAATGTCAGCCCAGTTATTATAACTTATTTATAATGTCAGCCCAGTTATTATAACTTCTTTATAATGTCAGCCCAGTTATTATAACTTCTTTACAATGTCAGCCCAGTTATTATAATGTTTTTATAATGTCAGCCCAGTTGTTATAACTTCTTTATAATGTCAGCCCAGTTATTATAACTTATTTATCATGTCAGGCCAGTTATTATAACATCTTTATAATGTCAGCCCAGTTATTATCACTTATTTATAATGTCTTCCCAGTAATTATAACTTCTTTATCATGTCAGCCAAGTTACTATAACGTCTTCATAATGTCATCCCAGTTATTCTAACATCTTTATAATGTCAGCCCAGTTATTATAACATCTTTATAATGTTAGCCCAGTTATTATAACTTCTTTATAATGTCATTCCAGTAATTATATCTTCTTTATCATGTCAGCCCAGTTATTATAACATCTTTATAATGTCAGCCCAGTTATTATAACTTATTTATAATGTCAGTCCAGTTCTTATAACTTCTTTATAATGTCAGGCCAGTTATTATAACTTCTTTATAATGTCGGCCCAGTTATTATAACTTCTTTATCATGTCAGCCAAGTTATTATAACTTCTTTATCATGTCAGCCCAGTTATTATAACATCTTTATAATGTCAGCCCAGTTATTATAACTTCTTTATAATGTCAGCCCAGTTATAATAACTTATGTTTAATGTCAGCCCAGTTATTCTAACGTCTTATAATGTCAGCCCAGTTTTTAAAACATCTTTATAATGTCAGCCCAGTTATTATAACTTCTTTATCATGTCAGCCCAGTTATTATAATGTCTTTATAATATCAGCCCAGTTATTATAACTTCTTTATCATGTCAGCCCAGTTATTATAACTTCTTTATAATGTCATTCCAGTAATTATATCTTCTTTATCATGTCAGCCCAGTTATTATAACATCTTAATAATGTCAGCCCAGTTATTATAACTTATTTATAATGTCAGCCCAGTTATTGTAACGTCTTTATAATGGCAGCCCAGTTATTAGAACTTCTTTATAATGTCAGCCCAGTTATTATAACTTCTTTGTAATGTCAGCCCATTTATTATAATGTTTTTATAATGTCAGCCCAGTTATTATAACGTCTTTATAATGTCAGACCAGTTATTAATTCTTTATAATGTCAGCCCAGTTACTATAATGTTTTTATAATGTCAGCCCAGTTATTATATCTTCTTTATCATGTCGGCCCAGTTATTACAACATCTTTATAATGTCAGCCCAGTTATTCTAACGTCATTATAATGTCAGCCCAGTTATTATAACATCTTTATAATGTCAGCCCAGTTATTAGAAATTCTTTATAATGTCAGCCCAGTTATTATAACTTATTTATAATGTCAGCCCAGTTATTATATCTTCTTTATAATCTTTTCAAGAGCTCTTACACTAAAAGGACATTATCATAATTTTCACAATTTCACAGTATTATTCCAACCTCCCAGTGTGGAAATATATTCATCACACAGGAAAATCACTTTTTTGACATCACTGGGCATTTAAAACTAGAAAATATTGTTTTGTCTAATTGTCGTTCCCCTGTCAAGAAACAGGGTTCCTGGTTACGTAGGGAGGAATAAACATGGGTTAAATGAGCCACTGGGCTCCATTTGTGATTGGAAATAAAGAAAAGGATTTGGGATGTAATTATTTCTGCAGTGAGTGTAGTTTCTAATATTGCACTATTAAATATAATTTTCATGAGTCATCAGGGACTATGGCCTTATCTCAATTTAATTTGGTCAACTCCTACCGTCCTCTCTCGTCTCCTTTTGAAAAATGTCAAAGGTAATCGAGGAGAGGTGTTGAGGAGAGGGAAAGTGGACAAAATAGTGCTTGTATGAAATTAGACCGTCTCCTCGCCTTATCCAAGAAGAATAGCTGCTTCCTCTGCAAAAGCTAGTGGGAAATCCAAATAAACAAATAACCACTCACACATCGTCAGGCAAATTACGTTTACAGGGGTGGATCCCAAAATAAGTGTGTAAAGTAATAAAAACAAATTAAGTTTGTTGTGCAAGTTGTCGGTCCAGTGTGGCTTAGTTGGTAGAGCATGCCATTTGAAATGACAGGGTTGTGGGTTTGATTCCCACGGGGGACCAGTACAAATTAACATTTATGCTCTGGATAAGAGTGTCTGCTATTTGACAAAAATTAAAAAATGCAAGACAACCAACCAACTTAATTAGTGAGGGTAGTTTCTAATATTCCACTATTGTAATGATTTGAAATCCATGATGGAGAGTATGCAAAGGGGGAGAAGCATCGGGATGCAGTCTGACTTCCTTCCCATCTCACCAGATGGGATGTTTGCTGTAGATGCTGCTAGCAATTAATAGGAAACTACATTCAAAGGAATGACTAGGCTACTCTTTTAAAGCCCAATCCAGCCAATTGATGTCAAAATCAAATCATTTCTGGGTAACAATGAACTACCTTACTGTAATAGATTTCCATTAAAATGAGCAAAACATTTTAGCAACTCAAAAATATTTCTCAAGCAAACAATTTGCTAGGACTGAGTGGTCTTGAGTGTGGAGGTTGAAACTGAAAACTGAAAACTCCCACTAGCTTTTGCAGAGGCAGCAGCTATTCTTCTTGGATAAGGCTTGGAGACGGGCTAATTCCATAGGTTTGAACTCTTTTTGTTATTGGTCCTGTAAACCTGCTGATTACAAAGTCCTGTGTATATTGTATTTTCAACAATCATGAAACAACACTGATAAAATTTGTTCACACGTTTACAGTGTTAGTTTTATCCTCTGTTGTACAATATAATACACTGCTCAAAAAAATAAAGGGAACACTTAAACAACACAATGTAACTCCAAGTCAATCACACTTCTGTGAAATCAAACTGTCCACTTAGGAAGCAACACTGATTGACAATAAATTTCACATGCTGTTGTGCAAATGGAATAGACAACAGGTGGAAATTATAGGCAATTAGCAAGACACCCCTAATAAAGGAGTGGTTCTGCAGGTGGTGACCACAGACCACTTCTCAGTTCCTATGCTTCCTGGCTGATGTTTTGGTCACTTTTGAATGCTGGCGGTGCTTTCACTCTAGTGGTAGCATGAGACGGAGTCTACAACCCACACAAGTGGCTCAGGCAGTGCAGCTCATCCAGGATGGCACATCAATGCGTGCTGTGGCAAGAAGGTTTGCTGTGTCTGTCAGCGTAGTGTCCAGAGCATGGAGGCGCTACCAGGATACAGGCCAGTACATCAGGAGATGTGGAGGAGGCCGTAGGAGGGCAACAACCCAGCAGCAGGACCGCTACCTCCGCCTTTGTGCAAGGAGGAGCACGAGGAGCACTGCCAGAGCCCTGCAAAATGACCTCCAGCAGGCCACAAATGTGCATGTGTCTGCTCAAACGGTCAGAAACAGACTCCATGAGGGTGGTATGAGGGCCCGACGTCCACAGGTGGGGGTTGTGCTTACAGCCCAACTTAAGCCCTTTTAGATGTGTGTAAATAGGCACATACATAACTGTTTAAACGTTTCTACAATGCTCAACATTCTCCCTATTCCTCAAGAGTCAGTCTGTTGAAAGGGCAATGTTTGCCGTAGGTGCTGCAGTAGGGCCTGTATTGATTGAGTTCACTGAGAGTCTGACTCTGCATCCCAAATGGAAACCTATTCCCTACATAGTGCAATACTTTTGACCAGAGTCCTATGTGTCCTAGTCAAAAGTTGTGCACTATAAAGGGAATAGACCGCCAATTTGAGACACGTTCTATGTTAACAGTAGGATTTGAATGGCTCACCTCCCATTCACCTGCCTGCACTTCAAATCTCTGTGCACCCCTGCCAATGTTGCTGGGTCCTAATAGGCTCGTTCTGGCCAACAGGCCACAATCAAGATGGGTGCATGCATTGATCTACTAATGATTCCTAGATATGAATCATTTTAGCACTAAAGATTCCTAGACATGAATCATTTGAGAACTAATGCTTCCTAGACATTCATAATTTTAGCACTAATGATTCCTAGACATTAATCATTTGGCCTCTAATGATTCCTAGACATTAATCGTTTGACCTCTAATGATTCCTAGACATTCATAATTTCAGCACTAATGATTCCTAGACATTCATAATTTTAGCACTAACGATTCCTAGACATTAATCATTTTAGCACAAATGATTCCTAGACATGAATCATTTGTGCACTAGTGATTCCTAGACATGAATCATTTGACCTCTAATGATTCATAGACATTCATAATTTTAGCACTAATGATTCCTAGACATTGATATTTTTAGCACTAATGATTCCTAGACATTGATATTTTTAGCACTAATGATTCCTAGACATGCATAATTTTAGCTTAATGATTCCTTGACACCAATCATTTTAGCACTATTGATTCCAAGACATTAATCATTTTAGCATTGATGAGGAGTAACGAAACAACCTCGGCATTTAGCTACAATACGGACGTTTTCAGCACTTACTTTTTAAGAAGGAAGTTAGCCAACATTTACTAAGGTGGAAATCGTGGAAGAGGAGGAAGATACTCTATTTAATAATGAACAGGTCATTCATAGTTGCTTTTCCGACAGTTTCAAAGTCTACATTAAGTGGGAGGATTGTGATGTTGAGTTAAGATCCCACAACCTGTGTGGGACCATCGTCCTCTTCCTGAGTGTGCCAGACAGACATACACCAAACCAGTAGCTTCGGAGAGACATTGAAGGCTATCCATAATCCAATATTGTTTTTTGAATTTTTTTATTTTCAATTCAGAAATAACTTATGGTATGTTATGCCACGTCAGAACATTGACTTGAATAGGAATATCTATTGTAGTAATTCTGTTTCTACCCCTCTGTGTCCTGCAGGGAGAGCTGCTGAGTCCGTGTCGCTGTAAGGGCTCTGTGCGCTGCACCCACCAGCCCTGCCTCATCCGCTGGATCAGCGAGAGAGGCTCCTGGAGCTGTGAGCTGTGCTACTTCAAGTACCATGTTCTGGCCATCAGCACCAAGAACCCACTGCAGGTACCTTTCCTCAGCCTGTCCAACCCCTCATTCTCTGGGACTTACGTTCTGGCCAGAATCAGACCCTATCTCCTAGGTACTTCATGTGGTACAATACGGTAGTAGCTACACCTTGCCAACTGCATGATATTCGCCATATTGCTCACACCTATCCTTTCAGATCTACACAAGTGTCTAAGGGGTAGGGGCTAGGGGTCTGTCTCATCCACTCCAGTCGTATTTTCATTGTGCACAAAGTCTACAATCATCTCAAATTAATTAATATTTTTTCTAGTAGCCACAGATCTTATCTCACAGTTTTCTGCTAATGCATCGATTTAAACAATGCACAATACCGCAATAAGGAGTATGCAGTGCTCTGCTCAGGTGCACCAGTCTAGGCATTACAGTTACTCACTTTGCTAGAACAAATCGTGGGCACTCACAATGATGGTGTGAGGACTTCACCATATTGTCCCTTTCTTACTGTCCCTGTCTTGGCCCTTGTGGCTGTTCTGTTCAGTGGCAGGCCATCTCCCTGACGGTGATTGAGAAGGTCCAGATTGCTGCCATCATCCTGGGCTCCCTGTTCCTCATCGCCAGCATCTCCTGGCTCATCTGGTCGTCCCTCAGCCCCTCGGCCAAGTGGCAGCGTCAGGACCTGCTCTTCCAGATCTGCTACGGCATGTACGGCTTCATGGACATCGTGTGTATCGGTGAGGGGGATGAATCATGTGAAACTGGACCGTTGGCATAGTCACACAAATTCTCATACACAGGCCCATGAACACACACACATGCACGCAGGCAGGCAGGCAGGTAGGCATGCACAAAGATGCACGCAGGCATGCAGGCAGGCAGGCATGCACACACATGCACTCAGGCAGGCAGGCATTCATGCACACGCACAGACACGCACACACACGTAAATCTTTGTAGATAGATTTGTTTTGTGTGAAATGGTGCATTGCCAACCTGAAAGCAGATGGTACTAGCTTTGTATCTGCACTGTGTGGTTATGCCAAATGCCAGTTATATATACTAGTGCTATAGTATTTGGCTGATTCTTACATATTAGTTGCTGGAAGTATGTCATGCAAAAGCCTTTAAAATCATTAGATATCTTGCCTTTCCCATATCTGTAAAAATAAAAAACTCCCTCTCTTCCCAGGCCTTATAATCCACGAGGGCTCATCAGTGTACCGAATATTTAAGCGATGGCAGGCTGTCAATCAGCAGTGGAAAGTATTGAACTATATAAAAGCCAATGACTTGGGGGACCCGCTGAGTAGCAGTAAGGGTGGGGGTCGGGGCTCACGAAGTAACTCCCATGGCCTGGGTAGTGGCAGCAGTGGGAGACGGAACCGGAGGTTCAGGACTATTCTGGACCACCACTGTGGCTACACCATCCTGCACATCCTCAGCCAGCTACGGCCCCACAACCCACGCTTTGGCTCCACGGCCAACCGGGAGGTGGTGATGAGGGTGACAACGGTATGAGACTGAACGTGGAAGGGCTGGAAGAAAAGACTAAAGCTGGGTATCGTGTTTTCTTTTTTAATCTGGCCAGTTCTTTCAAGTGATTCTGTCAACACCATTGAGGAACTGGATTTCAATACCCAGCCCAGGGAAGGACATGTACAGACAAGACCATGTCTCGCACTGCAGTCAAGCTACTGTTATATTGTAACGACCATTGCCATGCTAGGCTCATCATGATTCCTACCAAGTGGATTTATCCTACTGGAGTAGTGGTTTGCCCTGAAACAACAACAGACAGAACATGCTGAACTATGAGGATCTTTCCAGGAGTTTGTTTAGAGTTGCACATTTGTAATAATTGAAGAACTGATATTATGAGCTACGTTAAACATGCAAGGCTTTATAACAACGCAATCCAAGGTGAGAACAGATATTTCCGGGACAATTTCAGGATGCACAAAGATGATTTTATCTTTCATGTATTTTCTCCTGTGGTTTTGGTATGATTTCCATTTGACTCATTTCTATTTTTTTTGTGGCAGTATGATTTAAAGAGATACCTGAAACTCCTTATGCCACGCCAAACATTAACAAACTCTGAATAATAATTCATTTACAAGTTTTGCAGTTCTGAAATATTGCTGTAGATGATGATGATTAGGCTACAGACCAGAGAACAACAAATACATAATATCGAAGACATCATATGAAAACAGAAGTTATTACTGCAAACAATAAATACAGGGATCAATGGATAGACTACAAAATGAAGATGATTTATTTATTAACATTAAAATTACTCCTAGTCCTATCTTCTCTGCAATAAAGATATCTGTACATTTCACGGTGAATTTTGCATGGGTATATAATTTTTTTATTAAGCATCATCATTACATAACATTTAAGCACTTCTACAAATTTGCTCATTCAGAATGGTGCTTTTCAGAAAAGCTTTTTATTCATCTGGTTTCATTGCACCAAACTGTTTTTTGAATCTGTCAAATAGCAGTGTGTTATTTCAGCTAAAACAAAGATGACTGACTCGCTGCTGTGTGCTGATGATTCAGATTTGGATTAAAGATGGAGATCTATGTAATCTCTTGCTATTCACTATCTCACTCCTGTGTCATTGTTTTTCTTTATATCTACTTATACAGTTAGAAATGACTGCCTCATTCTTATTATTATTAAAACTGCCCTCTTGCAAGTTGTATCTTGCTTCATGGTGTAAATACAATTACATACACACTACCATTCAAAAGTTTGGGGTCACTTGGAAATGTCTTTGTTTTTATGAAGAAAAGCAATTTTCTTGTCCATTAAAATAACGTGAAATGGATCAGAAATACAGTAGACATTGTTAATGATGTAAATGACTATTGTAACTGGACAACTTCCGGTGAAACTGGAGGGCACGCAATTCAAATAAATAATCATACATATTATGGATTTTAAACATTTATGTACTTATAAATGTCTTATATTGGCTGAAAGCTTAAATTCTTGTTAATCTAACAGGACTGTCCAATTTACAGTAGCTATTACAGTGAAAACATGCCATGTGATTGTTTGAGGACGGCGCCACACATATTTTTCCACGGGCACAGGTTTCATACATTCACAAATAACGATTAAATATTCACTTACTTTTTGAAAATCTTTCTCTGATTTGTCATCCAAAGGGTCCCAGCTATAACATGTAGTGTCATTTTGTTAGATCCTAAATCCTTCTTTATATCCCAAAAAGTCTGTTTAGTTGGCGCCATCGATTTGAGTAATCCACTCGTTCAACAGCAGAGAAAGGAATCCAAAAATCTACCCCTATACTTTGTGTCAACAAGTCAAAATACATTTCTATTTACTCCTCAGATACCCTAAAATGTAATCAAACTATAATATTTATTTTGAAAAGAAGTATGTTCAATAGGAAACTGATTTTAGCAGGTGAGTAATTTCTTATGGCGCGCGCAAACACAAATTTACAAGACTGTGTCCCACTACTAAAACTAATATTTCTTGTTTGTTTTTGAAGTTACAAGCCTGAAACCTTGAACATAGACTGCTGACACCCTGTGTAAGCCATATGAATTGCATCCAGGGAGGGAATTGTCAATATGACCATTCTCTTGCATTTCTAAGAGGACAGTCTCTCTCAAAAGAAATGTCAGGTTGGTTATTCTTTGGATTTTCTCCTACCATATCTATTGTGTTATATTATCCTATATTACTTTAACATTTCTACGAACTTCAAAGTGTTTTCTTTCCAATGGTACCAATTACATGCGTATCCTGGCTTCAGGGCCTGAACTACAGGCAGTTTACTTTGGGCACGTCATTCAGACAGGAAGTGGAGAAAAAAGGGGCCTAGACCTTTTTATTTATCCGTTATTTTACCAGGTAAGTTGACTGAGAACACATTCTCATTTACAGCAACGACCTGGGGAATAGTTACAGGGGAGAGGAGGAGGATGAATGAGCCAATTGTAAATTGGGGATTATTAGGTGACTGTGATGGTTTGAAGGTCAGATTGGGAATTTAGCCAGGACACCGGGGTTAACACCCCTACTCTTACGATAAGTGCCATGGGATCTTTTAATGACCTCAGAAAGTCAGGACACCCATTTAACGTCCCATCCAAGAGACGGCACCCTACACAGGGCAGTGTCCCCAATCACTGCCCTGGGGCATTGGGATATATATATATTTTTTATATATATTTTTTTAGACCAATGGAAAGAGTGCCTCCTACTGGCCCTCCAACACCACTTCCAGCAGCATCTGGTCTCCCATCCAAGGACTGACCAGGACCAACCCTGCTTAGCTTCAGAAGCAAGCCAGCAGTGGTATGCAGGGTGGTATGCTGCATACCACTGCTGAAGAAGTTAAATAACATGAAAAGGAATACAGTGCAGACATTGTTAATGTTGTAAATGACTATTGTAGTTGGAAATGGCAGTTTTTTTTATGGAATATCTACATAGGCGTACAGAGGCCCATTATCAGCAACCATCACTCCTGTGTTCCAATGGCACGTTGTGTTAGCTAATCCAAGTTTATCATTTTAAAAGGCTAATTGATCATTAGAAAACGCTTTTGCAATTATGTTAGTACAGCTGAAAACTGTTGTTCTGATTAAAGAAGCAATAAAACTGGCCTTCTTTAGACTAGTTGAGTATCTGGAGCATCAGCATTTGTGGGTTCGATTACAGGCTCAAAATGGCCAGAAACAGAGATCTTTCTTCTGAAACTCGTCAGTCTATTCTTGTTCTGAGAAATGAAGGCTATTCCATGCGAGAAATTGCCAAGAAGTCCTCATCAAGAGGATAAGTACATTAGACTGTCTAGTTTGAGAAACAGATGCCTCACAAGTCCTCATCTGGCAGCTTCATTAAATAGTACCCGCAAAACACCAGTCTCAACAAGTTCCTCTGTCCAGTGTTTGTGTTCTTTTGCACATCTTAATCTTTATTTTTATTGGCCAGTCTGAGATATGGCTTATTCTTTGCAACTCTGCCTAGAAGGCCAGCATCCCGGAATTGCCTCTTCACTGTTGACGTTGAGACGGGTGTTTCGAGGGTACTATTTAATGAAGCTGCTAGATGAGGACTTGTGAGGCATCTGTTTCTCAAACTAGACAGTCTAGTCTAGTACTAATCCTCTTGCTCAGTTGTACACCGGGGCCTCCCCCCTCTTTTTATTCTGGTTAGGGCCAGTTTGCACTGTTCTGTGAAAGGAGTAGTATACATAATTGCAAAAGGGTTTTCTAATGATCAATTAACCTTTTAAAATTATAAACTTGTATTAGCTAACACAACGTGCCATTGGAACGCAGGAGTGATGGTTGCTGATAATGGGCCTCTGTACGCCTATGTAGATATTCCATAAAATATCTGCCATTTCCAGTCATTTACAACATTAACAATGTCTACACTGTATTTTTGATCAATTTGATGTTATTTTAATGAACAAAAAAATGCTTTTCTTTCAAAAACAAGGATATTTCGAAAGGACCCCAAACTTTTGAATGGTAGTGTAGGTAGGTAATTTATGGACATTACAATTAGACATTGTCATCGGCCCATTATTACATTAGAAGTTCTATCAAAAGCCCATTATCACATTAGAAGTTCTGTCAAAGGCCATTTATTACATTAGAAGGTCTGTCAAAAGCCCATTACTACATTGAAGTTCTGTCGTAGGCCCATTATTACACTAGAATCTCTGTCATAGGCCCATTATTACAATGCAATAAACTGTAGTATGATCTCTGCATACTGTGGAAAGGACGCCTCCTAGACGGAAAGGACGCCTCCTTTGTCGCCTCCTAGAGACCTAACCACCTAATTCTCTCTTCATAATGTAGTCAAATTCAGGTGTATGGTCTAATCAATCTGCTAGATGGCGCCCCAATGCCATACATTCATTGTTACCTCAACGGCTCTAGTCCTAGGGTTTTGTCTAGAAGGGATACAGCTTTTGTCAAAATTGACTTTTTGTCGCAGGTTTAGGATAACTAAGCAGCAGGTTAGGAGAATGAACGTAGCAAGTTAGGAGAATTAGGTTTAGGTTAGGAAAAGACTTAGGGTTAAGGTTAGCTAAAATGCTAAAATAAATACACTTTTGACTTCAAATTTGACAAAAGCTGTAATCATACTAGACATGACCTAGTCCTAAGGCTCGGACAAAGCCAGCCAGGTAGGCCGGGCACGTGATATACTGCACATTCATATCAAACACTGCCAAATGTGACTTTGCCCTCTCTCTTTTGATCTTTTTTGACTAATTGATATTTTGACCAATCAGATCAGCTCTGAAAAAGAGCTGATGTAAAAAGATGTGATGTGATTGGTTAAAAGACCAATTAGTGGAAAAAATATCAAAATGTGCATGCCTTTGTAAACACACCTTTACTGGCCTTCTCTTACCCTCAATGGCTCAGACACCAGTGGACTAGATAAGTTGCAATACGGTGCAACTATGATTTGAATGGATGGATGAGGTGTAAACTCACGAAGTTGGCTATTTTAAAACAGTAAGGCACACTATTTTCCTGATTACCTGATCGTCGATGAGGACTTATAAATGGACAGGTAGCCTACCTTTCGCTTTGAAGACGAGGATGAAGAGCTTCAGTTAAAACATCTTCTCTTTTCTGACGACAGGTAATGTGCCAGTAGGGTTGTAATATTGAGTGCTTTAGAGGAAAATGCAGACCTCTGTAGCGACACCATTTGATTTGTTACATTGACTATTAAAACGTGTGTACTGTACTGTACAGGTTGTGTTCAATGCATTATCATGCTATTTCCGTATTCAGTGCATGAAGTATAAAACATATTTCCATTGTCACCACGTTTGAGGGCAATATGTATTAACTGGCACCATAATACAATGAATTGTTGACAGCTAAAATGTGCATGCTTATTATTTGACTCAGTCAGTTCAATTGTTTGTGTGTGGCCTTTTTCAGCAAGACCCTGTAATGTGCAGTTTGTGGAAAGTCCCAGTTCTCTTTACATGGGTTGGATTAGTTTTGTGTATACAGTAAGCTATGGTATCTTTTGTGTTGCCTACAACACCACAACCTACCCTAAATTATAACACTTTGTGTTTGCAGAGAGAAACCCCCAGCCTGAGAACATCCACATCTCTTCTCTACCTCCCAGTCTTCCCACAGGCCAGGAGCCAACGCATGGAGAAGGTAAGGGAGCACTAGAAATAGAACAGTAAAGTGTACTATGATAGGAGCAGGTTCGGTTACGTTGGCTGGTTGTTTCAGCGGGAGTCCAAAAGAAGTTAGGGTTTGCATGACAAACACATCTCAGAAACCAAACCAGTTATCATGTGCAGACTGTGTGAAGTAACAATGTTTATTGTAAGCACAAGGGCAGGAAAACGACAGGTCAAGGCAGGCAGGGGTCGACATTCCAGAACAGAGGTACAGGTACAGGACGGCCAAGGTACAGGACACTGGGACTCAGAGATGAGGGCTGGGTCTAGTGGAGACCCAGGACCTCTCTTCCGGGCCATACCCCTCCCAGTCAACCATGTACTGGAATCGCCTGCCCAGAGGTCGAACATTCTGGAGGCGTCTCACCATGTATGCCAGTCGTCCGTTGATGAGACGAGGGAGAGGGGTGGGCATGGAAACAGGAGACAAGGGGCAGTTAGACATGGTTTTAACTCCAGACACAGAAAAGGTAGGAAAAATACGGAGGGTACGGGGCAACAGAGGACGAACAGCAGAGGGGCTATTGATCTTGGAGCAGTGGGAAAAGGTCTCGGCTTCTGGGGTAGTAGCCACGGCACTATAGCTTGACCTTCTTGGATACCGGTCGGTGCTGCTGAAGAGAAGTGGCCCGGGCCTTACTGAACCCCTCCCGGAGGTCCTGGTACTCTGCGGAGCAGGGTCCGGGGAAATTTCCAAGCCCCCAGGAAGATGTCCTGGGGCAGGCAGAGCTGACTTCAGGCAATGAGAGAGGCAGGACAGGTTCCAGCCCATGTTGGCACCAGTAGCCCAGTCAATGGAGGGATTGTGTTGCTGGAGCCAAGAGAATCCCAATACCATGGGAACCTGCAGAGACTCAACCAGCAGGAATTGGATCGTCTCGCTGTGGTTCCGCGACACTCGTAGGTTTACTGGGGTGGTCTGGTGGGTGACCCGACCTATAGAGCGCCCATCCAGGACTCTAACACCCATGGAAATGGAGAGGGGTTGAGTGGGGATGCCCAGCTCGGACACCCCGAGTCGATGAGTACCTGGAGAGACTTGGAATGGCCGCCCCACAGCAGGGTGGCATGGAGAGGTGGGCGAGTAAGGGGAGAAGAATAATTCTCTTTAAGACCCACCAGAGTACTCACTCCGATGAATGAGCTGGGTCTCTTGAAGGGACAGGTAGACACATAATGACTGAAAGTACCGCAATACAGACAACTCTGGGTGTGCAGTCTGCGTACGCATTTGGCTGGAGGCAGCCTAGCCCTGCCGAGCTGCATCGGCTCGGGAACAGGCAACTCGGCGGTCTTCGGAGTCTTTTGGAGGAACTCGGGTAAGCTCGGATCCTCTCGGGGAATTCCGGAGTTCATCAGATGCAAGGTGGGATCCTTGAGTGAGCGATTGGGACCGTTATCAGACCACTTCTCCCTACTACATTCCCATAACCATCCATGGATCTGGAAGTTTAAGGGGATGAGTGAGTTGAGATCCAACGGTAGTTCCCGGGCTGCAAGCTCGTCCTTTAAAAAATCTGTGCAGGAATGCGTCGAACAGCGCTTCTGGGTTCCAGGTACCCTCCGCTGCACCGCATAGAGCCTCAAACTTCTCACCTTCCTCACAAATACCTCCAGACTGAGCAGGCAACGTATTATTGCTCCCACACCGCCATGGCCCAGGCGAGTGCCCTACCGGACTTCAGCATAATAATGTACGCTATCTTTGAGCGGTCCGAGGGGAACGAAGAAGGCTGCAGCTCGAAAAGGAGGGAGCATTGGGAGCGAAAGGCCTAGCAGGTTCTGGAATCTCCATCGTAGCACTCCAGGAAACCGGGGTGACGGCGCTGCTATCAGCCGGGTTACTGAGGGGCTGGGAGGTTCCCGTCATTGTAAGCTGCCTAGTAGGCAAGCCAAGGAATTGCTCCTGCAAAGCATCTAATGCTAGGTCGTGACGTCCGGCCACGTCATGGAACCCTTCCATCAGACCACGAAGCATCTCCTTGTGTCTACCAATGAGGGCTCCTTGGGAGGAGATGGCATTGCAGAGCTGGTCCAACACAGGTATAAATACACAAGGGATAATGGGGAAGATGGCCAACACCTGGAGGGGGGTGGAGACAAGCACAAGGACAATAATCACCAATCTTATGTACATTACAATGTAACCTGCCTGCCTTGTAGCAGTGATTATAAACTCAGCAAAAAAAGAAACGTCCTCTCACGGTCAACTGTGTTAATTTTCAGCAAACTTAACATGTGTAAATATTTTATGAACATACAAGATTCAATAACTGAGACATAAACAGACATGTGACTAATAGAAATGGAAAAATGTGTCCCTGAACAAAGGGGGTGGGTCAAAATCAAAAGTTACAGTCAGTATCTGGTGTGGCCACCAGATTTGCCAGTTCTTGCTGTGAGATGTTACCCCATTCTTCCACCAAGGCACCTGCAAGTTCCTGGACATTTCTGGGGGGAATGGCCCTAGCCCTCACCCTCCGATCCAACAGGTCCCAGACGTGCTCAATGGGATTGAGATCCGGGGTCTTCGCTGGCCATGGTAGAACACTGACATTCCTGTCTTGCAGGAAATCACACACAGAACAAGCAGTATGGCTGGTGACATTGTCATGCTGGAGGGTCATGTCAGGATGAGCCTGCAGGAAGGGTACCACATGAGGGAGGAGGATGTCTTCCCTGTAACGCACAGCGTAGAGATTGCCTGCAATGACAACATGCTCAGTCTGATGATGCTGTGACACACCGCGACACACCTCCAAAACGATCCTGTTCCAGAGTACAGGCCTCGATGTAACGCTCATTCCTTTGACAATAAACGTGAATCCGACCATCACCCTTGGTGAGACAAAACCGCGACTCGTCAGTGAAGAGCACTTTTTGCCAGCCCTGTCTGGTCCAGCGACGGTGGGTTTGTGCCCATAGGCAACGTTGTTACCGGTGATGTCTGGTAAGGACCATCCTTGCAACAGGCCGACAAGCACTCAGTCCAGCCTCTCTCAGCCTATTGTGGACAGTCTGAGCACTGATTGAGGGACTGTGCATTCCTGGTGTAACTCGGGCAGTTGTTGCCATCCTGTGCCTGTCCCGCAGGTGTGATGTTCGGATGTACTGATCCTGTGCAGGTGTTGTTACACGTGCTCTGCCACTGCAAGGATGATCAGCTGTCTGTCCTGTCTCCCTGTAGTGCTGTCTTAGGCGTCTCACAGTACGAACATTGCAATTTATTGCCCTGGCCACATCTGCAGTCCTCATGCCTCCTTGCAGCATGCCTAAGGCACGTTCACACAGATGAGCAGGGACCCTGGGCATCTTTCTTTTGGTGCTTTTCAGAGTCAGTACATAGGCCTCTTTAGTGTCCTAAGTTTTCATAACTGTGACCTTAATTTCCTACCGTCTGTAATCTGTTTGTGTCTTAACAACCGTTCCACAGGTGCATGTTCATTCATTGTTTATGGTTCATTGAACAAGCATGGGAAACAGTGTTTAAACCCTTTACAATGAAGATCTGTGAAGTTATGTTTATTTGTATGAATATGAATGAATGAGTTCTTGTACAATCCTCCATGACAAACTATCCTGAGTAGGTCCCAGTCATGGTTGTCCTGAAAGACAGGGTCCTGAAAAAGGGATGTTTCTTTTTTTCTGAGTTTATATGTGCTCTCTGAGTGGATAAACATTGTAGTGCCCTCTGTTTGTTCAGGGAAAAGTTGTAGTGCCCCCCCCCTTTGTTCAGGGACACATTATTCAATTTATGTTGGTCACATGTGTCACGCCCTGACCATAGAGAGCTGTTTATTCTCTGTGTTGGTTCGGGCGTGACAGTGACTAGGGCGGGTTATCTAAGTGATTATTGATCTATGTTGGCCTGGTATGGTTCCCAATCAGAGACAGCTGTTTATCGTTGTCTCTGATTGGGGATCATATTTTGGCAGCCATTTTCCCATTGTGCTTTGTGGGATCTTGTCTAGGTATACTTGCCAGTGAACATTATATCAGCGTCACGGTTCATTTGTGAGCTTTATTGCTTTTGTTCTTTGAGTTTTTCTCTTCCTAATTAAAAGGATGGAAACATACCACGCTGCATCTTGGTCCACTCCTTATAATGATCGTGACGACATGTCTGTGGAACTTGTTCAGATTATGTCTCAGTTGTTGAATATTGTTATGTTCATATAAATATTTACACATGTTAAGTTTGCTGAAAATAAACGCAGTTGACAGTGAGAGGATGTTTCTTTTTTTGCTGAGTTTAATTTATTTCAATGCTGTGTTGCTTCTAGACATTGTTGTTGACGTTATTATCATGTCTAGTGGCTCTTTATTTCAGCATGAAGTCTGTAAATCAACACACATTCCTCATCTAGATCTGTTCCTGTTGAACAATTAGACACTGCAGGTGAACATCTTCAAAGGGTTAAGGCTGCCCTTTCACCCTCAGGCTGAATGCCAACATTTGGGTTTTTCCTGGTGTAGGCACATTGTCTTAAGTCAGAGAGCTTGTTGATTCCACCTGCACTGATCGTTTAAGGGATGAGCGTCGCGTAGGAGTGACGCGATCTGATGTAAGACAATGAATGGGTGTAGGCTAGGTGTGTTCTAGCCTGGGACAACCATGACTGGGACCTACTCAGGATAGTTTGTCATGGAGGATTGTGCAAGAACTCATTCATTTATTAATTCAAGGTCAATTGAATTGAGAGATGAGATCCTCTTAGACTCACCTATAACTCTGCCCTATTTACAAGTCAACCCCTGGATCAATTAGATGTATTGATCTGTTAATTGCTTTAACTGTCTGTCGATGACTAAATAATACCAGGTATCAGGCTGTGGAGCGTTTGTGATGGTAAGAAGATCAAATGACAGTGGCTCGGCTCTCATCACCACTAACATCATATAAAACCTTACAGTAGCTAAATGAAAATCAGAGTTAAAGATTTTGAACCCAGTCTCGTCCCTACAGAGCTTTCTGAACCTACACTTGTCCCATTTCTCTCGGGTGTTGCTGACCCGCTCCATCGCCATCACGCCCACCCTTCTGGTAGCCATCTTCAAGGACATCACCCATGAACAACTTCCTCAACGTGTTGCAGAGCATGCAGGTTGTTTTGTTTAAAAATAAATACATTTCTTTAAGCAGATGAGTCAGGTCAGACAGCAGATCCCCTTTATCTAGTTTCATGTCCACACCCCAGCTCAACCCTTACTCTATCCTCAACCCTAACCCTCAACCCTAACCCTAATCCTAACCCCCCCCATGCCTACACTAGGGTGACCACATGTCCCACATTGTGTGGGGAAGTCCTGCATTTTGTCCCTTTGTCCTGTGTCCTGCAACCAAACAATCATATCCCGCATTTGATCAACAAATTCAAGCACCACTACTTTAGAAAAAAAGGTAGATTTGTCCCGTATTTCAGTCAGACATTCCAACCAGTCTCTTGCAGTCACGTTTGGCTTTATGAAAGGATATACACTGCATAAAAAAATAAAGGGAACACTTAGCCAACACAATGTAAATCAAAGTCAATCACACTTCTGTGAAATCAAACTGTCCACTTAGGAAGCAACACTGATTGACAATACATTTCACATGCTGTTGTGCAAATGGAATAGACAACAGGTGGAAATTCTAGGCAATTAGCAAGACACCCCCAATAAAGGAGTGGTTCTGCAGGTGGTGACCACAGACCACTTCTCAGTTCCTATGCTTCCTGGCTGATGTTTTGGTCACTTTTGAATGCTGGTGGGGATTTCCCTCTAGTGGTAGCATGAGACGGAGTCCCACACAAGTGGCTCAGGTAGTGCAGCTCATCCAGGCTGGCACATCAATGCGAGCTGTGGCAAGAAGGTTTGCTGTGTCTGTCAGCGTAGTGTCCAGAGCTTAGAGGCGCTACCAGGAGACAGGCCAGTACATCAGGAGATGTGGAGGAGGCCGTAGGAGGGCAACAACCCAGCAGCAGGACCGCTACCTCCGCCTTTGTGCAAGGAGGAGCACGAGGAGCACTGCCAGAGCCCTGCAAAATGACCTCCAGCAGGCCACAAATGTGCATGTGTCTGTAGATGGTAGATGGTATCGAGTACAGTATATACATATGAGATGAGATGAGTATGTAAACGAAGTGGCATAGTTAAAGTGGCTAGTGATACATGTATTACATAAGGATGCAGTCGATGATATAGAGTACAGTATATACGTATGCATATGAGATGAATAATGTAGGGTAAGTAACATTATATAAGGTAGCATTGTTTAAAGTGGCTAGTGATATATTTACATCATTTCCCATCAATTCCCATTATTAAAGTGGCTGGGGTTGAGTCAGTGTCAGTGTCAGTGTGTTGGCAGCAGCCACTCAATGTTAGTGGTGGCTGTTTAACAGTCTGATGGCCTTGAGATAGAAGCTAGAAGATAGAAGATAGAAGCAGCTTTGATGCACCTGTACTGACCTCGCCTTCTGGATGATAGCGGGGTGAACAGGCAGTGGCTCGGGTGGTTGATGTCCTTGATGATCTTTATGGCCTTCCTGTAACATCGGGTGGTGTAGGTGTCCTGGAGGGCAGGTAGTTTGCCCCCAGTGATGCGTTGTGCAGACCTCACTACCCTCTGGAGAGCCTTACGGTTGTGGGCGGAGCAGTTGCCGTACCAGGCGGTGATACAGCCCGCCAGGATGCTCTCGATTGTGCATCTGTAGAAGTTTGTGAGTGCTTTTGGTGACAAGCCGAATTTCTTCAGCCTCCTGAGGTTGAAGAGGCGCTGCTGCGCCTTCTTCACGATGCTGTCTGTGTGAGTGGACCAATTCAGTTTGTCTGTGATGTGTATGCCGAGGAACTTAAAACTTGCTACCCTCTCCACTACTGTTCCATCGATGTGGATAGGGGGGTGTTCCCTCTGCTGTTTCCTGAAGTCCACAATCATCTCCTTAGTTTTGTTGACGTTGAGTGTGAGGTTATTTTCCTGACACCACACTCCGAGGGCCCTCACCTCCTCCCTGTAGGCCGTCTCGTCGTTGTTGGTAATCAAGCCTACCACTGTTGTGTCGTCCGCAAACTTGATGATTGAGTTGGAGGCGTGCGTGGCCACGCAGTCGTGGGTGAACAGGGAGTACAGGAGAGGGCTCAGAATGCACCCTTGTGGGGCCCCAGTGTTGAGGATCAGCGGGGTGGAGATGTTGTTGCCTACCCTCACCACCTGGGGCGGCCCGTCAGGAAGTCCAGTACCCAGTTGCACAGGGCGGGGTCGAGACCCAGGGTCTCGAGCTTGATGACGAGCTTGGAGGGTACTATGGTGTTGAATGCCGAGCTGTAGTCGATGAACAGCATTCTCACATAGGTATTCCTCTTGTCCAGATGGGTTAGGGCAGTGTGCAGTGTGGTTGAGATTGCATCGTCTGTGGACCTATTTGGGCGGTAAGCAAATTGGAGTGGGTCTAGTGTGTCAGGTAGGGTGGAGGTGATATGGTCCTTGACTAGTCTCTCAAAGCACTTCATGATGACTGAAGTGAGTGCTACGGGGCGGTAGTCGTTTAGCTCAGTTACCAGTTAGCTTTCTTGGGAACAGGAACAATGGTGGCCCTCTTGAAGCATGTGGGAACAGCAGACTGGTATAGGGATTGATTGAATATGTCCGTAAACACACCGGCCAGCTGGTCTGCGCATGCTCTGAGGGCGCGGCTGGGGATGCCGTCTGGGCCTGCAGCCTTGCGGGGGTTAACACGTTTAAATGTCTTACTCACCTCAGCTGCAGTGAAGGAGAGTCCGCATGTTTTCGTTGCAGGCCGTGTCAGTGGCACTGTATTGTCCTCAAAGCAGGCAAAAAAGTTATTTAATCTGCCTGGGAGCAAGACATCCTGGTCCGTGACTGGGCTGGATTTCTTCTTGTAGTCCGTGATTGACTGTAGACCCTGCCACATGCCTCTTGTGTCTGAGCCGTTGAATTGAGATTCTACTTTGTCTCTGTACTGATGCTTAGCTTGTTTGATAGCCTTGCGGAGGGAATAGCTGCACTGTTTGTATTTGGTCATGTTACCAGTCACCTTGCCCTGATTAAAAGCAGTAGTTCGCACTTTCAGTTTCACGCGAATGCTGCCATCAATCCACGGTTTCTGGTTAGGGAATGTTTTAATCGTTGCTATGGGAACGACATCTTCAACGCATGTTCTAATGAACTCGCACACCGAATCAGCGTATTCGTCAATATTGTTATCTGACGCAATACGAAACATATCCCAGTCCACGTGATGGAAGCAGTCTTGGAGTGTGGAGTCAGCTTGGTCGGACCAGCGTTGGACAGACCTCAGCGTGGGAGCCTCTTGTTTTAGTTTCTGTCTGTAGGCAGGGATCAACAAAATGGAGTCGTGGTCAGCTTTTCCGAAAGGAGGGCGGGGCAGGGCCAATCATTGTTCTTCCTCTGTTAACTGCAAGGAAATACATGCTGTCATCATTGCTTTGCACAAAAATGGCTTCACAGGCAAGGACATAAATGCCAGTAAGATTTAACCTAAATCAACCATTTATCGGATCATCAAGAACTTCAAGGAGAGCGGTTCAATTGTTATGAAGAAGGCTTCAGGGCACCCAAGAAAGTCCAGCAAGCGCCAGGACCGTCTCCTCTAGTTGATTCAGCTGCAGGATCGGGGAACCACCAGTACAGAGCTTGCTCAGGAATGGCAGCAGGCAGGTGTGAGTGCATCTGCACGTACAGTGAGGCGAAGACTTTTGGAGGATGGCCTGGTGTCAAGAAGGGCAGCAAAGAAGCCACTTCTCTCCAGGAAAAACATCAGGGACAGACTGATATTCTGCAAAAGGTACAGGGATTGGACTGCTGAGGACTGGGGTAAAGTCATTTTCTCTGATGATTCCCCTTTCGATTGTTTGGGGCATCCGGAAAAAAGCTTGTCCTGAGAAGACAAGGTGAGCGCTACCATCAGTCCTGTGTCATGCCAAAAGTAAAGCATCCCGAGACCATTCATGTGTTGGGTTGCTTCTCAGCCAAGGGAGTGGGCTCACTCACAATTTTGCCAAAGAACACGGCCTTGAATAAAGAATGGTACCAACACATCCTCCGAGAGCAACTTCTCCCAACCATCCAGGAACAGTTTGGTGACGAACAACACCTTTTCCAGCATGTACCTTGCCATAAGGCAAAAGTGATAACTAAGTGGCTTGGGGAACAAAACATTGATATTTTGGGTCCAAGGCCAGGAAACTCCCCAGAACTTCATCCCATTGAGAACTTGTGTTCAATCCTCAAGAGGCGAGTAGACAAACAAAAACCCACAAATTCTGACAAACCCAAGCATTGATGATGCAAGAATGGGCTGCCTTCAGTCAGAATGTGGCACAGAAGTTAATTGACAGCATGCCAGGACGGATTGCAGATGTCTTGAAAAAGAAGGGTCAACACTGCAAATATTGACTCTTTGCATCAACTTCATGTAATTGTCAATAAAAACCTTTGACACCTATGAAATGCTTGTAATTATACTTCAGTATTCCATAGTAACATCTGACAAAAATATGTAAGACACTGAAGCAGCAGACTTTGTGGAAATTAATATTTGTGTCATTCTCAAAACTTTTTGCCACGACTGTAGGCCTACATTGAACACCACACATTGGCTGCTAATGTAGGTTGAATGATAGAACAGCAATTTCCATGTTAAAATGTTATGGGATGCATTTTCTCCATATTGTTTTATGGGGACACCTACATTATGATCAAATAGCCACAGTAGCCCACTTGGCCAAGGTAAAAACTGTACTTGGAAGTGGGTACATTCTCAGTGTTTACAGAATTGTCACAACTTTGAAGTTTGCATTGGTGCTGACCATTTTTGTTCATGTTTTACATTTTTAAATGTAACCTTTATTTAACTAGCCAAGTCAGTTAAGAACAAATTCTTATTTACAATGACGGCCTACAGCGGCCAAACCTGGACGACTTGCGCCACCCTATGGAACTCCCAATCAGCCTGGATTCGACAAGGGAGTCTGCCTGGCCGGTTCCCCTCTTTCCACTGGGATTCTCTGCCTCTAACCCTATTACAGGGGCTGAGTCACTGGCTTGCTGGGGCTCTCTCATGCCGTCCCTGGAGGGGGTGCGTCACCTGAGTGGGTTGATTCACTGTTGTGGTCATCCTGTCTGGGTTGGCGCCCCCCCCCTGGGTTGTGCCGTGGCGGAGATCTTTGTGGGCTATACTCAGCCTTGTCTCAGGATGGTAAGTTGGTGGTTGAAGATATCCCTCTAGTGGTGTGGGGGCTGTGCTTTGGCAAAGTGGGTGGGGTTATATCCTTCCTGTTTGGCCCTGTCCGGGGGTGTCCTCGGATGGGGCCACAGTGTCTCCTGACCCCTCCTGTCTCAGCCTCCAGTATTTATGCTGCAGTAGTTTATGTGTCGGGGGGCTGGGGTCAGTTTGTTATATCTGGAGTACTTCTCCTGTCCTATTCGGTGTCCTGTGTGAATCTAAGTGTGCGTTCTCTAATTCTCTCCTTCTCTCTTTCTTTCTCTCTCTCGGAGGACCTGAGCCCTAGGACCATGCCCCAGGACTACCTGACATGATGACTCCTTGCTGTCCCCAGTCCACCTGGCCATGCTGCTGTTCCAGTTTCAACTGACCTGAGCCCTAGGACCATGCCCCAGGACTACCTGACATGATGACTCCTTGCTGTCCCCAGTCCACCTGGCCATGCTGCTGCTCCAGTTTCAACTTCCACCTGACTGTGCTGCTGCTCCAGTTTCAACTGTTCTGCCTTATTATTATTCGACCATGCTGGTCATTTATGAACATTTGAACATCTTGGCCATGTTCTGTTATAATCTCCACCCGGCACAGCCAGAAGAGGACTGGCCACCCCACATAGCCTGGTTCCTCTCTAGGTTTCTTCCTAGGTATTGGCCTTTCTAGGGAGTTTTTCCTAGCCACCGTGCTTCTACACCTGCATTGCTTGCTGTTTGGGGTTTTAGGCTGGGTTTCTGTACAGCACTTTGAGATATCAGCTGATGTACGAAGGGCTATATAAATAAATTTGATTTGAGTCTGTAGTGACGCCTACTAGCACTGAGATGCATTGTCTTAGACCTCTGTGCCACTCGAGAGCCCGTGTGGGCTACAATATCCCTATTGTTCTGCATTTTGGGTATTTTAAGCGTGGACACCTTAGACCACACCCCAGCTCAATCCTAACCCTAGCCTCAACCCTAACCCTACCTTCATGTCCACAACCCAGTTCCACCCTAACTCTAGCCTCAACCCTAACCATAAACCCAACCCTAGTTGTATCTCCACAGCCTGGTTCAACCCTAGCCTTTACCCTAACCCTAACCCTAGCTTCATGTCCACAACCCGGTCCAACCCTAACCCCTGTCTCAACCACAAACCTAGCTCTAGCTTCAGCTCCACACCCCGGCTCAACCGTAACCCTAATCCCAGGCAAGCTGTTGCATTCCAACAGAGTAGTTGGTTGATGATTTCTGTTTCTGTCACTCAGCTGCCATTCCATCAGATTAGTTGGTTAATGCTTTCTGTTTCTCTCTCTCAGCAGCCATTCCAACAGAGTAGTTGGTTAATGCTTTCTGTTTCTCTCACTCAGCTGCCATTCCAACAGAGTAGTTGGTTAATGCTTTCTGTTTCTCTCACTCAGCTGCCATTCCAACAGAGTAGTTGGTTAATGCTTTCTGTTTCTCTCACTCAGCTGCCATTTACTCTGATTCCCATCCTCACTTTCACCAGTTTGTCATCCCTCATGACTGAATTAGCCAATGGATTGTAAGTATACTGTGAATATGCTGAAAACGTTACAATTTTAGCTACATTAAATGTTATATTTTAAAGAACATCATACGATAATATGAGAAGATTCAACTTACAATTTTTGGGATCCGAATGATTTCTGTTGCTATCACAATTCTTTCAGATTTTGGAAGATTGGGGAGGAGTTGTGATCCTGCTGGTGTGTTGTATCAACATGTACTTTGTGGTCATCTATGTGACCGTTTTGGACAGCGTGTGGCTGTATGTGCTGGCTGCTTTTCTTTGCATAGGATATTTGGGATTTGTAGGTTACCTGGTAAGTATTTATTTTAGTTTAGGCTGTTTATTTATTACTGAAAGCTTTGTGTGGTCAGTTTATACATTGATTATACATTGTACTGAATCTCTCACACCCCTTTCTCCCCTCTGTCTCTCCGTCCCTTTCTCCCTCTCTCTAGGTGTTGTTTAGTCTGATAGCATTAGGCGTGTCCTGTCTGGATGTCAACGGCAGGGTCAGGAACGACACCACAGTTCTGATACAGCAGCTGTGTGTGTGCGTGTATGCGTGTGCGTGTGCGTGTGCATGCGTGTGCGTGTGTGCGTGTGTGTGTGTGTGTGTGTGTGTGTGTGTGTGTGTGGCTATGTGAGGATCCTTGGGATATTTTTAAGTTAATTGACATATTAATTAATGGTAATAGGATTTGCTTTGTGATGAGTCTAGAAAATTATTGTGAAATGGTACTGTAAATGTCAATATATTATTTATTCACTTAGTGACTGAATTACATCTTGAAATGGTTAACTCAAATAGATTCTCCTATTTTTTGGTATGTGGTGGTCAATGAGATCTACCATAGAAAAATGGTAAATGGTTTCATAATGTCGGTGCTTGACAGAAGCCTAGCATTCCTCAACTCCTGAAACTACTTTTCCATTAGATGTCATTGACCATCACATAAATATTAGGGCCATCTATTTGATGTGCTATGAGATCAGTTTGCCCTCTACCTGTTTGTTTGTTTGTCTTGTCTGTATAATCTTTAAAAATATCAAATAAAAAAACCTTGATTACATTTTTTTATCGTACAGTCTGTACAGTCGCACCTCCAGCTTTGGGCCAGTAACCGAAAGGTTGCTGGATCGAATCCCAGAGCTGACAATCTGTCGTTCTTCCCCTGAGCAAGGCAGTTAACCCACTGTTCCCCAGGCACCGATGACGTGGTTGCTGATTAAGGCAGCCCACCGCACCTCTCTAATTCAGAGGTATTGCGTTAAATGCAGAAGACATTTCAGTTGAATGCATTCAGTTGTACAAGGGACAAGATATCTCCCTTTCCAAATATCACCTTCAAGGCTCATTGCATAGCCTCACAGCACAGGTTTCATAATGCACGTGCTTGACAGAAGCCTAGCATTCTGCCACAGGGAGGCACTGTTGACTAAAACTCATGGTAATGTTTAAAAGTACCAGACTACCAGTACTGTAGTCTGAACAACAAACATTTAATGCCATGAGTTTTTACATATTGTGAAAGTGCATCACTTTATTTTTATTTGTACCTCCACCATGTTCACCTTATTTCACCTCAAATATAAGTCTTGATTGCTTCTGGATGTAATTGCTACCGCTAATGTTGTTGATTGGAATTCTTACACTAGTATGCACAATTGTGTCATTACATTTCCTGTAGAAGACTGGTAGAGTCATTGTTATAAGAGTTTAGCATATTTCAGTCCTCAAGTGCCGTGCTGTGACTGTGAAATAGAGCGCCAAACAGGTTTTCTTTGCATTGTGGTGGCTGGGAACGTTTTCCTGTCATTGAGGCAGCAGCCTTATGTAAGGAGGAGTTTTTGTTTTTCTCTATGAGCCAATCTTTCCCTGCATAGGCCTCTCTCACAGCCTGTCCAGCAGGCCCCTTTCCTGGAAACATAGCCCAGCAGAGGCCACTAAGGGGCAGGGGAAGGAGGAGGGAGGGGAGGGGAGGGGAGGTGGGCTTCCAGCAAATCACATGATCCTAGACCTAAAGTCCCAGTCCTACATAAAGCTCAGATGTGATCTTCATAGTCGCCATAGCCAAGTATGGAGGGGGCAGACATTGAACATGTATGCTAGATTTACAGAGTCTGATTGGAGATACAGTTGAAGTCGGAAGTTTACATACACCTTAGCCAAATACATTTAAAGTCAGTTTTTCACAATTCCTGACATTTAATCCTAGTAATAATTCCCTGTTTTAGGTCAGTTAGGATCACCACTTTATTTTAAGAATGTGAAATGTCAGAATAATAGTAGAGAGAATTATTTATTTCAGCTTTTATTTCTTTCATCACATTCCCAGCAGGTCAGAAGTTTACATACACTCAATTATGATTTGGTAGCATTGCCTTCAAATTGTTTAACTTGGGTCAAACGTTTCGGGTAGCTTTCCACAAGCTTCCCACAATAAGTTGGGTGAATTTTGGCCCATTCCTCCTGACAGAGCTGGTGTAACTGAGTCAGGTTTGTAGGCCTCCTTGCTAGCACACGCTTTTTCAGTTCTGCCAACAAATTTTCCATAGCATTGAGGTCAGGGCTTTGTGATGGCCACTCCAATACCTTGACTTTGTTGTCCTTAAGCCATTTTGCCACAACTTTGGAAGTATGCTTGGGGTCATTGTCCATTTGGAAGATACATTTACGACCAAGCTTTAACTTCCTGACTGATGTCTTGAGATGTTGCTTCAATATAGCCACATCATTTTCATTCCTTATGAAGCCATCTATTTTGTGAAGTGCACCAGTCCCTCCTGCAGCATAGCACCCCCACAACATGATGCTGCCACCCCCGTGCTTCGCGATTGGGATGGTGTTCTTCGGCTTGCAAGTCTCCCCCTTTCTCCTCCAAACATAACGATGGTTATTATGGCCAAACCATTCTATTTTTTGTTTCATCAGACCTGAGGACATTTCTCCAAAAAGTACAATCTTTGTCCCCATGTGCAGTTGCAAACCGTAGTCTGGCTTTTTTATGGCAGTTTTGGAGCAGTGGCTTCTTCCTTGCCATTCAGGTTATGTTGATATAGGACTCGTTTTACTGTGGATATAGATACTTTTGTACCTTTTTCCTCCAGCATCTTCACAAGGTACTTTGCTGTTGTTCTGGGATTGATTTGCACCTATTGCACTAAAGTACGTTCATCTCTAGGAGACAGAACACGTCTCCTTCCTGAGCGGTAAGATGGCTGCGTGGTCCCATGGTGTTTATACTTGCATACTATTGTTTGTACAGATGAACGTGGTACCTTCAGGCATTCGGAAATTCCTCCCAAGGATGAACCAGACTTGTGGAGGTCTACAAAAAGAGTGGAGGTCTTGGCTGATTTCTTTGGATTTTCCCGTAATGTCAAGCAAAGAGGCACTGAGTTTGAAGGTCGGCCTTGAAATACATCCACAGGTACACCTCCAATAGACTCAAATGATGTCAATTACCCTATCAGAAGCTTCTAAAGCCATGACATCATTTTCTGAAATTTTCCAAGCTGTTTAAAGGCACAGTCAACTTAGTGTATGTAAACTTCTGACCCACTGGAATTGTGATACAGTGAAATATAAGTGAAATAATCTGTCTGTAAACAATTGTTGGAAAAATTACTTGTCATGCGCAACGTAGATGTGCTAACCGATTTGCCAAAACTGTAGTTTGTTATCAACAAATTTGTGGAAGTTGTAAAACAAGTTTTATTGACTCCAACTTAAGTGTATGTAAACTTCCGACTTCAACTGTATGTAATATGCTTAATTACATGTTTAGGTTAATGTTTAATTTAAACAGTGTATTCCCAAATTAATATTGTGTTGATATTGTGTCATATTTTTTTTTTTACAGAATTTAATAAGATGAAGTATGATGGTGAATGATAACTATCTGCACATTTGTATTGTTTTGTACAAAGATTGATAGATCCTGATTCTCTGACCTTGCTCTTTTCAGATAACTAAGATTGGAACTAAAGAATAAGATAGGACATTTAAAATTACTTTGTCTAATTATTTATTTTAAAAAAGCTTTCCTTGAAACTTAAAATGTTCAACTCAATTATCTTTCAGTGATTATTTGGGAAATCAAATGCTGCTGTTGTCACGTTCGTCGTACGAAGGAGACCAAGGTGCAGCGTGGTAAGTGTACATTCTTCTTTATTATAAGAACGAACACTGAACAAACAAACAAAAATAACAAAACGAACCGTGAAGCTAATATGAGTAGTGCAGACCGGCAACTAAACATAGAACAAGAATCCACAAACACAAAAGGGAAAATGGCTACCTAAATATGACCCCCAATCAGAGACAACGATCAACAGCTGCTTATGATTGGGAACCATATCAGGCCACCATAGGCATACATACTACCTAGACCTACAAAACCCCTAGACAATACAAAAACTAGCATACCCACCCTAGTCACACCCTGACCTAACCAACATAATAAAGATAACAGAGATATCTCAGGTCAGGGCGTGACAGTACCCCCCCCAAAGGTGCGGACTCCCGGCCGCAAACCTGAACCTATAGGGGCCCGTCGTTGGAGGTTCCGGACTGTGGCCCGTCGTTGGAGGTTCCGGACTGTGGCCCGTCGTTGGAGGTCCCGGACTGTGGCCCGTCATTGGAGGTTCCGGACTGTGGCCCGTCGCCGGAAGCTCTGGACTGGGAACTGTCGCCGGAAGCTCTGGACTGGGAACTGTCGCCGGAAGCTCTGGATTGGGTACTGTCCCCGGAAGCTCTGGATTGGGTACTGTCCCCGGAAGCTCTGGATTGGGTACTGTCGCCGGAAGCTCTGGATTGGGTACTGTCGCCGGAAGCTCTGGACTGCGGAGGCGCACTGGATATCTGGTGCGTGGTGCCGGCACTGGTGGTACCCGGGCTGGGAACACGCACCTAAGGGCGAGTGCGAGGAGCAGGCACAGGACGTACTGAACTGTGGAGGCACACCGGAGGCCTGGTGCATGGTGCTGGCACTGGTGGTTCCCGGGCTGGTGACACGCACCTCAGGGCGCAGGATATCCTGGTCCAAGGAGGTGTACTGGAGACCAGGAGCGCTGAGCCGACACCATCCTTCCTGGCTGGATGCCCATTCTAGTCCGGCAAATGCGAGGAGCTGGAATAGAGTGCACCGGGCTATGAATGCGAACTGGAGACACCCTGCGCATCACTGCATATAACGGTGCCTGACCAGTCACACGCTCCCCATGGTAAGCACGAGGAGTTGGCTCAGGTATCCAACCTGACTCAGCCAATCTCGTCTCCTCGTCTACTTCTCGGGCTTGTCTCGTCGGTACAACTCCTCGTAATATATCCGTCCAGGGTCCTGCTCCATCCAGTATCTCCTCCCAGGTCCATTGCTCCTGAACACGCTGCTTGGTCCTTTTATGGAGTGTTCTTCTGTCACGTTCGTCGCACGAAGGAGACCAAGGTGCAGTGTGGTAAGCGTACATTCTTCTTTATTATAAGAACGAACACTGAACAAAATAACAAAACGAACCGTGAAGCTAATATGAGTAGTGCAGACAGGCAACTAAACATAGAACAAGAACCCACAAACACAAAAGGGAAAATGGCTACCTAAATATTATCCCCAATCAGAGACAACGATCAACAGCTGCCTCAGATTGGGAACCATATCAGGCCACCATAGACATACATACTACCTAGACCTACAAAACCCCTAGACATACAAAACCCCTAGACGATACAAAAACTAGCATACCCACCCTAGTCACACCCTGACCTAACCAAAATAATAAAGAAAACAGAGATATCTCAGGTCAGGGTGTGACAGCTGTGCTGTTTTGCAACATCATGTAGGCTACTTGTATATTAGTTGCAGTATAAGTGTGCCCCCATAATGGTTCATTTGTAATCTACATAATTTGATTTAATATTAATAATAAAAACACATGATTTAAAGCAATGTCGCATGATGATTTGAATTACTCTTTACTTTTTCTTCATTGTCCTTCATTGTTCATTGTCCTCTCTCCCTACTCCACTTCTAATGTTTGTTTGGTGAATTTTTGTCAGGTCTCACCAAGTTGTGTAGTTTGTTTCCCACAGGTAGAACACTACTCTCTTTCACTAGTTAACAATTGGGTTTAATTTTTTGAAATGAAGATGCCAAATTGATAGATACACTACTGCTGCAAAATATGGAAACGATAGCATGTCATCTGAGTGTTGTAAACCTGAGCTCTTCCATTACTTCTCCATTCCATTCCACACTCCTGTGTCACTTTGCAATTCATAGTCAAAACAGGGCATCAGCTGCCCTTCTCTCTCTTTCTCCATCTTTGTAGTTCTCTCTTTCTCAGTCCCTCTCTCTGTCTCTCTCTTTCTCAGTCCCTCGCTCTGTCTCTCTTTCTCAGTCCCTCTCTCTGTCTCTTTCTTTCTATGCCTCTCTCTGTCTCTGTCTCTCTCTTTCTCATTCCCTCTCTGTCTCTCTCTCTTTCTCAGTCCCTTTCTCTCTCTCTCAGCTCTTATAGCTCAGAGGAATGCAAAGACAACATGACCAGGAAGGAGAGAGACACTTTAAAGACAGACAGACCAGAAAACAAGCACAGAGAAACAATTTCAAGTTTAATTTGTGTCATCAGTGGCCTCATTTTTTTACATTGAGCCTCATGACATTTTCCAGGTCATCCAGTTGATGCTAATTTGACATACATTCACAATGCATCTGTGTTGCTGTGTAAAAACAGTCCGAAAGCAGGAATGCAAACAGCTGTGCCATTCTTGTTTATGCTTTATGCTTTTTTTATGCTTTTTTGTGGTTGGCGTTTTGATCCGGATCCATGATTTTGGCAGTAGGGCCCAGAGTTTCTCTCTCTCTGCTCCAGTGTTGTTAGTTGGGTTAGTCATAAAGAAACAACATCTTCCGTCTTTTGCGTCCTCTGCTCAGTGCTCCTGTTAGAATACACAGGTTGGCTTCCAAAACATGCTGCACCCAAAAGAGATGCAGAATTCCCTGATGTATGTCCCTCTCTCTGTGTGCATGTCCATAAGCATTTCATCAATGTGTTATCTTATTTCCATTTATTTATTTAGTCACAGTATACACCTGCCTCACATCACACAGAGTCAGTCAGAGCACTCAGCCCTTACTGCACTACAGGTGTGTTCTGAAATTCACCCTCTGTTGCTGTTGAAGGTGTTATTGTTACACATTATTTCAGAGTCAAAAGCATTTAAAAATTATAAGAAACACATTTGTTCATCCATTTCAGTGTGTTCTGTGGAGCTGGTGAAATGTATTTTTAGACAACAATCAAAAATAAAATGCACCTCAGGAGGTACAGTGCATTCGGAAAGTATTCAGACCTTTCACTTTTTCCACATTTTGTTACGTTACAGCCTTATTCTAAAATGGATGTAATTATTTCCCCCCTCATCAATCTACACACAATACCCCATAATGACAAAGTAAAAAAACGTTTTTTTTTCTTTTTTTCGCAAATGTATTAAAAATAAAAAACAGAAATACTTTATTTACATAAATATTCAGACACTTTGCTATGAGACTCAAAATTGAGCTCAGGTGCATCCTGTTTCCATTGATCATCCTTGAGATGTTTCTACAACTTGATTGGAGTCCACCTGTGGTAAATTCAATTGATTGGACATGATTTGGAAAGGCACACACCTGTCTATATAAGGTCCCACAGCTGACAGTGCATGTCAGAGCAAAAACCAAGCCATGATGTCAAAAGAATTGTCCATAGAGCTTTGAAACAAGATTGTGTCGATGCACAGATCTGGGGAAGGTTACCAACAAATGTATGCAGCATTGAAGGTCCCCAAGAACACAGTGGCTTCCATCATTCTTCAATTGAAGAAGTTTGGTACCACCAAGACTCTTCCTAGAGCTGGCCGCCCAGCCAAACTGAGCAATCGGGGGAGAAGGGCCTTGGTCAGGTTGGTGACCAAGAACTCGATGGTCAATCTGACAGAGCTCCAGAGTTCCTCTGTGGAGATGGGAGAACCTTCCAGAAGGACAACCACCTCTACAGCACTCCACCAATCAGGCCTTTAAGGTAGAGTGGCCAGACGGAAGCTACTCCTCAGTAAAAGGCACATGACAACCCACTTGGAGTTTGCCACCTAAAGGACTCTCAGACCATGAGAAACAAGATTTTCTGGTCCGATGAAACCAAGATGGCCTGAATGCCAAGCGTCACATCTGGAGGATACCAGGCACTATTCAACGCCTGGCTAATACCATCCCTACGGTGAAGCATTATGCTGCAGGGATTTTTTTCAGAGGAAGGGACTGGGAGACTACTCAAGATTGAGGGAAAGATGAACAAAGCAAAGTACATAGAGATCCTTGATGAAAACTTGCTCGAGAGCACTCAGGACCTCAGAATGGGGCGAAGGTTCACCTTCCAACAGGACAACGACCCTAAGCACACAGCCAAGACAACGCAGGAGTGGCTTCGGGACAAGTCTCTGAATGTCGCTGAGTTGCTCAGCCAGAGCCCAGACTTGAACCCGATCGAACATCTCTGGAGAGACCTGAAAATAGCTGTGCAGCGACGCTCCACATCCAACCTGACAGAGCATGAGAGGATCTGCAGAGAAGAATGGGAGAAACTCCCCAAATACATGTGTGCCAAGCTTGTAGCATCATACCCAACAAGACTTGAGGATGTAATCACTGCCAAAGGAGCTTCAACAAAGCACTGAGTAAAGGGTCTGAATACTTATGTAATATTTCAGTTTTTGCTTTGTCATAATGGGGTATTGTGTGTAGATTGGTGAGGAAAACAAAAATGTAATCAATTTTAGAATAAGGCTGTAAAGTAACAAAATGTGGAAAAAGTGAAGGGGTCTGAATACTTTTTGAATGCACTGTATGTGTTGTGTGCAGCACTGCATTTGACAGAAAAAACTTTGCTAGCTACCTCTTCCTTCATCTGTCTATGATGAAGTGTTGTCATGTTGGAGTGCTGGAAAATTACAACAAATCAACTAAACAGATTACCATTAGTTATGATGGACATAAACATTATATTTAGCAAAAATTGAGTATTTATTTGTAAGGAAACAATCATATACTGTGGATAAACTTGAATGCTTAAGTTCTGTTTTTTCTTAGTCATTACTGCAATTACTGAAGTCCTGTGTCTCAATTAACTAAAGATGTATACTATTATCAATGACAATATCAATAAAAACATGATTATTATAATGATGATATATTGAAGAAAAAAATTGCTTAATTTACTTGTCCAATTTATTACAATCATGAATGCACACTCAGTCGTAACAAAACCAGCTCTGGAACATATTTTGGTGTGGAGTGTACAGAATGGAGAGGAATGCCTTTGCAACTCCCACTTTGAAAAGATCCAATCCGAAACGAGCAACGGTTTCAAGGCGCCCTTGGTGTCCCATTCGAAGAAAAACAAAGCACAGAAAAAAAAATACATCTCACATTTAAAATCGAATTATATTCCTAACCAATTCTCTTTTTGAGAAATATGTCCGCCGATGTAATCTGTTTTCTTTTCCTCCTCTCGGTAATATCAATTTGACGGTGTTGTTTATCTGTAGTAAGGGGAACTTGAAACCGCCCCTTGCCCCATTTCCTCGGTTGTTTTTCTTCTTTCGCCTGTATTCTCCATGTTGTTGGAGCGAAAAGTGAGGTCTTCGCAGAGACAGGAAGGGGCCGTTCGGTTCCGAAATATACTAGCGATAAAGTAAACCGAGACGCGCAGCCGAGGAAAACGCAAAGACGAAAACATATCCAAGCGCCCTGCCCCTCCCAGAAGAAGCAAGAAATAAAGAAGCATTGTTGGTGATGAATTGTAGCGTCTTCCATATCCAACAAAGCCACGGATGACAGTTATCAGGGCAATCATTTAGTAACTTGTCAATATAACCTAATGAAGGCTGCTTATCTCTGTTTGGGGAACGGATTGGATTTTGAGGGCTCTGTGCTTGTCAGATGGAAAGTTCTATCATCACTCAAGTGCAAAAAGAAGACATTCAATTGTCACCGAAAACAGGTAAGAATATGATATGCTCCGGTTTTTATTGTTTGTTCGGATTAATCATGGGTTTAACTAGAAGGGTAAAGGTTAGTTTGATTTGGAGGAGCTTCGTTAAGTAATCAAATGAAAGCACTCTAACGTTGATGCAAACATGTTCCCAGCGCGTCCATTTGACAGTTCCAACGTCGCGGATATTGCGCGCGACATTCTAGAGCTCACTGTTCTCCTTCACGTTCGGATATGTACACATTGGATTAATCTGGCATATAAATAGACTACGTTGAATATCAATATTATATTTCATGATGATTCAAGCCGCCACATGCAACTGATGCTGAACATGGATTGGTTTTCAAAGGTATTATGGAACACCTGCATAATTGGAAGGGGAAAACCCCTCTGGTACAAACACATTTTTGACAATGTAAGAGTAAAGGCTATTTGAAAAACCGTATCGCATTACATGTCTTTTGTCATCACGAATTCAAGGTTGCCAATAATATTCAGTCACTGTTTGTTGCCTACTGTAAACAATTCAAATCAATATTTATTTCCCATTTTACATGATTGGATTTTCAAGACCAATCAAATGATTCAGTTGTTGATGCTACAGTATTTCTATCGATCAAAAATGTTCAAACAAACCAACGTCAAATTTAGCCTACCCTGTGTTTTTCATATATCTGTCCAGCTGGTGTATGTCGCCGTTCCATTTCTTACTTTGTCACATATGTCTCTAGGCAGCCATACACACAGCACAGCCATGTCTTGTTTTTGTTCGCAGGCTCAGGCTGGAGACACATCAAGGCAGATCAATGCGCGCAGGGTGGCACGCTATCCTAATGTTATTATAAAAATACCACATCACAGGCCTATACAATACAAAGATTGGCAGGTGTATGATATACAATTTGCTGTTGGAAATTAAACCAACAACGGTTGCGGATGAAAAACATAACCGTAGAAATGCCAGGTGCCGCGGTCGATATTGACAGTGGAATGCACAAGCACACCCCCCTCAGCACACGCCCTCCGCCGCCCATTGTAAAGCGCGGTTTCAAAGAATCTTTGTTTTCATGCTTCAGGCATTCCGGTTTGAATTGGAGGGTAGGGTACTGCTGTATGGTTATGGTTGATTTACAATACCTGATTATGTGTGATAGGAGCAGCAGGGTTATCCTATGTTTGCTCAACAGATACAAATCTAATAGATTCGATTATTTGATTATTATAGATAGTTTTTTTTTCTCTAATTTATTAGAATTTTGTTTCGATATATTCAGGAATAGGCTATCCTACCCTTTAAAATGACTTTTTGGCACTAGCATGTTATGTTTGTGTTTATAAAGAAATCCACAACAACAATAATGTTTACAGTTAAGTAAGCTGTAAACTGCTGGGTAATATGCCTATACATGTCAGCCCTAAACGATTTTGGTAACACTTTATTTGAAGGGTACCTACATAAGGGAGACTTCATAACACATTAATAATGCTTTCAGAAACAATACATTAGCATTTCATAGATGCATATGCCAACAACCACATGAATTAGGGATGGGCATTTTACATTTTTTGACCGTTCAAGTACTCACATTATTATTTTTTTCCCAAGATCTCCAATGGAAAAAAGTATATTTTTAGAACACAAGGCTTGCACTGGAAAAACATATGTGCACATTTATCTATACGTTTATGCCAACAGTGTGCAACAATGCTTCATTTATCATAACCGTTACAGATAACAAATCCTAATTGCTAAATTGCCATATTCAGTCAATAAAAAAGCAAGTGCCATTTAAGATTAAATTACTGAAACCATACTATCAACTGGTTATATTATATTGTGGAAAACAATCTTTTTAAAAAGACACACATTTTATTGTAAAAAAACATGATGTTATATAACAGAATAAAATATATCAGAATATTTTTCCAAATGAAAAAGTTGCCAGTGCAAGTGATGCGCATCTCGAGTCTGGGAAAGTTATTCTCAAAGAGTGTTCATTTGAAACGGGGATCAATTTGGCCAGTTAGAATAGAATTTTCTAAAATTCATTGAACACTGCATGGTAATGAATGCTTAATGTTTCTGGTGAAAATATATGTCTTTATCAAACTAATGTTTTTGCATATTTTCAGTGTGGAACCTGTCTATATTAGGGGGATTATAGCCTAGGCTAACTAATTCTAAATGGCACTAGCAGTTTGCAAAGTAGCCTAAGTGGAAACTAGATGGGACACAATTATTCCTAATCTGCAGCTCATTGTTGGAATGCATATTTTCCAACATCAATAAACCAGTCCATTTTGAATTTGTGATAAAACTGTCATCATCTGGCAAGGAGTATATAGCTTGTGTATCCCATCAGTTAGATACATTTTTATAGACAGTTATTTCTATAGGAGCTTGTGTGCACACTCAGCACGCATGTGTGTAGTGAGCGGTCGGAAGGCAATCGAGTGAATGACACAAGGAGGGGAAAGGGAATTTAGGGAGAAGAACTGTGCGATGCTTGGGTTGGTTTCTTTTTTTGTTGTGCTCCGCAAATGCAGATGTGCAATTGGAACACTAGAGTCAAAGCAAATTAACATTGGCTTCAAGACAAAATGTCAACATTTTTCGGGACAATTTCACTTGCCTGTTTGGGCAGCCACAAAGCACAGTCCACCAAATAGTTTTATGTTATTTGAAGAAAATGTATCTCTGGTTAACGATCAAGCTTTGACGTCCGTTCAAGTACTTATGCCCATCTCTAACATGAATACTGCAGATTTCAACTTGTGGTTGTTGACAATGACATTACTGAAATGCTAAAGAGCTTCTTTATGAATGTGTTAAGATGCTTACAGACGGGCAGTGGTAAGCTCCAAAGGTGTCATAGACTTCAATGGGAGTAGGGCATGTTGGGCAGCGAAACACAAGCAGTTTTGCAAGCAGTGTGGTTCCTGGTGCTCGCTCCCATGAGCGGCGCCGCTGGCCCTGCTCGAGGCACCAAAAGATGAAATTAGCTGAAGTCTTGAGCGGCCGATGCACAAGGTTGACCAATGAGCAGAGTTAATCTTGTCAACCATTGTTTTAATGACAACATTCGAGCTGACAACAACCAGGACCGCTGGTCTCTACTAGAGGTCGACCGATTATGATTTTTCAATACCGATACCGACTATTGGGGGACCAAAAAAAGCCGATACCGATTAATCGGACGATAAAAAAAAAACTAAACATGTATTTATTTGTAATAATGACAATTACAACAATACTGAATGAACACCTATTTCAACTTAATATAATTAATCAATAAAATCAATTTAGCCTCAAATAAATAATGAAACATGTTCAATTTGGTTTAAATAATGCAACAATAAAGTGTTGGAGAAGAATGTAAAAGTGCAATATGTGCCATGTAAGAAAGCTAATGTTTAAGTTCCTTGCTCAGAACATGAGAACATATGAAAGCTGGTGGTTCCTTTTAACATGAATCTTCAATATTCCCAGGTAAGTAGTTTTAGGTTGTAGTTATTATAGGACTATTTCTCTCTATATCATTTGTATTTCATTAACCTTTGACTATTGGATGTTCTTAAAGGCACTTTAGTATTGCCAGTGTAACAGTATAGCTTCCGTCCCTCTCCTCGCTCCTACCTGGGCTCGAACCAGGAACACATCGACAACAGCCACCCTCGAAGCAGCGTTACCCATCGCTCCACAAAAGCCGCGGCCCTTGCAGAGCAAGGGAAACAACCACTCCAAGTCTCAGAGAGAGTGACGTTTGAAACATATTAGCGCGCACCCAGCTAACTAGCTAGCCATTTCACATCGGTTACACCAGCCTAATCTCGGGAGTTAATAGGCTTGAAGTTATAAACTGCTGTTGACAAACACACTTAAGTGCTGTTTGAATGAATGCTTACGAGCCTGCTGCTGCCTACCATCGCTCAGTCAGACTGCTCTATCAAAACGTAGACTTAGTTATAACATGATAACACACATAAATACCAGCCTTAAGTTAGTAATATTGTCGAATCCGGAAACTATTATCTCAAAAAAACAAGGCGTTTATTCTTTCAGTGAAATACGGAACCGTTCCGTATTTTATCTAACGGGTGGCATCCAGTCTAAATATTCCTGTTACATTGCACAACCTTCAATGTTATGTCATAATTACGTACAATTCTGGCCTATTAGGCGGCCCAAACTGTTGCATATACACTGACTCTGTGTGCAATGAACGCAAGAGAAGTGACACAATTTCACCTGGTTAATATTGCCTGCTAACCTGGATTTCCTTTAGCTAAATATGCAGGTTTAAAAATGTATACTTCTGTGTATTGATTTTAAGAAAGGCATCAATGTTTATGGTTAGGTACACATTGGAGCAACGATACGCACCGCATCGATTATATGCAACGCAGGACACGCTAGATACACTAGTAATATCATCAACCATGTGTAGTTAACTAGTGATTATGATTGATTGATTGTTTTTTATAAGATAAGTTTAATGTTAGCTAGCAACTTACCTTTGGTTACTGCATTCGCATAACAGGCATGCTCCTCGTGGAGAGCAATGAGAGGCAGGTGGTTAGAGCGCTGGACTAGTTAACTGTAAGGTTGCAAGATTGAATCGGCCAAATCGGTGTCCAAAAATACCGATTTCTGATTGTTATGAAAACTTGAAGTCCGCCCTAATTAATTGGCCATTCCGATTAATCGGTCGACCTCTAGTCTCTACACACAGTAGGCAGATTTTCTCCCGGTTCAATTGCCGTTTACCGTGGCCCGTCCGAAAGTGCCTTTGAAGTCCTTACCCTTCAAATAGTGTTACCACAAGTGCTTTAAGTTACATCATTTTTAACCTGTTACCCATGGCATATCTGTTTCCTGTGACCCAGGGAGGGGCTGTCTATTCTATTTATTATATTCTATATGTGTTGAATGATGTCACCCAGGCGAGGGCCCAGTGTCCTGTATGTTTTTATATAGATAGACAATGTTTTTTTTACAGGAGTGGAATTGGAATGTATCACTCTATGAACTCAACATGTAAAATCCTATAGAATTCCTAGAGGAATTAGCCTTTAAACACATGTTTAAATTTTTACAAGTGAAAAAGATTTATCTTGAGTTCCCATACACTCTTCCCCAATTCCTTAGTTATGTACACTATATGAACAACATTATTTGGCTATTTCAGCCACACCCGTTGTTGACAGGTGCAATCAAGCACACCGTCATGCAATCTCCATAGACAAACATTGGCAGTAGAATGGCCTGTCCTGAAGAGCTCAGTGACTTTCAACATGGCATCGTCATTCCAACAAGTCAGTTCATCAAATTTCTGCCCTGCTAGAGCTGCCCCAGTCAGCTGTAAGTGCTGTTATTGTGAAGTGGAAATGTCTAGGAACAACAATGGCTCAGCCGTGAAGTGGTAGGCCACACAAGCTCACAGAACGGGATTATGAGTGCTTAGGTGTGTAGTGCGTAAAAATCAACTGTCCTCGTTTGCAACACTCGCTACCGAGTTCTAAACTGCCTCTGGAAGCAACGTCAGCACAATAACTGTTCGTCGTGAGCTTCATGTAATGGGTTTCCATGGCAGAGCAGCAGCACACAAGCCCAAGATCACCATGCACAATGCCTAGCGTCAGTTGGAGTGGTGTAAAGCTTGCCGCCATTGGACTCTGGAGCAGTGGAAACACATTCTCTGGAGGGATGAATCATGCTTCACCATCTGGCAGTCCAACGGACAAATCTGGGTTTGATGGATGCCAGGACAAAGCTACCTGCCCAAATGCATAGTGCCAACTGTAATGTTTGATGGTGGAGGAATAATGGTCTGGGGCAGATTTTTTATGGTTCGGGCTAGACCCCTTAATTCCAGTGAAGGGAAATCTTAAACCTACAGCATACAATTACATTGTAGACGATTCTGTGCTTCCAACTTTGGCATCGGTTTGGGGAATGTCCTATCCTGTTTCATACAGAAATGGTTTGTTGAGATCGGTGTGGGAGATCTTGACTGGCCTACACAGGCCAGGCCCTGACCTCAACCCCATCGAAAAACTTTGGGATGAATTGGAACTCAGACTGTGAGCCAGATCTAATCGCCCAACATCAGTGCCTGACCTCATTAATGCTCTTGTGGCTGAATGAAAGCAAGTCCCCTCAGCGATGTTCCAACATCTAGTGGAAAGCCTTCTCAGAAGAGTGGAGGCTATTATAGCAGCAAAGGGGAGACCCACTCCATATTTGATGCCCATGATTTTGGAATGAGATGTTCGACGAGCAGGTGTCCACATACACTACAAAAGTATCATCATTCCAATTGCTGCAGACGCCCCCCAAAGATGAAAGGAAGAGAATGATAAGTGGGAAATTAAAAGTTAGTATCAAGGCTTGAGGTTATGAATCAGGAGAGAGTTTCATAACTAACACTACTTCACAAAATATGACAAGAATGATGAGTGTTGTCGTGATGTGACTATCATTAATCCGATTACTATTTTATCAAACTGTTTTAATTGATATTCTATTAAATTAGTCATGTAACAATTAACTCAGTAGGAATTTGGGGCACCACAGGAAAAGTTATTTAACGAGTTACTATCTCCTGACTTAAACTCTAAAGATATACAGATATCTCTTACATCAATAACAGTCAATTATTAATTATTACCTCATCAGTTGCAATATCCCTGGATCTGCAAGAACCCTATCCCTTTGAATATTCAGTACTACACATTGATTTAATCATTTTATTTATTAACTAACTAAATAATAACACAGAATACCATACACACTTACATGAGATAAAAGTCCCTAGTGGACAGACATGGTATGCTTGGACTGCTTGTTACACAATGGGAAGGGGGTGGGGAAAGATAAAGAGAGTGAACATATCGTACATACATTTGGAAGCTGTACTCACGGAAATATGAATAATTTGCACATGAACGACCACTCATTCAAATAAGATAGGCAATGTATATATTTATGCGTAGATGGTAGATGTCTTTGTCGTCTCTCTGTTGAAACCACTAAGTCTGTCTATGGGGTGTGGTTCGATATAAGTCTCTAGTTGTCCACCAGAGGTCACAATCTCCTTATGCTTATTTGATCTTGGAGTGTTTGTTAGTGTAGATACTTCAGACATACCTACGGTGGTCAGAGGGACCTATTCTTCCCCCACATGTTGAGAGTTAAATGTCCTAGAACCACTTTTACATGCACAGCTGCAGACTGTGAGTATTCTGGTCTAGTCTTTACCTTCTTCACTCGTGTTGAGGGTTTCAGGTCTTCTAACCCTTTCGTAATGTGTAGCCACCGCTCCACACTGTCTGGTCTTGTAGTTTTAACCATTTGCGATGCCCGGTTTACACCGTCCGTCTGCTTGATCCCTAGTTGATTATTAAGGGTTCAGCTCTCGACCACTTTACACGCCAGCAGCGACTCGGCACGTTTTGGTCTGGTTTCCAAAGTTTCTAACCATTTCAACGTGTGGACCGCAGCCTCACGTTCTCTAGTCTAGTTTTCATAGGTTCCAACCATTTCGAAACGTTCAGCTCACGCTGTCTGTCACGTTGGTCTGATGTAAATTTCGTTAGCGAGTCCTTTTAAGCACTCTGGTCGGAAAGGCGGTTCCATCACACTGACACGAACTCTGAGCTCACTTGGGCGTGGCTACTGACGGCATAATTTTGCATGGAAAAACAATTATCATTTAGAATGCTAAAATCACATTGCTTTCTTCACAAAAGTATTCTCATATTTAATCATAATTTTTTTTTTACAACGTTTAGATGTTAACCTGATATACACAGTGTACAAGCTCTTCAAGTTACAATGTTTCCGTTATAACGTTTTTCTATCCATTTTAATGACATCACCATATTCCATCTCTCATCATTCCCATCGTTCGGATGTTGAAATATATTGTCCAATTGTTAGATGTTGAAGTTTTGGGTGGCCACTCTTCTGTAACACAATGACATTCCATTCTCCCAAACTAGAGACCAGAAAGCAGTTGGTCCGCTGCATTACAATTTACGATCGACGTGAGGTGTCATAAAATCCACACATCAATCCCCCCCCCTCTGCTCTGTAGAGCTGATCCACTGTAACCGGATCTTTGGATCCTCACAGGAGAGTCAGTGTTCAGATGTGTGAATCACACTTGTTCTTTTTAAATCCGTTTTTTTAATTAATCCCTTTGATAGCTTTAGTCAGTACAGCCATCTGTGTGTTGTGTATATCAGAGCCATCCATGCATTCGATTTTTATATACTATTACCAGCGGTGCTATGCATATCCAATGCTATTTGCCTCCTCTGGTGTAACCTTTGTGAACTATGACACATTTTTACATTGACTGATCAAAGGGGCTTGGAGCATTGAGGTGTGACTGGCTTCAGCTCGCTCCACTCCAACCAGAGATCTTGTTCCAGGAGAGTCAGTGAAACGGTTGGAATGTTTTCTGTCTGTCTTTTTTTTTTTTATACAGCAGAAGTTACCGACCGTATCCTAAATGACACACTACTCCCTATATAGTGCACTACTTTTGACATGTGCCCTGTGGGGATTAGGGTGCCATTTGAGACTCAGTCACTGCCTGGTGAAGAGTGTGGGTTTTCCCGCACTCTCAATGATTATATAACATGTACCAACCTCTTCCAGCTTCCAGCAGCAGCAGCAACCTCATTAAAGGCAGATTTTTATTTGTGTGTGTTTGTCCAACTGTGCTTGTGTCCGTGCGTGCGTGTTCAGGCTGGCTGGCATCTCTGTAGTGTAGAGGGAAGCCTTTCGTGAAGGGAGCACAGAGTTCATTCTACATGTGTGCAGTAACTATGTCTCTCAAAATGGGGGAAATCCTCCTAACTACTTTATGGCAAAATCTTGAGAAATTCACATCATACATTTCCCTAACATCTACAGATGTAGGGTCTTAACTTGAGCCAGTTTGCTACAGCAGGAAGATAATCCTGCAACAAAAAGAAATGTGGATGAAATTCATGGAAGGGTTGATACATTTTTTCGTAAGGGAAAATCAAGTCTGAAATGTCAAAGTGGAAATTACAAACTTCAAAAGCTTTTTTAAACTTAAAATATTCTCCAAGTTTTAAAAGTTCTCCTGCTACAGGGGGATCAAATAAAAATCCTACATCTGTACCTGGATTATAAGAACCTTCATTGCAGGTGGAATCACCATAATGTGTTGGTGAATAGCATTTTCATTTGGGACAAATCCATATATCACTCAGAGTTTTGATCAAAAGCTTGGTTGTGTCATAGGCCTACAGCATTCTTCTTTTTGGTCTTGTGACAGGCGAGGTGAGCAGATCTTCTCTGAAGAAGCCTAGGAGCTGTAACATCTTCAAAGCACTCTTCTGTTGCCTCAGAGGAGCACAGGATGCCCGGAATCCACCATCTCCTTCACAAGATGCCTTGCTGGGGCCACAGGACAATGGGGACGTTGTCAAGGTAACATAATATATTATTCTCAACATCTCGGCTGCATTGTTGTAATTATCCATATAGCGTGTATGGGCTGTAGTTTACTGTATTTCAACCAAGTGTGGGACTACTATGTAGCCTAAAGTGTCATTTTTGCATTTTGCTATGTTTGCAAAGCTTGTTTGGACCGCTTAAGCAGATTACAAATGAATAGTTTTAACCACAAAGTTTCACACATTGTAATTTGGCTAGTTTTATACTTTTTTTTATAGGACATGAATCTTGTGTATACAGTTTAGCTAAGTATTTTTAAACCCAAACAACGGTCAGGCTTAGCTCAGCTTTCTTTTTATTTTACAACTGTCATCTTCCTCATCAAGTGTTTAACAACTCTGCCATGCTTATTACAGGAAAATAATATATAAGCAGACAATAACTACACAAGTGATTGCTTTCCTATCTTGAGCAATACCCTGTGAGAATTTGTGGGATTATTGCCCGTTGATGTTATAACAGCATGATGCAATATAAAATGGCTGCTGCACCTGTTGTGAACTTGTTGAACACTATAACCATGACCGTTGGCGGATACAGAGTAGTTTAGGTCAGTTCATATTGATCTCCTATGATGATAAGACAGCTGAGTGCCTTGCAATCCACTAAGGCGAAACAGTGGTGCAGAGTGGGCCTACAAAGAGTGGATAATGTGATGTGCATGTCAGTTCATGTTGGAGATATTAGATATGTACAGTATTTTGTACCTGGTACGTCATAACCGAAGTGTACAGAGGAATGACAAGTTGTGTGTTGCCCACAAGCCACTAGTGAGGCTGTCAGTGTAGGGGCGCTAGTGCCATGTAAAGGCGTCCTCATGCTTCCCATCCCAAACAGTTCCTGCTTATATTAAAACAACATTTTGTGATGTTTTGGTCTTCGGCAAGGGTTTATCGGCCGTTCGTGCACACAAAAAGTTTTTCTGACACAAGCCGAAGCTCAGTAGCCAAAGTATATACCCCTTCGTCAGTAATTGGTCAACAGTAGAAATTCTTCAATCAATTGTTTTGTTGTCATTCAACGAGAAACAACTCGGTTTTCATGCAAATATTTCCACTTGAGATATACTGCACCAAACATCTTAGATGTAAAATTGCGTGACTAAGACCACCTCGGAAAAAACGTAAAAATGAATGACATATATCTGGAGTTATCTTAATTCGGACTGTATTGAAGAAATGGCTTCGGCATCTCAAGAGGGACAAACAGTACAATTGCCGCTTCTTTTTGTTCACATTACCTAGTGTCCTCCAGGCAGCGCTGTAGCTGTTGTGAAGCATGGGTATTGTTTGTGTCTTTGAATTTATTCTGATATTCTATTATTACAGTATTATTACACTGTTAGAGCTCTTTTACCCCTACCTACATGTACATTTTACCTCAACTACCTCGTAACCCTGCAGATTAACATGGTATTGGTTGTTAATTTATTGTGTTCCTATTTCCTTTTTTAATTTAGCACATTTTTCTTACTTTTTAACTCTGCATTGTTGGTAAAGGGCTCGTAAGTAAGCATTTCACATTAAAGTCTACACCTGCTGCATTCCACGCATGTGACATAACATTTGATTTAATTTCAACTGCAGTTATTCCCTGTGCTTGTAGAGTGAGGCACTGTGTTTACTAAGCATAAGAAAAGCCTAGTAAAAAGGGTAAGATGTGGTGTTCTCTGCACAGTCCTGTACTGTACTCTGTAGTACTGGCTGGAGATTGTGTCAGCTATAGTGACCCTGTATGTCCCCTGTTTTCTCCTCTGCCACAGCTGTCATCAGGGCCCAGCCTGCTGCCTGAGATGACACCCCAGGACCAGGGGAAGATATGTGTGGTCATAGACCTGGATGAGACACTGGTGCATAGCTCATTCAAGGTAGCTACCGCTTTTCCACCCACTCACTGTTACATGTGGTTTTGTAAGGGGTGTTTGTATGCAATGCAAATGTAAAATATATTTCATGAAATTAATTATAATTTTGAATTACATTAAAAAAAGTGAATTGTTTGATTTACGGAATGATTTATAGTTTAGCGTTTAATTTAGGGATTTGATCCTATGTAATTACATACAGTATAACTGTAAAGCCCAGGAGCATCATAACAACAATCTTCCACGGTGTTCCTTCTCTCCTCAGCCTATCAGTAATGCAGATTTCATAGTGCCTGTGGAGATTGAGGGGACCACACACCAGGTAAAATCTCTCATCTGAATATGTTATCTGTGTGCTTGTAGAGGTGGGTGGGTTGGTATTGTGTGTGTGTTATGGTCAGTGTTTGCCGAGGTTAAAATGGGATGTGTCTCAGGACAGATGTTTGTTATGGGCGCTGTATGAGCCCTCTACTGGACAAAAGTTGAATGGGAAAGGAAGTAAACAGTTCATTTCAGCTTAGTCAGTTCACTTCATTTTGCTCACCAATGCAATGCACCAGAGATAATATTTAAACTCTATATATTGAAATGTACTGGAGTCTGCTGTACATGCAAAACTACATGCAAAACTTGCACTTCAGGTCAACATGAGAACTGTTGTGGTGTTTGGAATTCTTCTCCATGGGCCTCTGCCTGGTTCAAGTAATCCAGGATAGGCTGGTTAACACCTGCACGGCCTATTCTTGATTACTTGTTTCAGGAACCAGCCACCAGCAACTGAGATGGGAACAAAATGGACACAGCAGAAGAAGAAAAGAGTTAATGTTACCATCCAAATATTTTCTTCCAGATACTTTATTACTGTTCATTTATAAAGCAATTGCTAAAATACTTCGTAACAAGTAGAAATGTCTGTTACTACACAGGCAAAAGAGCTACCAAAGCTTCATGCCAGGTGTTTGTTTTCAGGTATACGTGCTGAAGAGGCCTTATGTGGATGAGTTTCTACAACGAATGGGAGAGCTGTTTGAGTGTATTCTGTTCACTGCCAGTCTTGCCAAGGTAAGCTGAAAAGACCTAACGAAACCTTATCTTGTTTTGACATTTGGCCTATTTATTTTTTGTTCTTCATGAAAAAACCTCTTGTATTTTAGTTTAGAAAGTCTTACTACTTTTTTCTCTTTCACAATCCTCCGTAGCCTTTTCCCCATGCACTAGGTGACCTTTGTAGTACTAAAGACTGCTTTGTACATTTGCATATTATGAGCTAGCATACATTCCATAATCTAACCCATAGTTACATTATTAGTAGCTTTGGTGCCTTGATGACACCTTGTTAGTCCTGACCAAACTCCCATTCCTTCTTCCTCTTGCCATTTCCTCCCTTCCCTGATCCTGGTCTTCCTCCTTTTCTTTGCCTGACCCCAGTATGCAGATCCAGTGACTGACCTGTTGGATCAGTGCGGGGTATTCCGGGCACGGTTGTTCCGGGAGTCCTGTGTGTTCCACCAGGGATGCTATGTCAAAGATCTCAGCCTGCTGGGCCGAGAGCTCCATAAGACCCTCATACTAGACAACTCTCCTGCCTCCTACATCTTCCACCCAGAGAATGCTGTGAGTTTGAGTTTCATTCAACTTCTGTCAACTCAAATGTGACCTCTTTCAGGATTCAAAGTGATTATTAATAGGATACTAGTTCTGATTCTACTGCATTCTGATTCTATTCTAACCTTACATTCCACTTAACTTTTGGATTTAGTTGTTATATACGACAAGAATATACAGTTGTCAATACTGCAAAGAAAGCATTAGTAAGTGAGTGAATAGTTTCTCTGATGCTCCCTCAGGTTCCTGTGGTGTCCTGGTTTGATGATGTGGAGGATGCTGAGCTGCTCCACCTGCTGCCTGTGTTTGAGGACCTGAGTCAGGCAGAGGATGTCTACACCAGACTGGGGGAGCTACGAGCACCATGATGGAGGGACTCTGCTGATGAGCACTTCATGACATTCTTACGCCTTTTCTCTGACTCTGAGTATCTCTCTGTATGTCAACCACTGTCTGATAGTTCTGAGCGAGAACTACCAAAATACTGTAGAGTACTACAGTCATTCCAAATGAATATGAATAAAGTGGTTATTTTTTTCAAACCAGAAGCCTGCATGGCCTGATCTGACTCAGGACACTTGTATCTTTGTGCCTTTTTCGTAAACAAACACAAAAAGCAAGCAGCTCAAACTATTTTTATTAGCATTTTGTAAAATAACTCAATAATAATCTTCCAATCTCGCTATGCAATCCTCTTCTGTAATCATGATAAACTTCAGTGCTACTTGTTATACGGTTCACAGTCAAATCCAGAATGCCAACAGAATGTAACCTTACATGTTCCATGATATATGACCAGTTAGTATATGCTCACATACTAGATGTTTAACTGATACATATGTAAATGTTTGTATTATTAACTGTAAAATGGCCAACAAAGCAAAATGCCGCTCCATTTAAGTACTGAATATATTAGAATAAATAAAGTCTTCATAAAGTTTGAGACTTTATATACATTATATCAATGTATTTTTCTGAATACCATTAATAGCATGCGTACAGTGATGTTATAAAGCTTTAAAAAGCTTCTTGAGTTGATCATTTGGGACCACATTTTTTAAGATTAATTCCTTTATGGTCACTTGAATGCAGACATACTGGATGCATGGCTACTCAGCAAAAGTATATTATATTGTCGCTCTTAGAATATTTGGTCCAGTCTAACACGTTTTTCTGTTTTTCTTGAAATACTAAATGACAAAATTGCACTTGTTGTTTTATAAGTAAGACTGTGCTAAAAAGTGACAACTGTACCTTTTCAAATTCAGTCAGAGACATCATGCACTGCCTGTGCAGATATATGCACCCTAATGCCATGCTGGATGTGGTCAAATACTGTATTAAAAAAAGGATATGTAGTTGTGGTACTCTTAATTATGAAATGATATGCCTTTTTTTCTTATACATTTTGTGTATTCGTTTGTGTATTATTTGCCCACTACAAGTGAGAAACAACAATATTCAAAACATCTGCCAAATGATCATTTGTGCCTAGAGTTTTTGGATCGTGTAAACAAGTTAATCAAACACCACAGATTATTTTCCTCCCAAGAGTGCCTTTCAAACATCTCTTAACCTTCCAATGCCTCCTCATATCATCATAGATGATACCAACGACATTGGCTTATCCAAAAAGCAATAACCAAGTTCAGGGTGTAGATCAATGACAAATAACTAGCAAAATCTGGATTATTTTATGTAAGTACAATCAAGTATGTTTTTAGAATGTTAAATATCTGTTGTTATTGTCTAGCTACATGTTGACCACCAAAGAAATGTCCAATCCTAATGAATAACAAAAGCTATCTGGTTGTTGATATTGTGTAGATTAAGTTGTCCTCATTGATATTGTTATAATCAAACAAAATAAAGTGTACAAAATGTACATTTTAAATCAGTAATACATATTAGGCCAGATCATTGTGTTTAGTGCTAGAGTAAAAACAAAAACGTGCACCCTTTGGGATCCCCAGGACCGAGTTTGAGATGCAATGTTGCTACTTTCAATAATATTGGACTATTTTTTTAAAGAAATACATGTATTTTGGAACCAAACTGGTCAAACGTTGCCAAATAAAAGTTTGATTATATTTCCTTGTCGGTGTGTGTTTTTGTGGAATAGTCAATTGTTTATGTATTAGGAAATTACGATATTTTCATAATTTGGGCTATCTGGCATCCTTAGGGCGTCCATACCCTAAACCCTAACTTTAACCATTTTAAACGTCAACTTCGATGCGGGTATGGACGTCCCAATAAATATCAATGAGTTTTTTTGCAATGTGATGATGTCACTACGTTGCGACGCTCAATCGAATGACACGTTCAGTTAGTAAACAAGGATAGATAGAAAGTTGTCGAAGGAAATAAAAGACAAGGAATAAAGCTAGCTGGATAACTACTGTGCCAAGTACGTTATTATGATTTTTTTCGTTAACGTTTTATGCTGTTTTAGCTAACGTAACTCTTAGAGTTACAATTCTGGCTAAGTAATGTTAGCTAGCTAGTGTAGCTAGTTAACTAACGAACAGTCAATGGTTGGTCACGTTAAAATTAATCTTTGTAATTTCCTTGTTTTTAGATCTGCCAAGATCTCAGAAGCCTGTCTCAATATGAACGTGTTTGACCGCAGCATCAAATTGGATGTTCTCCTCAAGTTCTCCCAAATGTAAGCAGAACTCTTCTGTCAAATTTCTAATGCAGATAATAATGCTCTGTATAATGCAGAGACATATCAATAAATTAATATGTCGTTTTCAATGGGAATAAATGAAACATAGTGGATAGAACAAGTAGGGAGCTGGGCAGAGCCAAGCACCAGCTAGCGAAGTCGTATTGGCGCGTTCTAGCATGTATTTGCATATTTCCTTTAGCAAAAAATAAGTGCGTGTGTAATAACTCAATTCGCCCATACACTCCTAAAGAACGCACATTTGAAACTTTGACAAAAGGTCACGTTTACAAAACTTGGTGCACTTTTTAGTTTTGGAAAAATAACTATAGGGAGATCTGGCTTTACTTTGATGAGAAAATCAGCTGAATGACTGCCCAGTTCCATCTCGCTCCATACTCTCAAACTGCCAGACACTGACTGGGCTTCATCTTCTCACCATTATTTGGTGGAAATGGAAATTCCAACTGGATGCTTCAGATTTATACATCCGGTGAAACATTTGACACCTTGTTCTATCTGTCCATATTTATGGTAGCTAGCTAAATGACTAACGTAACATGGTTAACACAATGCTTTTCCCAGTTCCCAATCTACCCAGTTACACCTGAAGAATGTCTACTCCAGTTTGGCAGTTTGCATGTTCGTGGCTGCAGCAGGCTCCTACGTCCATGTTGTCACACGGCTCTTTCAGGTAAACAGTAAGCACACTACCCGATAATAGACACATTGATAAATACTTGGGGTGAAACGGTATGTCTATTCGTATTGAACCGTTCTGTACAGGGTGCACGGTTCGGTACGCACTGCGAACCGAACAATACATGAATCATATATTGTAGCTAGGAAAATATATATCATTGTAAAAATATATATTATTGCATAAACCAATAGCGTATAAATTAACGTGGGAAAAATATCCACATTGTAATAAAGTTGTTATAGTTGTTTGCAGAGACCGTCGTAGCAGCATTTCGCTTATGAAGGAATTAGCAGCTAGCTAAATGCAAAGGAGCAACATGGCATGCTTTGGCGAGCCAGAACTAGAAGACTCCCCAGTATCATGCATGTCTGCCGTCTGGGAACATTTCAGGTTCCCTGTAAACAATAACGGGGATTGCCGACGAGTGGTGGATAAAACCTCTACAACATGTAGGCTCTGTTCATTACTGATAGCCTATTAGAGTGGTGGATAAAATTCTACAACATGTAGGCTCTGTTCATTACTAATAGCCTATTAGAGTGGTGGATTAAACCTCTACAACATGTAGGCTCTGTTCATTACTGATAGCATATTAGAGTGGTGGATAAAACTTATACAACATGTAGGCTCTGTTCATTACTGATAGCCTATTAGAGTGGTGGATAAAACTTCTACAACATATATGCTCTGTTCATTACTGATAGCCTATTAGAGTGGTGGATAAAACCTCTACAACATGTCGGCTCTGTTCATTACTGATAGCATATTAGAGTGGTGGATAAAACTTCTACAACATGTAGGCTCTGTTCATTACTGATAGCCTATTAGAGTGGTGCATATAACATCTACAACATGTAGGCTCTGTTCATTACTGATAGCCTATTAGAGTGGTGGATATAACATCTACAACATGTAGGCTCTGTTCATTACTGATAGCCTATTAGAGTGGTGGATAAAACATCTACAACATGTAGGCTCTGTTCATTACTGATAGCCTATTAGAGTGGTGGATAAAACTTCTACAACATCAAATCAAATGTATTTATATAGCCCTTCGTACATCAGCTGATATCTCAAAGTGCTGTACAGAAACCCAGCCTAAAACCCCAAACAGCAAGCAATGCAGGTGTAGAAGCACAGTGGCTAGGAAAAACTCCCTAGAAAGGCCAAAACCTAGGAAGAAACCTAGAGAGGAACCAGGCTATGTGGGGTGGCCAGTCCTCTTCTGGCTGTGCCGGGTGGAGATTATAACAGAACATGGCCAAGATGTTCAAATGTTCATAAATTACCAGCATGATCGTATAATAATAAGGCAGAACAGTTAAAACTGGAGCAGCAGCACGGTTAGATGGACTGGGGACAGCAAGGAGTCATCATGTCAGGTAGTCCTGGGGCATGGTCCTAGAGCTCAGGTCAGTTGAAACTGGAGCAGCAGCACGGCCAGGTGGACTGTGGACAGCAAGGAGTCATCATGTCAGGTAGTCCTGGGGCATGGTCCTAGGGCTCAGGTCCTCCGAGAGAGAGAAAGAAAGAGAGAAGGAGAGAATTAGAGAACGCACACTTAGATTCACACAGGACACCGAATAGGACAGGAGAAGTACTCCAGATATAACAAACTGACCCTAGCCCCCCGACACAAACTACTGCAGCATAAATACCGGAGGCTGAGACAGGAGGGGTCAGGAGACACTGTGGCCCCATCCGAGGACACCCCCGGACAGGGCCAAACAGGAAGGATATAACCCCACCCACTTTGCCAAAGCACAGCCCCCACACCACTAGAGGGATATCTTCAACCACCAACTTACCATCCTGAGACAAGGCTGAGTATAGCCCACAAAGATCTCCGCCATGGCACAACCCAAGGGGGGGCGCCAACCCAGACAGGATGACCACATCAGTGAATCAACCCACTCAGGTGACGCACCCCTTCCAGGGACGGCATGAGAGAGCCCCAGTAAGCCAGTGACTCAGCCCCAGTAATAGGGTTAGAGGCAGAGAATCCCAGTGGAAAGAGGGGAACCGGCCAGGCAGAGACAGCAAGGGCGGTTCGTTGCTCCAGAGCCTTTCCGTTCACCTTCCCACTCCTGGGCCAGACTACACTCAATCATATGACCCACTGAAGAGATAAGTCTTCAGTAAAGACTTAAAGGTTGAGACCGAGTTTGCGTCTCTGACATGGGTAGGCAGACCGTTCCATAAAAATGGAGCTCTATAGGAGAAAGCCCTGCCTCCAGCTGTTTTCTTAGAAATTCTAGGGACAATTAGGAGGCCTGCGTCTTGTGACCGTAGCGTACGTGTAGGTATGTACGGCAGGACCAAATCAGAGAGATAGGTAGGAGCAAGCCCATGTAATGCTTTGTAGGTTAGCAGTAAAACCTTGAAGTCAGCCCTTGCTTTGACAGGAAGCCAGTGTAGAGAGGCTAGCACTGGAGTAATATGATCACATTTTTGGTTCTAGTCAGGATTCTAGCAGCCGTATTTAGCACCAACTGAAGTTTATTTAGTGCTTTATCTGGGTAGCCGGAAAGTAGAGCATTGCAGTAGTCTAACCTAGAAGTGACAAAAGCATGGATACATTTTTCTGCATCATTTTTGGACAGAAAGTTTCAGATTTTTGCAATGTTACGTAGATGGAAAAAAGCTGTCCTTGAAATGGTCTTGATATGTTCTTCAAAAGAGAGATCAGGGTCCAGAGTAACGCCGAGGTCCTTCACAGTTTTATTTGAGACGACTGTACAACCATTAAGATTAATTGTCAGATTCAACAGAAGATCTCTTTGTTTCTTGGGACCTAGAACAAGCATCTCTGTTTTGTCCGAGTTTAAAAGTAGAAAGTTTGCAGCCATCCACTTCCTTATGTCTGAAACACATGCTTCTAGCAAGGGCAATTTTGGGGCTTCACCATGTTTCATTGAAATGTACAGCTGTGTGTCATCCGCATAGCAGTGAAAGTTAACATTATGTTTTCGAATAACATCCCCAAGAGGTAAAATATATAGTGAAAACAATAGTGGTCCTAAAACGGAACCTTGAGGAACACCGAAATTTACAGTTGATTTGTCAGAGGACAAACCATTCACAGAGACAAACTGATATCTTTCCGACAGATAAGATCTAAACCAGGCCAGAACTTGTCCGTGTAGACCAATTTGGGTTTCCAATCTCTCCAAAAGAATGTGCTGATCGATGGTATCAAAAGCAGCACTAAGGTCTAGGAGCACGAGGACAGATGCAGAGCCTCGGTCCGATGCCATTAAAATGTCATTCATGTAGGCTCTGTTCATTACTGATAGTATATTAGAGTGGCAATACGAGTAACATGACTACTCATTTGGGCCGACATCACCCCGAAATGCCAATCGGTGGGACTAGGTGAAAAAATTAAACGGCAACCACTTCTTCCCACACAGCCTCTGGCAACAATATGCGTCCAGTAGAGCTAAAGAAATCAAGCAAAATTCATAGCGGCAGATATGATACCCTTCTCTGTGGTAGAGAATGCGGGGTTCAGAAATATGTTTAAATTGGTCGAGCCGCGCTTCACTATTCCTTCCCCGTACACATTTTGCCCAGACATGAATACCTGCCTTATACAAAAAAACTACTTGAGAGAGAGTTGTCAGAAACGCTGTCTGTTGCTCTAACAACAGACAATCGGACGTCTAGAGCTACCTTACTGTAACTGCTAATTTCATTATGGCAGAGTGAGAGATAAAAAGCCACGTCCTTCAAACACGTCCTCTTGAGAGTAGTCACACCAGGGAAAACTTGGGGGAAGAGCTAAGGGAAGTAGTTGCAGTGTGGAAGTTGGAGAGGGATTATGTAGTGATTCCTGTGACCACTGACAAAGCTAGAAATATTGTAAATACAGTTGCACTAGCTGGATTGAGGCCACAAATAGGATGCTTTGCTCACGTTATTAATCTAGCATCTCAAAAAGCAGTATCACCTCCTGTTTTCAAGACCAAACAGAAGCTGTTGGAGCTGCCACACTACAAACTAATCCAAGAGTCTACTACTTGATGGAATTCAAGCCATGACATGGTTGAGAGATACCTTGAGCAGAAAGTCACAGTGTATTCTACACTGACTGATCAAGCCGTGAGGAAGAATGTCAAAGATATTGTGACTTTGTTTGAAAATGACCTAAGACTAGCAGAGGAAGTTATCAAAGTGTGCCTCTCAAAACAGTCACAACACTTATATGCACTGAGAGCATTCCATCAGTTTCCGGTCTATGAAAACAATGATCCTGAAATCAATGGTGGCATCTGATGAAGATGAACCCGCAGTAAGGGATGTCAAGACTGCTATCAGAGTTAACCTGGAGCCTAGATATGCTGACCCTGGTGTCCAAGACTTCTTACACAAGAGCACCGCTTTGGACCCCCGGTTCAAGTCCCTGCTGCACCTGGATGCTGCTGCTCGTCTGAGAGTCTACAATGAACTCACAGCAGAGATGGTGACCAATATACAACAGGTATTGTATTTATTTTGTTAATGTGACATGTATTATTTTATTAATTAGTGATTTAACAATTAATTATAAAGTAATAATTGTAATTGTCATAGTTGACGCAAGAGCACAAAAAAGAGCTTTGAGGACACCTCACCCTGCGTGAACTTGATGGAAGATTTGGGTTTAGATGATGCATAGACACAGCCACCAGAAGCACTGCAACTAATAATAGCACTGCCACCTCACGACACAACCACCCGAAGCACAGAAACTAGCAACTCGCACTGAAGTGCCGCTTTAAAAATAAAATTCAGAGCATGGGCTGACTTGGTCCTGGAGAAAGAGTATATAAGAAGCATGCTTTCAATGGAAAGGCATGATAGTGCTACTTGACTTATCACCGACAGATGGCTCGTGATACTTCAACTATCATCAACCTAAAAGGTAAATATCTGACTTTCATACTCTAGAACAATTGTATCTCTTGACTTCTGATTTCTGAACGAGACATACTGAGACTGCTACCCAGTACACTCCTTGTGCTGAATACATCCACCTCCTAAACTGAGTGGATAAATAGCAACAGTGGTGTTACAAAGGGTCTTGATCTCAAACCGTTCTCTTCACTAATCACTAAATCATAGTACAAACTTCTAGTAGGAGAAACAGATACTGAGTGATTGGATAAGCCTCTAGAGCAATTGTGAGTGGAAGAACATACTCTTTGGAGACCAACAGGTCAACCTACACTAAGGTAATTAACCGCCTGTTGTAATACATAGATAAGGCATTAATAGTAGTAAGTGTTTTGATGATGTTTGATGTTATAGGTTAAGGACCAGAAAGAAACTGTAATAACGTGTACAACTGTGTGAACTGCAAACATTGAATAAAAAGTAGAAACTAGACCCAAAACCCTAGGGGAGAGACCACCTCTGATACTCCCAATCTAGGGAAACAAGTCTAGTTTCTACACTAAAGACAATATGATGGTTTGGACAGAATAATCATTTTATTGTAACAGGTATCCTCTATATTAATACTCAAGTAGTATTAGTCGACGGACATAGACTGTAAATCGTAACCAAGGTATAGCTTGCGTGAGTCTAGATATAAGAGCATACAAAGGGAAAGTAAAACAAGAGGTACTCTAAGTCTGATTGATATTATCTAAGATCCCGAAACCAGCCTAACGGCATCACACAAGGCTGATCTCTGAATAAAGGGCAGGATACATAACCAGGTCAGTCCGGCGGACCTGTGAGTCACCTGTTAGCCGGGTGACATAAGAACTTGAGTGAGAAGACTTGTATCTATCTCGACGGGGGTACCTTAACGGTCCTATAGCAAAATCCCCTACCGCGACACAGTGTCTGATATATATATATTTCTAACAACAAATCATATTTTTAAAGCCACTTCAGAGATAGTAATTCTCATCTAATTTAATTATTCAGGGCTAAGCCACAGATACCACAGGAGCCAACCCCTCTCCAGAGACTTCAGACGACAGGGGTTCTCCTCCAGAAAAGAAGTCTGCTATGGCTGAGCTTTTTGGGGAGTTGTTCATGACCCAGGAGCAGGGAACCAAGTCAAACCTGTTAGCCGGGTGACATAAGAACTTGAGTGAGAAGACTTGTATCTATCTCGACGGGGTACCTTAACGGTCCTATAGCAAAATCCCCTACCGCGACACAGTGTCTGATATATATATATTTCTAACAACAAATCATATTTTTAAAGCCACTTCAGAGATAGTAATTCTCATCTAATTTAATTATTCAGGGCTAAGCCACAGATACCACAGGAGCCAACCCCTCTCCAGAGACTTCAGACGACAGGGATTCTCCTCCAGAAAAGAAGTCTGCTATGGCTGAGCTTTTTGGGGAGTTGTTCATGACCCAGGAGCAGGGAACCAAGTCAAAGCTCAAGGTCATAGAGGAGGAGGTGACCTCATACAGGGAAGTGGACTGTATTCCCCTGGATGCTGATCCACTTACATGGTGGAAGACCAAAGAGTTAATATACCCTCATGTTGCCATGTTAGCAAGGTGCTACCTGGCTGTGCTTGGGACCTCTGTCCCTAGCGAGAGGGTATTCTCCACAGCGGCTGACATTTTCACAGTAAGCTTATCTGTGCTCACTGAAGATAATGTGGATAGACTAATCTTAAAGAAAAACTTGAAAATTTGATAAAAATGTTTTGTGTTTTGTTTTTTCTTAAGTAATGTCTCAAGTGGTCCTATTTTGTTGAAGGCACTGCTATGTGACTTCATTTTGATATATGCTGCTGGACTATGCACTCTTGTTGAAGTTCTGTTTTAAATGACTATTTTATTTCATGTTGTAAGACAGGCACTGCTGTTTTTTGTTGTCCCTTTGTTTCCATCTGCTCCTGGGAACTCAAGCTGCCCTGTTTACTATTATAATACATGGAAAATGTAAATACAAATTACATATTTCTCAGGCATTTATTTTGGCGATGTATCAAAACTGTATCAAACCATGACACCACTGTACTGTATCGTACCAAACCGTGAGTTTTGTGAACCGTTTCACCCCTAGTAAATACAGTAACGTTCAGATAGATTTTAGGCAATGTTGAAGCTATAACTACTAAAAATACTTTGGGCTTTATCCTATTCCTCTAGGGTGGGTTGCTGACTCTTCTGGGTTCCCTGGGCATGGTGGTTTGGTTGTCCATGACACCACACAACCCAGAGACCGAGAAGAAGAGACTGGCTATCCTTGCAGGGTTTGCTTTCTTCACAGGTAAACTCAGGGCTTTAGACAGACAATTTTGGCTGTTATTGACTGTTAATTTGTCAGTCATTGGAGGGAGAAAAAAAACTCATTATAAAACAAGTTGAATCCTGGATGCTGATTAGTTGATAGCAGGGAGTTAGTTATTCACCACAATCCCCAGGTAATGTCTGTTAACAGTTCCATTTTAAATGTATCAATGCGCATCCACTGTCCCATGGCACAGCCAGGCAATTCATAAACTTTGTCTCCCGTGCAGTCAAATTGACTTTTTCTTTCTCACCAGGTGTTGGTCTTGGACCAGCAATGGACTTTGTCATCATCATTAACCCAAGGTAGAACATCGAAGCCTATGTGCTATTAAATATTTTTGGAAATAATTTCTTAGGAATATTTGTTATTCAATTGAGTCAAGAAGACTGTCCTTAAATTGTGTGTATATCTATCTGGTCTCTCTCTAGCATCATTGTGACAGCCTTCCTTGGAACCTCAATCATCTTTGTCTGCTTCACTCTCAGTGCCCTGTATGCCAAGCGCAGGAGCTTCCTCTTCCTAGGAGGTACAAAGATGTAATACGCTATTCAGTAGCATAGTTATTTATCTGTTCTGGTCATAATATCTTAACTTACTTGAATAAACCCTTTTGCTCCTTGAGAAGCACAAGTCATTCACAAATTTCACAGAATTTGTGTTAATGTAGTCAAGATATAACCCCCCAAAAATCTTGAAACAATGTGTGATTTTTCCTCTTTGACATGTTTGTTGTCTTCTCAGGTACTCTGATGTCTGGCTTGTCTGTCTTGTTCCTGGTGTCTGTGGTGAACATGTTCTTTGGTTCAGCGATACTCTTCAAGGTAGCCTAAATATTTAGAGCCATCTCTTACGACTTGGATGTGAAGTGATTCCACTCGTAAATTTGGAAGTGTGTAATATAATTGTGTGAGGAGGTCTCAGCAAGGTGACTCAGATGTAACATGGCTCTTCTCTTCACTAACAGGCTCACATGTACCTGGGTCTGGTCATTATGTGTGGCTTTGTTCTGTTCGACACTCAGCTCATCATTGAGAAAGCAGAGAACGGAGACAAGGACTACATCTGGTAAAGCTTTATAACATTTCACCAAATAAGCAGTTGTAAAACTTTTTACTTGCTGATGTATTAGAATGAAAGATAATATAACGTCAATGAAATTAAGTCATTGTTTTTCTTTTGAAAGGCATTGCGTGGACCTGTTCCTCGACTTTGTGACCATTTTCAGAAAACTCATGATTCTCCTTGCCATGAATGAGAAGGTAATTTGTTTTATTTTCCCCCAAAAACAGATTATTAATCTCGTGTAATGTTTACTTTTTCTCATACTAGCAAATTTCACAATATGCAAATGGTAATATTTTATATTTTCAGGACAAGAAGAAAGAAAAGAAGTAGATTAAATAAATCCAGTTGAAGTTTCAAATGAAAAACGATCTGTGACAAGGCACAGAACCAGCAACAAAGCCTCTGTCTGCAGTGCTGTTGGTGCTTTCACTATTTGTCGTTCTTGGTACTTTTTGTCCATTGATTTGAGCTTGCAAGAGGTTATAAGGTTGTATTTTAGGCTACTGCTGCAGTGAGAATGCTTGTCCTGTAGGGGGAGTGGTTGTTCTATGAAGGTCTACATAACAGAACTGAACTCTTTGTGCCATAAAAAAATAAAAATAAAATTTTTTTTCAGAAGGCCGTTTGAGCTTTTGGAGATTTATCAGTTTTATGTTCTAATATTTGGATTTGTTAATGCTATTCCTCTAATCTGTTTAGTTTATGGAAGGGATGTGACAGACATCCTGACCTGTTACGTCTTTATCAAATCACATTTTGTCACATGCGCCGAATACAACAGGTGTAGTAGACCTTACCGTGAAATGCTTACTTACAAGCCCTTATTAACCAACAATGCAGTTCAATAAATAGTTAAGAAAATATTTACTAAATAAAACGTAACAAGAAAATAACAATAACGAGGCTATATACAGGGGGGTGCCGGTCCCGAGTCACAACTTCTCATTTTCCTCTTATTTACTACTTCACTGTGTTACGTTGAAGAATAACGTATTGGTAATTCGGCTGACCTTTCATGAAGATGTACATTTGCATTTTATGGTCAGTTTGTGCGCCACAAAAAGGACTGGTCAAGGCTGTAGAATAAATGGATCGACTGCCGATGCGTTCTCGTAATATTTTTGTTATCTGAAAAGGCCTACTGTGAAAAACATACTTTACCAGTGATAACTTTGAATACATTTATCAAATTAGGTTAACTAAATGCAGTTTTCATTGCAGATATACATTTCAAGAGCAAGGTATATGGTATCATTTTATTTGTGCTTCAGTGAGAACACATGAACAAGAAATAATTAAAAACATTTTTAAAAGAATGTTGACATCTTAGCTGTTCAAATCAAATCAAATCAAATGTATTTATATAGCCCTTCGTACATCAGCTGATATCTCAAAGTGCTTTACAGAAACCCAGCCTAAAACCCCAAACAGCAAGCAATGCAGGTGTAGAAGCACGGATTATGACATCCAAAGTTAAACAATCTATTTTAGCCAGGTGACTGCATTTACAAGTTAACAAATAAAATGGACAATTACAAATATGCAGTTGATTTAACATAAAAAATAAATATATCATTAATTGGACAATATTATTGCTGGCATATTACCTTCAAAGAATGGTCGGCTAAACTAAACGCTTTCTTGGCAGTTAGAGAAAATCTTAACCCCATCAACAAATACTTTGACATAAAATTAAATATATTCAATAGTGAAAAATGAAGCTCAAGATGAAGGATTCAGTACATTGGGTGTGCTGATAAAGATAAGGATTTATTGTTAATGAGTCCTTGCATGTTCAGTGTTCCAGCGCTCTGTAGGTGAAGGTTGGCGTAAGACTTAATTAACAAGACATTCAATTTCAACATAAAAATATTTTTTTGTGGGAATGTTCGATATTGTCATCATGTGTATTACCTATTACTAAGCGATTAACTGAAATGTTAGTTATTTTTGTTTTCAAATGGACTGACATCCGTTCAATTATTTGAATTCCATTTAGTTGTTTTCTGACCTCAATGCCCACATTGCGCAGTTTCTCTAGAGATAAATCGGTTCAAGCCCGAACTGTGCAATGTAGTAGGGAGTTGTAGAATATTGAACTGTTGGAAAGTACATAATTTCGCGCTGAAACCGTGGTAATTAACTACAATGACCATAATACATTGCGCAGCTACTTGGCCGGTCTGCTTCTTTTAGGCATGCTACCTTAGGTTAGTGTGAGGCAGACAGAAGAATGCGCGATAGGGATAGAGAGCACTTGCTTCCTGAGGTGTCTACATACATTATCTAAGTGATTGATAGTTGGTATTCAGCGGTCATAAAAATATGCCTTATTTATTTTGAACTTCTAAAATAGGGATTTTGTCAGAGCATAGGCAGCAGCTCAATAGAGATGAGATGACTTGGAATGGAATAATAAGGTAATATACACAACTGAAATATTTGATTAAATGAATGTGAATACATGGTGCAGTAATGGGCAGTCACTTTCAAATGTAACTACCATCATTGGACTTTGTTTTATTCTGTGTTACAGCATTTAATTAGCAAAATAATTAATTGAAATCAAACTGGTATTCTTTTTTGGTAATTGAACCAAAAAGACCTCAAAGTCCTAATCGTTCAGCACACCATTTCCATAATCCTACAATTATATAAATAGCTATTTTGGTTAGCAGTGTGTTTGTCCAATTCTCTCCTGTCATAAAACAGTGTTATTGTGAATAGTCTATCCTTTGGGTTGTAGTTATCCTGAGGAGAGGTTTGTCTTTCCAGTTAACCTTGAAACATACAGTAGCTGGTGAGAAAGCAAACATGAAAGTCTTAAGGGGACACCATCTTATCACAGTCCATATTCCTCTAAGGATGGTCAGCATCACTTGTACCCTTTTCACACTACTGAGACAAACTAAGCTGGGTCGGACCAAGCTGTATCCGGCTGGCCTGGTTACGCATCCGCCATAATAGCTAGAACCATTCTGAAAAGAATATTTTGGAATTGGAGCCAGCCCAATTTGGTTCAGGTTGGTACGATAGTGTGAAATGGGTATATCTTAGCACAGTCCATATTCCACTAAGGTGGGTCAGTTGGCACCATAGTAAGATCTGCAAGTCATCCCTGGCTGCCACAGGAAGAGAGGCTGTCGTAGAGAGAGTCACTGAGTGACTCTGGGGTCTCTAGGACCTGCGGGCGGCTGGGAGAGAGGGCTTCCTCAGGCCTCTCCCTCACCAGCTCCAGGCTTGTCTCCCGGCCAAGGCCCATCTCTGGGGCACTGGGTGCACTGCGGATCTTCCCCCGTCGGCTCAGCCCTGTCTGGGCCGGCACCGGCAGACTGCTGGGGTCTATGTTACGAGATCCAGAGGTACCACAGGCCTTCTATAAGGTAGAGAGGGAAGAGGGAGAAGAGAGACTCAATAGTAAAATGTCACAAATCCACAATACATTTTTAATAATCCTATTATAAATGAATTACATATGCAAAAATGGTTAGTCTGAAATGATCATGCTTTCAACCAACCCCTCTGAATGGGGATCCATAGGGGGCCGTCTCCACCTCTTCTTCCACAGCCAGGTACATCTCAGTGGGCCCTGCAGGGGTCTTCAGGTTGGGGAAGGTCCAGGTCTTGGAGCGGGGGGACAGCATGTGAGCTCCATAGGCTTCTGTGTCTGCAAAGGTTACAAAATACATTTGATTCAGGATTATACTCAATGAAAGTCCATACATAAAGTACATTTGATTCAGGATTATACTCAATGAAAGTCCATACATAAAGTACATTTGATTCAGGATTATACTCAATGAAAGTCCATACATAAAGTATATTTGATTCAGGATTATACTCAATGAAAGTCCATACATAAAGTATATTTGATTCAGGATTATACTCAATGAAAGTCCATACATAAAGTACATTTGATTCAGGATTATACTCAATGAAAGTCCATACATAAAGTACATTTGATTCAGGATTATACTCAATGAAAGTCCATACATAAAGTATATTTGATTCACGATTATACTCAATGAAAGTCCATACATAAAGTATATTTGATTCACGATTATACTCAATGAAAGTCCATACATAAAGTACATTTGATTCACGATTATACTCAATGAAAGTCCATACATAAAGTACATTTGATTCAGGATTATACTCAATGAAAGTCCATACATAAAGTATATTTGATTCACGATTATACTCAATGAAAGTCCATACATAAAGTATATTTGATTCAGGATTATACTCAATGAAAGTCCATACATAAAGTACATTGTTAATGTATAAAAGTAATTTCAAGGAGAAATGTGCATTTTTTTAAACCAAATCTATTTTTGATGTAAATTCTTTTTTAGAAACTTAGCCCAACCAGCGATGAACTTCCTCATCCTCGTTGTGCAGTATGGGGCTCTGGAGAAAAACATTAACAAATGCTGCAAAATCACCCATATACGTCCTTTTAGAAACAGAAATGCTCTCAGTATAGTGATGCAGATTTTTAGAAATTGTGTCATTCCGAACTTTATCTGCAACATTATATTCCATGTGCGACTCAAGCCATTTCCCCTATCCAGCTGTTCCATCTAAAAAATGACTCCACTATTATTCTAAAAGCTGCCGACAAGGGAGGTGCAATAGTGATCCAGAGACTATGAAAATGAAATTCTAAGAACTCCGTGATTATGAATTTTACAAGACTCCCCAGGGATCCTAATAATCAATTAAAGTCTCTGATCCATGATAAACTGTCAAAGTTATTGAATGAAGTCCCCTTCATTGCAAAGACAGAATGAGTACATGCAAGTTGACTGCCAAACCACACCTGTCATATACACTCTCCCCAAAATTCACAAGTGCATGACGCCACCTATAACAGGCTGGCCCATTGTGAGTAGTAACAGATCTCTGACAGAAAACATTTCTACCTTTGTAGACCATTTCATGAAACCCTGGGTGACCTCTCTCCCCACCTACACCTGAAAGCTGTGGACCACATACCAGAAAATTATATTCTGTGTACTTTTGAAGTTACCAGTCTATATACTAACATCCCCTACCAGGGTGGCCTAGAGGCCCTCAAGTTCTGCCTCAGTGAACTTCCCCCTAATGCTCTACCCAGCACCAACTGTATTGTGGACTTGGCTGAACTGGTACTAACCTCCAACTATTTTCTCTTCAGAAGATACTTTTTCTTACAGACCAAAGTAACAGCGATAGGGAGCACTGTGGCTCCTAATTATGCTAAACTACAGTGCATTCTTAAAGTATTCAGACCCCATGACTTTTTCCACATTTTGTTACGTTAAAGCCTTATTAGAATTAAATAGTTTTTTTCCCCTCATCAATTTACACAAAATACACCATAATGACAAAGCAAAAATATATATTATAATATATATTTTTTAAACAAATATCACATTTATGTAAGTATTCAGACCCTTTACTTTGTTGAAGCACCTTTGTCAGCGATTACAGCCTCGAGTCTTCTTGGGATTTGGATAGTTTTTCCCATTCTCTGCAGATCCTCTCAAGCGCTATCAGGTTGGATGGGGAGCGTCACTGCACAGCTATTTTCAGGTCTCTCAAGGACATTCAGAGACTTGTCCCGAAGCCACTCCTGCGTTGTCTTGGCTGTGTGCTTAGGGTTATTGTCCTGTTAGAAGGTGAACCTTCACCTCAGTCTGAGGTCCTGAGCACTCTGGAGCAGGTTTTCATCAAGGATCTCTCTGTACTTTGCTCCGTTCATCTTTCCCTCGATCCTGACTAGTCTCCCAGTCCCTGCTGCTGAAAAACATCCCCACAGCATGAGGCTGTCACCACCATGCTTCACCGTAGGGATGATTCCGGGTTTCCTCCAGACTTGATTCTTGGCATTCAGGCCAAAGAGTTCAGTCTTGGCTTCATCAGACCAGAGACTTGTTTCTCATGGTCAGAGTCCTTTAAGTGCCTTTTACAGAAGAGTGTCTTCCGTCTGGCATTCTACCATAAAGGCCTGATTGGTGGAGTGCTGCAGAGATGGTTATCCTTCTGGAAGGTTCTCTGAATGCCAAGAGTGTGCAAAGCTGTTATCAAGGGAAAGGGTGGCTACTTTGAAGGATCTCAAATATAATATAATTTTGATTTGTTTAACACTTTTTTGGGTTACTACATGATTCCATATATGTTATTTCATAGTTGATGTCTTCACTATTATTTTACAATGTAGAAAATAGTAAAAATAAAGAAAAACCTTGGAATGAGTGTGTCCAAACTTTTGACTAGTACTGTACATTTTTTGTATATATTTAATGTTGATATTGTGAACCGATATGATATATTTTTACCCCCTGTTTCAGGAAGTGATGTCACTCAGCACTGCCCCTATATATAGGACCTTCCACATGGGATATGGATGCCTGATGAAGACCTAAGGGTCGAAACAGAACAATATCACCTGGGAGCATGAACAGCAGAGTGCAGCGTTTTCCTTTTTATTTTTTATTCTTTGTGTAGCCTGCTGCTAGAATGGACAGAGAGGTATTGCTCAAGTCACAACAAAATGGAATATAACATTGAGGATAAAATTCAGAATAACACAATTTGATGTGTACAACATCTAAAGACCTGCATCACTATAATGAGAGCTCTTCAGTTTCTTAAAGGATGTATTTGTTTTTTTTCAGAGCCCCCGTACTGCACAACGAGGATGAGGAAAGTGAATCGCTGTTTGGAGTACGTTTCTCAAAAACAAGTGAAGTCATATAAAAAATAAGGTTTTGGGCCCTTCTAAAACATGCCATTTACATCAAAAATAGAGATTTGGTTGTATAAAAGCTCCAGTTTTTCTTCATTATACCAAATCATCAGATTGCTATACGTATTATTATTATTATATGTTTGATTTAGAGAATTCTGATGTACAGTAGTTGATATTATGAACTTATGTATGCAGTATTTCTCAGTATTGTACCTTCATGAATGACCCCAGCTGTTTGCCTGGGCATGCCTTTCCCCTCCAGTACAGACCCGTACATTACCGGGGCAGACATCTCTCTGTGAGATTGATAGCACTGCTCCATGGATGAGGGCTCTCTGTCCAGGGTCCTAGCCCTCCTCCCTGCCCGGCCAGGAGAACCAGAGGAGCCATGCTCAGCTCCAGCCCCCCTCACCTTAGACAGGCTTCTCCCAGGCGTACCACTACAGTAGTTAGGCAGAGGGAAGGTGCCAATGCCACTGTCCAGGGTGTAGGTGGAGGCACCAGAAGCTAGGAGAGAGAGAACAGGGACAATCAGACTGATTCAATTTAAAACCTTCTCTAATTTGATTATTGATTAGATTTGGTAAGGATTAACACAATCTGAGATACTCAATGCCTCCATGAAAAATGATGAATCTGATCAGTTTTCTTACCTGCGAAGTGATGAGAGTGAACTGGGTCAGCTAAATTGTCATCTGAGGGGACGTTGCTGATCAGATGTTCTGAACCCTGAGTAAGTAAAAAAAACAATCTCAAAACGCACATTTACACATACAGAATAAAGTGGAAATACTCACCTTCTCCATTCACACACAGAATAAAGTGGAAATACTCACCTTCTCCATTCACACACAGAATAAAGTGGAAATACTCACCTTCTCCATTCACACACAGAATAAAGTGGAAATACTCACCTTCTCCATTCACACACAGAATAAAGTGGAAATACTCACCTTCTCCATTCACACACAGAATAAAGTGGAAATACTCACCTTCTCCATTCACACACAGAATAAAGTGGAAATACTCACCTTCTCCATTCACACACAGAATAAAGTGGAAATACTCACCTTCTCCATTCACACACAGAATAAAGTGGAAATACTCACCTTCTCCATTCACACACAGAATAAAGTGGAAATACTCACCTTCTCCATTCACACACAGAATAAAGTGGAAATACTCACCTTCTCCATTCACACACAGAATAAAGTGGAAATACTCACCTCCATTCACACACAGAATAAAGAAAAATATTAAATCGCAATTAATCTGTAGTTTACCTTCTGCATGTCCTCCCCGCTGGTGGTGTGTCTGCTGAACGGTCTGGAGGTTTTACAGTCAAAGGAGAGGCGTCTCTGAGCCACACTGATGCCACTGAAGTCCTTCCCATCCACCCTGTACTCACACAGACACAACACAGAGGTAAGACGTTGTTCAAAAGAGGAAAGGCAACAAACATTTGACTTTATCTTTGCACAAAATTAACATTTTAGATTCAGCGATAAAAAAACAGCAAACTTCATAGAGTAAGTTATTCAAGGAGTTAGTCTGATGATGCCCTCTGATGTCATCGGCCTCCCCCTTGCTTGAAGCACAATAGAGGAGCAATAGAGAACAAAAGAGGAACAGCCCCTCCCTTCAGATAGAGCTTGGCGATAGTTAATTAAAAAGATATCAACTTAAGTTGTTTTACTTCAAACAAAAACAATACAAAACAATCCTAACTGACTAAACATATAATCCCAGAGCTTAAATCTATTCCTCACCTGTTCAGTAGCTGCTGCATGAAGTTGTCTGAGCGCGCTCCCCTGTACATCACAGCCAGCTGGCCCTGTGATTGGTCCATCACCACCTCACAGGAATGGCCCCTTCCAGACCGGTCCATCCCGATCCCCCCAACCCCGTTTACGTAGGCCCTCTCCTCCTCCAGAGCTCTCCTCAGACCCTCTGCCTTCTCCATCAGCATCGAGATATTTAGGCTCTCCACCCCCACCCCCTCTCCTTTAGACTTAGACCCCGCCATTTTGGAAGGGATATTCAGCCTCCACTCTCCACCTTTCTTCTCGTCTTTGACCTTAGGTGGTATGTCTGGTTTGCGGCTGAGAGCTGGGAGTTTGCTCTTCTTCAGGCCAAACCAGCTGGCGATCCCGTTAGAGGCCTTCAGTTTGACCTCAGTAACCTGTTCAAAGTCTTTATTTATCAAATTGCTGACAGCAAACACTGAAATACTTTATATTAACAAACAAATTCCAGCTCCAAGAAAAAATGAGACATGTCACTAATAAATAATGCATAAAAAAATATATCACAGAAAAAACAAACATTTATACCTGTCCTCTGTCCTGTTCTGCCAGCTTCAGCATGTTCTCCTCGATACCCTTCATCACCTTCTCCTCAATGGCTGACGTGGGGCCAAGTGTGGGGCTGGAGACAATAGGGAGAAGGTGTCTCTTCTCCTCTTCCTGCTGCTGCGGTTCTGGCATTGGGAGCGGGGGAGGAAGGCTGTCACCGTACACTGTGGTGTTTCTCTTGTTTGCGTTGAGTTTGCTCCTGTCCTCTGACTTGGAGGAGTACCGGGGGACCAGGGCTGGGGCCTCCAGGGTGGGCTTCCCAGTTCCAGCTGAGGGAGCCAGGCCCTGGCACGGTTTAGACGGGGACTTAGGAGGGACCTTGCTGGGGCTGCTGCTGCTGTAAGGGATGCTGGGTGCAGGTTGTTTACCATGGTAAGACAGGTTCAGAGATGCCGGGCATTTCATGTTGTTGCGTAAAACTATGGGAGTGTCAGTGTTTGGAGACGGGAGGCCCAGTTTACCTTTGGGGCTGTCCGTCTTAACCACACCCACTCTGGATGAGAGCGTCTCCAGCTCTGCCTTGGCGACTGAAGAGCCAAAGAGAGACTTAGCTGCTGGATCATAGGACTGACAGCCACCTGGGAAATTCAAAGCAACGCTACCAGGAATACCTTTAAGCTTACCGTCCAGAGAGTCTGTATATTTCGAGTGTCTCTGCTCCTCTAAATTACCATCCACAGGGCTCTCCTCTGTCTTATTCCTGTCATCGTTAAAATAGACTATACTCTCCTCACTCTGAGGCTCTGGCTTGTCTACTGGCAGGAGCACATTGATTTGTAAGTCCTCTGAGCTCCTCAGCTTGCCAAGTGCAGCCAGCCTGTATTTGAATGTGTGACTAGACTCGGCTGGCTGACTCCCTGACCCTGCTACCCCAGAAGGCCTCTTGGGAATGGACGAGGGATCATGTCTCTTGGCTGGGAGAACTGGAGGCTGGGACTGGGAGAGATCAGAGTTCTGTATTGTGGCCTCTCTAGTATCCTGGTCCTGTGATCCTCTGTCTTTCATGCTGGCATAGTGAGCTGGGCTGCTCTGAGACTGAGCTGCTCTGAGGGCAGTGGGGTTGGGCAGACTGTGGTGGCCGTGCCAGACTGGGCTCTCTGTGTTGCCATCCTGATTGGACGAAGATGAGGAGGACGAGGAAGAGGATGAGGAGTCCGAAGCGGAGGACAAATGCTGCTGCTGAAGAAACAGGACATTGTCTTTCTGTAGTAGTGAATTAATTTGCTTCCTGTCACTTTCTGTTATGGTATGAGATGATATGTTTACGTTCTCTGGGACCTTGGATTCTTCTACCTGAGCCGAGGTGGAAAGTTCCAACATGTTCTCATAGTACGGGACCTTCTGCGAAGAGGCCCTGGGTGTGTGAGAAGTGCCAGGGGCCAGTGGATCGGGGACACCATTGCTGGTCTTGGGGGCTAAGAGGCTCCTGTAGCAAAGCTCCTTGGCTGGAGGGGAGCAGTTGTCCTCAGGCTGAGGCGGGGAGGTGGGGGCTGAGGCTGAGTGCGTAGTGACTGGGTAGGACTCGGACCTGGCGGGTGGAGGAGGAGGCTGCCTGGCCCTTTCTGTGGTAGCGGCTCTGCGTGAGGGGACAGGGGAGTGGTACACCTCATAGTTGTTAGTGCGACAGGGGATCTTCGACGTGCGGGTGAGCTGGGGGCTCAGACGGACAGGGCTGGCCCCTGCCTGGGTCCTCTCTGCCATTGTAGGGATCTTTAGGAACTTGAGGACCCTGGACGGGGAATTGATGGCAGCGGCTTTGACGTCGCTGAGACATGATGAAGGGATGGGGCTGAGGGCCACGTTGGCTCTCCCAGAGAAATCCCCCTCCTCTGCTGGGCCACCGTCTTTCTCTGGAATAACTACATCACTCAACACGTTATCACTGTCATTGGAAGAGAAGATAAACCCATTGGTTTCCAGCTCACAGTATGCTAGCTGAGGGTTGTCCTTCACTCCAGGGACAGGCAGCTGGGAGGTAAACAAACTACCATCCTCATCAGACTTCCCTTTAAGACAGCTCTCCTTCTCTGTGTCCTGGACCTGCCCAGTCTTTAATCCAGCCTCTGGGCCCTGATTGGCTGGACTAGTCTGATCTACAACTGTGATTGACAAGTAAGAGTTAGGACCTGCTGGTTGCTGGTGGTCATTCATTGTCTGTTGTTTCTCCACTGATGTGCTCTTGATGTGGCATTCACTGATAGCAGCTGTGGTGGATGTGCCTTTGACATGGTTCGGGGTCAGGTTGAGCTTTGCAGTACTACCACAAACATAGTTACATTTGACTGGACTGTCTGTGCTCTTTTTGAGGTGCGTAGGACATAACTGCCCTTCACCATTCATGTGCTGCTGTTGTTGCATGTTGGAGTCTGAGCAGGAGCAGAGTGTCTGGTGCTTCTTACACAGGTCTCCAGCAGCCAGGACAGCCTCTGTGGACATCAGGACCTGGCTGTAGTCACAGAAGGTGATGCTGCCTGCAGAGGGGTGGAACTTGAGGGGGTCTGTCTCCTCCATCTTTCGAAGGACCTCCAGAATGTGTGCTTTCTTCTTGAAGAATGGGGACAGGGCATCCATGGATGCGGCTGGGCCTCTGGGGGGAGTTGCTGGGGCCTGTGGCAGTGTGCGGTGAAACCCATTTCCCTGTGGAGAGAAAGATTGTCAGGTTGTTATTATAGAAGTGAGTGTGTTCTCAATAACCTTACTGGTTAAATACAATCTCTCAAATCACTTAATTCAACACTTCCAAGACTGCAGCCTCATTGTTAAACAGAGATTAGAACATCAAGGTCTCTTGAATACAATAGTGAAATAGAAAGAAAATGCCATTTCTTCTGAGAAACCTTGGAACCCACTGAATATGTCATGACAGCTAATGTTGAAGAAATGCTGGAGACTACAGCCATGTCTTAGGGTGAAGTGCTAACAGTGCTCTGTCCACACCTTGGCTTGTGCTTCGCTCTGTGACTGTGACCCCACCTGCTTGTCAGAGACATTGTGCAGCAGCTGTGTATTGTATACTGGGAGGGGTCCTGGCTGCACCTGTAACATGAGATTCAATGCAATCATGTACACCACTTTAAGCACAGCATTGTTATAGGAATCTATACATTACAACAACATGAAGCAAGAGGTATAACAGCTGAGAGATTCATTTCAAATACTCAGCAGATGTAGAGCCTCCAATGCCATAGGAGTCTGCAGCCATGTCTCAGGGCAAATTGTGACGTTACTTCATACCTGGTCCTGAGAGCTTGACTGGTTGGGTAGCTTCTGTTGGAAGAGCTCACACAACACTCTGTTCTGTCTCTCCAGGTCAAACACATGCATCTTCAGCTTGATGCACTCCTCTCGCAGATCCTGCAAAGACACACAGAACACACACACAATGTATAGCACAACTATAAGTTAACCACGATGACAACCCATGCCTTAACTGCTTGTGGTTCAAAATTGTGTTTTGTCAATGGTGGGTTGTTTGTTGCAAATTACTTTTTGGTTGAGGAGGGCTTGGACCACATGGTTGGCCACCTCATCCAGACATCTCTCATATGCTTCTCTTTGATTCTCATTGGCCAACAAAAGAGCTGAGTTTTCTGCCTGTCAACAGGAAGACAAAAGATTATTCCTAAATGTTCATATGTTAAAACAAAAGAGGGAGTGGTTCTTCAAATTAGGGCTATTTGGAGAAGCTGTTCAAAAGAGGACATTGTATTGTTTCTTTGTACTCCCTGACGAAGGCCATGCAGCCGAAACGCGGCGGATTTTTAAAACTTTGTTTCTATTGAACATGAGATACAAATAAAGGCATTTTAATTAATTATATGAAGAGTGCCTTGGTCCTCTTTCTTTTTGATGACCAATTCACCCGTATTACCAAAGAGCCCCTTCTGTCTACCAATATGTACTATTGTAACCTTAGTAGCGCTTCCCTTCCTCCTCTTCTACAGAAATAAAAGCACTGAATGTGGTAAAATTATATAATATTTAAAACTTGATATAATTTAAGATGTCTTGTATTCATTTAATTGTGATGGTGGTTGGCTCACCTCCAGCTCTCGGAGTCGGTCCATCAGTTCTCCGTTGTTCTCCTCTTCCTCCAGGTAGTCCTCAACGTCTCCCTCCTCTTCCTCCAGGTAGTCCTCAACGTCTCCCTCGTCTGACTCCAGGTTTTCATCACACATCCTCGGTTCTGTCTCATCAGACATGGTTCTCATCATGAACACAAGAAGGCGGTTCCTAATGTTACAATCGTCTCACTTTACTCACAAAACCACAATGCACTACTTAACCACAAGCATAAGTCTACCCTTGCCTTGGGACATGGCTGTAGACTCCTATGGCATCTAACAGCTAGACCATAGGAGACATAACAGCCTCATCTCAGGGCAATAATCTACAGTTGAAGTTGGAAGCTTACATTCACTTGGGTTGGAGTCATTAAAACTCGTTTTTCAAAAACTCCACAAATTTCTTGTTAGCAAACTATAGTTTTGGCAAGTCGGGTAGGATATCTACTTTGTGCATGACAAGTAATTTTTCTAACAATTGTTTACAGACAGATTATTTCACTTATAAATTACTGTATGACAACTCCAGTGGGTCAGAAGTTTACATACACTAAGTTGACTGTGCCATTAAACAGCTTGGAAAATTCCAGAAAATGATGTCATGTCTTTAGAAGCTTCTGATACGCTAATTGACATCATTTGAGTCAATTGGAGGTGTACCTGTGGATGTATTTCAAGGCCTACCTTCAAACTCAGTGCTTCTTTGCTTGACATCATGGGAAAATCAAAAGAAATCAGCCAAAACCTAAAAAAAAGAAGATTGTAGACCTCCACAAGTCTGGTTCATCCTTGGGAGCAATTTCCAAACGCCTGAAGGTACCACGTTCATCTGTACAAACAATAGTATGCAAGTATAAACACCCTGGGCCCACCGCAGCCGTCATACTACTCAGGAAGGAGAGATGAACGTATTTTGGTGGGAAAAGTGCAAATCAATCCCAGAACAGCAGCAAAGGACCTTGTGAAGATGCTGGAGGAAACAGGTACAAAAGTATCTATATCCACAGTAAAACGAGTCCTATATCAACATAACCTGAAAGGCCGCTCAGCAAGGAAGAAGCCACTGCGCCAAAACCACCATAAAAAAAGCCAGACTATGGTTTGCAACTGCACATGGAGACAAAGATCGTATGTTTTGGAGAAATGTCCTCTGGTCTGATGAAACAAAAATAGAACTCTTTGGCCATAATGACCATCGTTATAGTTGGAGGAAAAGGGGGGACGCTTGCAAGCCAAAGAACACCATCCCAATCGTGAAGCACGGGGGTGGCAGCATCATGTTGTGGGGGTGCTACAAACCTGACTCAGTTACACCAGCTCTGTCAGGAGGAATGGGCCAAAATTCACCCAACTTATTATGGGAAGCTTGTGGAAGGCTACCCGAAATATTTGACCCAAGTTAAACAATTTAAAGGCAATGCTACCAAATACTAATTGAGTGTATGAAAACTTCTGACCCGCTGGGAATGTGATAAAAGAAATAAGAGCTGAAATAAATCACTCTCTCTACTATTATTCTGACATTTCACATTCTTAAAATAAAGTGGTGATCCTAACTGACCTAAGAAAGGGTATTTTTACTAGGATTAAATGTCAGGAATTGTGAAAAACTGAGTTTAAATGTATTTGGCTAAGGTGTATGTAAACTTCCGACTTCAACTGTACCTCAAATAACAGGGAGTGTTTAGCGATAAAGACATTCTCTTCTGAGAATGGAACAGTAAATCCCTCTAGTGTCAGGTTCTTGATGATGGAGAGATGTAACACTATTCTGCCATGTTAGACTGGATGTGCTGGATCAGATAAATGTATAACTGGTGTATCCATCTGTTTGCTGGCTTTAGCTAGATAACTGAGGAATCTATAGTAATCTATAGCACACTGCGATTCTTTTGTCAAAGCCTATAGGAGCAGAACATATGGTCAATGCTAGTGTTAGGGTTCAGGGACAGCTGTAAGTAGAGGGAAGGTACTGAAATCATCCCCTCCAACGAGACCTAAACAGACAGTGCTAGACAGGTCACTTAAAGTAAACCATACAGTAGGTAACAAACACAAACATACTGTCAGAATGATTCCATTCTAGAACATACTGTTGTACAATGGACTCATCCCAACAAACATGCTGTTGGGATGAGTCCATTCTAGATCCCCTCTCTCATCCTCCCTTCCCCACCTCCTCCTGATCCTCTCTTTCCCACCTCTCTCCTCCACCCATATCCTCCCTTCCCCACCCTCATCCTCTCCCCCTCCCCCACCTCTCTCTTCCACCCTCATCCTCCCTTGCCCGCCCTCATCCTCTCACCCCACCCTCATCCTTCTTCCCCCACCTCCCCAACCCTCATTCTCCCTTCCCCCACTCTCATCCTCCACCTCACCCTGATCCTCCCTTCCCCACCTCTCTCCTCCACCCTTATCCTCCCTTTCCCACCCTCATCCTCTCCCCCACCTCTTTCCTCCACCTCATCCTCCCTCCCCACCCTCATTCTCTCACCCCACCCCACCCTCATCCTCTCACCCAACACTCCCTCCTCTCTCCTCCACCCCATCCTCCCTCCCCAACCCTCATCCTCCCTTCCCCCACCTCTCATCCGCCCCAACCCTCATCCTCCCTTCCCAACCCTCATCCTCCCTTCCGCCACCTATCTCCACCCTCATCCTCCCTTCCCCCAACCCCCTCACCTCTCTCCTCCACCCTCATTCTCACTTCCCCCACCTCAACCTCTCCTCCACCCTCATCCTCTCTCATTCTTCCTTCCCCACCCTCATCCTCTCACTCCACCCTCACCTCTCCTCCACTCTCATCCTCCCTTCCCCACCCTCATCCTCCCTTCCTCATCCTCACCACACCTTCCCCCACCTCTCACCCCACCCTCATCCTCCCTCCCCCACCTCCCCAACCCTCATCCTCCCTTCCCCCCACCTCTCACCCCACCCTCACCCTCTATCCTCCACCCTCATCCTCTCTCATTCTCCCTTCCCCAACAACATCCTCACCCCCCCACCCTCATCCTCCCTTCCCCCACTCCCTCACCGCACCCCTCACCTCTCTCCTCCACCTTCACCCTCATCCTCTCTCATTCTCCCTTCCCCAACCACATCCTCACCTCACCCACCTCAACCTCTCCTCCACCCTCATCCTCTCATTCTTCCTTCCCCACCCTCATCCTCCTTTCCTCATCCTCACCCCACCTTCCCCCAACTCTCACCCCACCCTCCCTCCCCCACCTCCCAACCCTCATCCTCTCTCCACCTCACCCTGATCCTCCCTTCCCTCCACCCTCACTCTCTTTCCTCGACCCTCATCCTCTCTTCCCCACCCTCATCCCCTCTCATTCTTCCTTCCCCACCCTCATCCTCACACAACCACTCCATCCCCCAACCTCATCTTCTCTCATGCTCCCTTCCCCACCTCTCACCCCACCCTCATCCTCTCTCATTCTCCCTTCTCACCCTCATCCTCTCCCTCCACCCTCATCCTCCCTTCCACACCCTCATCCTCTCACCCCACCCTCCCCCACCTCTCTCCAAGCCACCCTCATCCTCTTTCCCCCGCCCACCCTCATCTGCTCCCCCCACCCTACTCTCATCCTCTTTTTCCCCCCAACCCTACCCTCATCCGGCAGGGTAGCCTAGTGGTTAGAGCATTGGACTAGTAACCGGAAGGTTGCAAGTTCAAATCCCTGAGCTGACAAGGTACAAATCTGTCGTTCTGCCCCTGAACAGGCAGTTAACCCACTGTTCCTAGGCCGTCATTGAAAATAAGAATTTGTTCTTAACTGACTTGCCTAGTTAAATAAAGGTAAAACTTTTTTTTTAAATCCTCTTTCCCCCGCCCCACCCTCATCTGCTCCCCCCCACCCTACCCTCATCCTTTCCCCCACCCTCATCCTTTCCCCCCACCCTCATCCTCTTTCCCCCAACCTCACCCTTTTCCCTCCATCCCAATCCTCTTTTCCCCACCCTCTCCTCCATCCCAATCCTCGTTCCCCCCACCCCCACCCTCTTTCCCCCACCCTCACCCTTTTCCCTCCATCCCAATCCTCTTCACCCACCCTCTCCTCTATCCCAATCCTCGTTCCTCTTTCCCCCACCCTCATCCTTTTCACCCCACCCAAACTCATCCTCTTTCCTCCACCCACCCTCATCCTCTTTCCCCCACCCCACCCTCATCCTTTTCCCCCACCCCACCCTCATCCTTTTCCCCCATGCCCCTCTTTCCCTCCCACCCACCCTCATCCTCTTTCCCCCACCCCACCCCACCCTCATCCTCTTTCCCCCAACCTCACCCTTTTCCCTCCATCCCAATCCTCTTTTCCCCACCCTCTCCTCCATCCCAATCCTCGTTCCCCCCACCCCCACCCTCTTTCCCCCCACCCTCACCCTTTTCCCTCCATCCCAATCCTCTTCACCCACCCTCTCCTCTATCCCAATCCTCGTTCCTCTTTCCCCCACCCTCATCCTTTTCACCCCACCCAAACTCATCCTCTTTCCTCCACCCACCCTCATCCTCTTTCCCCCACCCCACCCTCATCCTTTTCCCCCACCCCACCCTCATCCTTTTCCCCCATGCCCCTCTTTCCCTCCCACCCACCCTCATCCTCTTTCCCCCACCCCACCCTCTCCTCCAACCCCACCCTCATCCTTTTCCCACATGCCCCTCTTTCCCACCCACCCTCATCCTCTTTCCCCCACCCCACCCTCATTCCCCTACCCCACCCTCTTTCCACCCCACACCACCCTCATCCTCTTTCCCCTTTCCTTTCCACCCCACCCTCTTTCCACCCCACCCTCATCCTCTATCCCACCCTCACCTCCACCCCACCCTCATCCTCTTTCCTCTACCCCACCCTCATTCCCTCATCCTCTTTCTCCCACCCTCATTCCCTGATCCGCTTTCTCCCACCCTCATTCCGTCACCCTCTTTCCCCCACCCATCACCCCCACCCTCTTTCTCCCCCCCACCCTCACCCTCTTTCTCCCACCCATCACCCCCACCCCCGCCCCACCCTCATCTGCTTCCCCCCACCCTACCCTCATCCTTTCCCCCCACCCTCATCCTTTCCCCCCACCCTCATCCTCTTTCCCCCAACCTCACCCTTTTCCCTCCATCCCAATCCTCTTTTCCCCACCCTCTCCTCCATCCCAATCCTCGTTCCCCCCCACCCCCACCCTCTTTCCCCCCACCCCCACCCTCTTTCCCCCCACCCTCACCCTTTTCCCTCCATCCCAATCCTCTTCACCCACCCTCTCCTCTATCCCAATCCTCGTTCCTCTTTCCCCCCACCCTCATCCTTTTCACCCCACCCAAACTCATCCTCTTTCCTCCACCCACCCTCATCCTCTTTCCCCCACCCCACCCTCATCCTTTTCCCCCATGCCCCTCTTTCCCTCCCTCCCACCCACCCTCATCCTCTTTCCCCCACCCCACCCCACCCTCATCCTCTTTCCCCCACCCCACCCTCTCCTCCAACCCCACCCTCATCCTTTTCCCCCATGCCCCTCTTTCCCACCCACCCTCATCCTCTTTCCCCCACCCCATTCTCCACCCTCCTTCCTCCACCCCAATCCTCTTTCCCCCCACACCCTCATCCTTTCCCCCATCCTCATCCTTTCCCTCCCTCCCTCATCCTCTTTCCCCCACCTTCTCTTCCACCCCAATCCTCTTTCCACCATCCACCCTCATCCTTTTCACCCCACCCAAACTCATCCTCTTTCCTCCACCCACCCTCATCCTCTTTCCCCCTCCACCCTCTCCTCCAACCCCACCCTCATCCTTTTCCCCCATGCCCCTCTTTCCCACCCACCCTCATCCTCTTTCCCCCACCCCACCCCACCCTCATCCTCTTTCCCCCACCCCACCCTCTCCTCCAACCCCACCCTCATCCTTTTCCCACATGCCCCTCTTTCCCACCCACCCTCATCCTCTTTCCCCCACCCCACCCTCATTCCCCTACCCCACCCTCTTTCCACCCCACCCTCATCCTCTTTCCCCTTTCCTTTCCACCCCACCCTCTTTCCACCCCACCCTCATCCTCTATCCCACCCTCATCCTCTTTCCTCTACCCCACCCTCATTCCCTCATCCTCTTTCTCCCACCCTCATTCCCTGATCCGCTTTCTCCCACCCTCATTCCGTCATCCTCTTTCCCCCACCCATCACCCCCACCCTCTTTCTCCCCCCACCCTCACCCTCTTTCTCCCACCCATCACCCCCACCCTCACCCCACCCTCTTTCTCCCCCCACCCTCACCCTCTTTATCCCACCCATCACCCCACCCTCACCCTCTTTGCCCCCCACTCTCTTTCCCCTTCCATCCCACCCTCACCCTCTTTCCCCTTTCCACCCCACCCCACCCTCATCCTCTTTCCCCTACCCCACCCTCACCTCCACCCTCATCCTCTCTCCCACCCATCACCCCCATCCCCTTTACCCCCCACCCTCTTTCCCCTTTCCACCCCACCCGCATCCTCTTTCCCCTACCCTACCCCACCCGCATCCTCTTTCCCCTACCCTACCCCACTCTCACCTCCACCCCCCACCCTCTATCCCCCTACCCCACCCTCACCCTTTTTCCCCCCAACCCACCCTCACCCTCTTCCCAAACTCCACCCTCATCCCCCCACCCTCTTCCCCCCCCACCCTCTTTCCACCCCACCCTCATCCTCTTTCTCCTACCCCACACTCACCTCCACCCTCACCCTCTTTCCTCCCTACCCCACCCTCACCCTCTTTCCCCCCTATCCCACCCACACCCCCTACTCTCATTCCCTCATCCTCTTTCCCCACCTTCATCCTCTTTCCCCCCACCCATCACCTCCACATTCATCCTTTTTTCCCCCCCTCACCCCCTCTTAACACCCTCACTCCCTCACCCCCCCTCTTTCCCCTACCCCACCCTCTTTCCATCCCACCCTCACCCTCTTTCCCCCTATCCCACCCTCACCCCCTACTCTCATTCCCTCACCCCCCCCTTTCCCCTACCCCACCCTCTTTCCCCCCCTATCCCAACCTCACCCCCTACTCTCATTCCCTCATCCTCTTTCCCCACCCTCATCCTCTTTCCCCCACCCATCACCTCCACATTCATCCTTTTTTCCCCTCACCCCCTCTTAACCCCCTCTTAACCCCCTCACTCCCTCACCCCCACCCCTCTTTCCCCTACCCCACCCTCATCCTTTCCCCTACCCCACCCTCACTTCGACCCTCTTTCCCCCCCCACCCCCCTACCCCACCCTCATCTGCTCCCCCACCCTCATCCTCCACCCTCCTCTTTCCCCCACCCTCATCCGCTCCTCCACCCTCATCCGCTCCCCCCACCCTCATCCGCTCCTACACCCTCATCCCCCCCCCCCCCCCCTCTTTCACCCCACTCGGTGAGTGAGTGATATGGAGGAGAGAGATTCCCTGCTACAGAAATGGGCTGATATGAGAGAGCCATAGAGAAGCACTGCATGCAAAAATGAGTTTGCGTACAAGGAGGACGGCCATATTGCCGCTTCCCTATTTTCCTCATTCCTCAATGTACGTCACCCAAACAATTTACGATATCCCCGGATAAAAAGACATGCTTTATTACAATCTGCAGTCTGTGATATTTATGAATCATATTGTACATACTTCCTTCATCTCCCACTTCTCTCTGCATTGTGAGACAAAGAGAACCCTGACTGTGATTCCAATGTTTATTAGCTACTGTAGATAATGGGTGTCTGCCTGTGAGATGCATAGAACAGAACAGTCACCCCTCATCCCTTTAGTGCCTGATCACTTATAACCCTGATATTTGACTGACATACAGGAGGATATATAAAGAGAACTTCTAAAGAGCAAATTGTATTTTACACCACCATCAATAAAACACAGTATCTCCCTTTGTTTCCTATTCAAATGCCACAAAACTAAAGCGGGGACACTGAGAATCTGACAATGGCCAAAAGGACATGAAGAGAAAGCAGAGAGTGAAATACACAGATAACAAAAGGGTAACCCTGAACACCATAAGGTAGACATAGCTATTTCAGCAGCACTGCTTGTTTTCAATGATGTTCCCACCTCCACTGCGCTTTCCCCATAATACATCCACAGAAAACAAAGAGTACATGAAGTGCAATGACACACAGTTTCCCAATTTAAATGTAGAGAACAAGATATATCACTTAATCTCTGGGCTGGAACACATAACACCTGTTTTCTCTAAAACGGTTGTAAAATGGATACCTGCTATAAAAAAAATATATGCTTGAGGACATGTGATGTGCTTTTATAAAGGAGACAAAAATCTGTAACATTATACCATAAGAAAACAAATGTGTCATGCACCAGAAGTAAATTGCCAAGCAGGGGGTCTCCCCAAAGGTATTATCCAACCAGAAGCTATTGCAAGGGGGGGGGGTCAGTTTTCATGGGTGGAACATACAAGACAAAGAACATGGAAAAGAACTGTCGACTAGAACAGAGTCATCTGGAACAGACAGTCACCTGTGATGTCAGCTCTCCTTAGAGCAGAGCACTCAGTCCTATTCCTCGGTGTGTAAACCACCTCTCTCTCGCTCTAGTCTTCTCCCAATGTCAGAGCCAAAAAGCTGAGGAAAAACAAAGTTACATCTTGTTACCATCTGTCATCCTCGCAACTGTTCTCTCATCCCTCCTTTTCCACCACTCACAGTAGTCAGTCAGATTTGCTGACATCAAACATTATTTTGATATAGTCTATGACATTAAGGCCATCTTGCTCCCTCTTGGTTTCCCAGATGCACACTCAGAAAAAACATCTCCAGAGAGGGGCTTCAAAGTGGTTTTAGCATGTGTGGATAGCATGTCTGTCATTATCAGGACCCGTATTCATAAAGTGTCTCAGACTGTTGATCTAGGATCAGTCTAGCCTTTTGGATTAAAATAAGATTTTATGGTCAGCGAGATCCTAGATCAGCACTTCAAGGCGCTTTGTGAATACGGACCCAGAGCAATGTCATGTCACCATCAGGACTGGGCCTGGTATGGACTTCTTGTCCTCCCAGACAGTCCAAGACCACAATCTGCCTCTCGCTCTCATCTTGCCTTCTTTTCATCTGAGTCATTGTAAAGTGTAATGAAAGAAAGATGAATAATTTAGCAGATAAACCCAGTAGCCTTTAAGAAATCCCCTTTCATGTTCCAGTGATAATACCATGTCATGCAGGCTGCAGACACGCAGTATTAAAATCACTGTATTGAACATCAATGTAACCAGTCTGCAATCTGGGATTCCCCATTACTGTACTGTCATCGGTAGTTATGTTCAGTTTCCACAAGACTTGCCCTCATAGCTAAATGTGAACACACTCCGATGCTCTCTGTCATAGGTTGAGTCCCATGTGGCACCCTATTCCCTATGTAGTGCACTACTTTTGACCAGGGCCCATAAGCATTATTTAGGGAAGAGGGTGTCATTTGGAAGGTTGCCTTGTCCTCATACTGTAGCTTGCTAAATAGGAGCATGCTTAGTCACTGCCATAGGCTTCAGATTCAGAGTCAGTCTAGTCTGGCTGCGTTCCTTCAGACAAGATGAGTTTAGATAAAGAGCTACAGTATTCGCTCTTCACTCCCAAGCAGCCCACAAGGGAAACCAAAGCTGATCCTTTAGATCTTGTCAACTTCCAATGTGATTAGCATCGGCCTTTCCCACTTTGGGTTTCCAGCTGCAGATCAAACAGAGCAGAGCATTCTGCATACCTGTCTCAGTCAGAACACACCGGTTCCATTTGTGAAAATCCTGACCTGTGATCTGTTGTTGTGCGACAAAAACAACAACTGGTGTTAGAGATTATTCTTATGATCCACTTGCCATAGCCAAATAGTGTTATTGGGTGCACACACACCTGATCACATCCAAGAAACTGTGAAAAGTGGCACTTCTTGAGCAATGATTTTCTTGAGAATGTGTTTTGCCTGTGGAGGTTGGTAACATTGATATTTATATCATGCGGTGTGTGTGAGGTAATCTGAATGGAGCTCAGAGTTCAAAGTGGCTCGATCTGGTGTGATGCCACAAGGAATGAGCCGACTTGCAGACTACACTCTATATTCATGGAATGGGGGGCAAGGCTACAGTATAAATCAAAGACAACTCAGTAGAGCCAAACCCCTTCAAGCTCCTTAAATCATGTCAGTCAGTCACACACTTGGGGATTTGGCTGCTGCCGGGCGGAGGCTGTCTCAGGTTATATCAAACAGTACCCTTCCCCATCTGCCAATCTGGGATGGCACAGATTGAAGTTCTCTCAGTGTGAACAATCAAAGTGTGTCAACAGGTGATGTAAACAGCATTGAAGACTCAGACAGACAAATTGAACAGGATCTTAAAAAGAGAAATCACGACCTGTAGGAATAAATCTGAATAAACATGACTATCAACACTGTCAGTAGCCTAAAATACAGTATGTCACTGTAGATACACATTTAGACAGTGACATAGATCATATTCAGACTATTGGATTCATTTGTTACTGTGGCTTCTGATGTTTAGACAAAATAACAGTGAGATTAGTCATCCAATAACAAGATTTTGACTGAAAGTACAGGGGAGAGAGAGGGAATAACAGATCGGGGGAGGGGCGGAGGGACAATTCCCAAAAGAACCCAGAGGTTGGATCAATGCCATGTCTGAGACTAATCAACCTGAGTGGTGCAGGCCTCACGGGGATATTTCTAAATATTTGCCAGGCAACCCCACCCTCCGTCCTCCCTACAGGAACTGCATTATAAGACTGCCAGTCCCGATACAGCGAGACCGGGGAGGCTTTGTCATAATTGGGCACACTAAACAGCAAACCACATGTTTACACATGCCCCTCTCTTATGATCTATAAAACAAACTAAATCAACCCCAATCAAACGCATCCATGTTGGGTTGAACAATGAAATTACTAAACATGGGTCTGAGTGCTTAGCGTTGTTCCAAAAATTGTCCACTGATGCTGCAACAGTGTCATACGTGTTCATAATAACATAGAGGTTACATAGACCTGCCTGTGGGCGTCTGATCTCTGCTTCCCAAGTTCATCTGTCGCCACAGCTAATACGTCATATGGTGTGGTTCTGTCACCTCACCTGTCACATCAACTCTACATCTCATATCTACACAATCAATGAAATCTAAACACAGCCATAACGGCACAAAATGGACAAATAGTCTAGACTACATTGTCAGTCCTAACAATAAAAACGTTTCACTATATATGTTCAGATCTGCTTGTCCTAAAATGCCCACCCAGTCTCACCTTGCTTCATATCCTAGCATCCACTCAAAGCTCCCGAGAGAGCCCCAGTCTAAAGAAAATCAGTCGTAAAAAAAGCCCCACAATGTAAGTATTTTCCAGTTGAAGAAAGGATTTATCCACAAGGTGATGCCCTCTCCTCTAATAAGGAACTGTTTCCTCTAAACTACTGATAGAAAAAGGCCCGTCCTCGAGCATGTGAATTGTGTGCATCTCTTGCCGGCTGCCCTGTGCTGTACCGTCTGCCTGCAATATCTCCCATTGTTCCAGGGCGAGTGAGGAGGCAGGCTTCCTGCCCCAATAGACCCTGCCTACTACAATAACTGTAGACTCGCCCCCACCTCTCTCCTCCTCCTCCTCCTCTCCCCTCCAACTACTGCTAAACATTAACCCTGCAGCTGCTGGTCAGGCAAGGCCATAAAGGAGCGAGACAGAAGGAAAAGGGTGTTATGTTTCCAAAGAAACCCCACTATGTAACAGACAAAAGTGTGGACCCAGAGAGGATATCCAACAGTCTGGCTAGTTGGTTTGTTTAGTAATGGAGTTATCCAGCCAGGGCTATTCAACTGCTTGTATAAAGAACATGAGTTCTGTGCTAAGAGGATTTTATCCTGAATCAGACCATTAATGACTATTATTAATATGCAACAGAGGGAAAGACAGAGTGAATTAATAACCATACATGAACAACCAATACATAAGCTAATAATTAGAATATGCTGTTTGATTTGTAATAGCATTATTCATGATTATTTCAAATAACAGCTTTAATAAATGCCTTACACCAGTATGCCTAATTGTTTAGTATTTTCTAGTAAATATCACATCATTACTAATAGAAAGTTGGGTGTATCCTTTCTTCATTGACCTTTCTTCATTGACTTGACAGATGCCTGAGCTGAATGTACTGTACTTCAGCCTTCCGGAACGCAAAATAAAAAGCCTTTTGGTTCTTTCCTGAATGTCAGTGTCTGCAGGCTCTCTCACTCTTGGAATTTATATTTAACCTAAGCAGCTTGCCAGTGGTGCCACATTCTGACAAAAGCTTTTAAACCTCTGCCGATTCATCCGCGGCATTGGATAAAAATCATTGTATTGCCACATATTGTATTGAGAACAATTCAGCCATACCTACATCTAAAAATGGCACTAGGTTGAGGTGTATCCTCCTTCCTGCTATCAAAGAGACATAATCAATGCAGGGCAACAATAGAGAGACAGAAATTGCTGTCTGTCCACCTAGTGGTTGGAAATGAGAATAAACTGTTTCCATCTCCATCCAAAGTCATATAAATGGTGGATGAATCTGTCTGGAGACCATTAATGCATCCCAAATGGCACCATATTCCCTATATAGGGAACTACTTTAGTTCACTATATAGGGAATATGATGCCATTTGGGACTCAGTCAATGCCTCTGCTCTGTCAGTCATTAATCCACATGGGCATCTATCTCTATGGGATGGATGTAATGAATGGAACAGTCACAGAACCAGTCCCCTCTGAGGGTCAGATGGGCCATGGCAGCCTATAGTCACCCATAAAATATCCACTTTTTCAAGGATCATGACCCACAAATAGAATACTAATGTTATGTTACTGATAGGAGTTAGCGACTGTAAGCTATAGGTAATGGATTTATGATCGAGGTAGAGTAAAATCAGAATACTGGTAGCTAAAAATCTCACATTTCTTAACATAGTTTTATTTATCAGTGCTTACTGGTAAACTGCAGTAACAGTACATTGTGACATTCAGATTGAGTCACTAGTGACATGCTGACAGACCCGGCCACCACGGAGCACTGTTCAACGTGGCACCTTACAGATGTGCGAAGACATAGCAGGACATTTGACTTAAGCACAATGCAAACAGTATGAAAACCAAGTCCATTCTATAAGACTGGCTTTCTCTATAAAAATACAAAATCCTCAAGGTTCTACCTGTCCTGTGCCTGTATGACTAAAAAGGCACAAAAATACACTGCATCCAACCTTCAAATCAATATATCCTTAACACAATAAAGAAATTCAGCTATACATTGACAGATTGTCCATCTGACTGACACATTGTTCTTCCTCGTTGAGCAGTTGGTTGGTTTGCAAAGCGAGCCTCGTTGCTGTCAAAGGGGATTAGGGTTTTAAATTAGACTCCTGAGGTAAAAAACCCTATTGAGAGGCAGACAGTTTAATGGCCTGTAATAGGCTCAGCTTCATGGGAGGTGGAGCTATTCCACCTATAAGAAATGTGACACTGGCTGCTTCTGTGCTCTGCTGGGAGACACACACACACGTGCGCATGTAGGCATAAGTACAAACGCACACACACACAATCATGCACAAGTGCATGCACCCACACTCTACTGGGAGATGGGTAGGGTGGGTCCACAGCTGGGGATATAAAAGAGGAATGGTGGCCTCTATGGTAATTTCCATGAAGCTTCAGCGAATCCTTAGCTAAGACCATGAAGTCTAGAATCATACTAACCATTCCAGAGACATCCCCGGCATGTACTATAGCTTCTGCATTGCTGATTTTAACTATTCATGTGGCGGACACAAAGACATTCCTTTAAAATGCATAAAAAGACCAGATCCACCACAGAAAAACATTATTCTGTAGCCAGAATAACAATACATTTCTTCCAGGTAAAAATATTTGATTAATGTTCAATAAAAATGTAATGCATTGTTCTTCTTACATTTCACTAAACATTAAACTCAAGTCATTTTATAACATGTCTTGCCTATTTTTTACAGACAGGTTTTATACAGCTGCAAATAGTACAATGACAACTGGAGTCCTCTTAGTAACAACCGGTGTGACATGCTGACAGACCCGGCCACCACGGAGCACTGTTCAACGTGGCACCTTAACAGATGTGCGAAGACATAGCAGGACATTTGACTTAAGCACAACGCAAACAGTATGAAAACCAAGTCCATTCTATAAGACTGGCTTTCTCTATAAAAATACAAAATCCTCAAGGTTCTACCTGTCCTGGACCTGTATGACTAAAAAGGCACAAAAATACACTGCATCCAACCTTCAAATCAATATATCCTTAACACAATAAAGAAATTCAGCTATACATTGACAGATTGTGTCAGTCAGATGGACATTCTTCTTCCTAGTTGAGTGGTTGGTTAGTGTGCAAAGTGAACCTCACTGCTGTCAATGGGGATTAGGGTTTTAAATTATACTTTGAGTTAAGGTGTGTGTGTGTGTGTGTGTGTGTGTGTGTGTGTCCGAAAACATTCCACAGGGATGCTGGCCCATGTTGACTCCAATCTTTCCCACAGTTGTTCAAGTTGGCTGTATGTCCTTTGGGTGGTGGACCATTCTTGATACACACAGGAAACTGTTAAGTATGAAAAACCCAGCAGCATTGCAGTTCTTGACAAACCAGTCCGCCTGGCACCTACTGTACTACCATACCCCGTTCAAAGCCACATATCTTTTGTCTTGCCCATTTACCCTCTGAATGGCACGCAAACATAATCAATGTCTCAATTGTCTCAAGGTTTAAAAATCATTCTTTAAATCGGTCTCCTCCCCTTCTTCTACACGGACTGAAGTGGATTTAACAAGTGACATCAAAAAAGGATCATAACTTTCACCTGGCCAGTCTGTCATGTACTTTATGTTTTTGTTTACTCAGTGTATATTGCACCCTTAAGGTTCTATATAGCAACCCTGAGGTTCTGATCAATGAACCCTTTGGTTCTATCCAGAACCTTTTTTTCTAAGAGTGCAGCCTTCCTTACTGAACAAATGACATTTTGTTTTATGCTGCTCTGTCTGTATGCTACGTCTTGCTTGTCCTATGTTGCTCTGTCTGTATGCTATGTCTTGCTTGTTCTATGTTGCTATTGTCTATATTGTAATTGTTTTTAATAACCTGCCCAGGGACTGCGGTTGAAAATTTGCCGGTTGGCTAAAACCGGCACTTTTACTGAAATGTTGATTCATGTGCACTGTCCCTGTAAAAATAAAAATAAACTCAAACTCAAACTCAAACTCAAATTCAGGTAATAACTCACTGTTTCACCAGCTCAAAACATTTCTGTTTCTGTGTTGTACCTACTGGACACAACCCCGGACCCCTGCAATGTTCCACAATTTTGCCTACTGATTGTGGTCCTGGCTATAGAAGAGCAGGGTGGTTCTCAGGGCCAGAGAGGTGCAGGGACCATTAACATGTGGGCAGGCACACAGCCAGCCGCTAACATCTGGACACCAGGCATCGTGGGCGCGTCCTACACGGCACTCTATTCCCTATATAGTGCACTACTTTAGACCAGAGCCAATAGGGCTCTAGTCAAAAGTAGTACACCATGTTGAAAATAGGGTGCCGTTTGAGACGCAGCCCGTGTCAGTCAGTACAGACGCCCACAGAACCAGCTCAGCTGAAGCCAAGCATGTTCTCACATCCCAACATCCACATCCTTTGTTCTCATGTCTGGCCAGACCCAGAAAGACTTATTCATAGAATAAAATATATATAATTGAAGCCCATTGACATTACAAAGAGGTTACTATATGGTTGGAAACTCCATACATCTTTTATTTTGACTGTCTGAGATGACCAAGAGCCATCTCTTTATCAAAACAATTGATCATACAGATGCCAGAGGGTAGCTAGCTATATATAATGTCCATGGTATGTCCAAGTATCCTCATGTGTTTCTAGTGCATTGAGAAATTAGATTGATGGTAGCGGTTTTAAGTAGGAGAGCCTGAATTTTAAACATACCAGCAACAAGGCATATCCTAAGCTTACTAAGCCGCTTGTAGGAGTGATGTACTGATTCTTTACTAAGCCGCTTGTAGGAGTGATGTACTGATTCTTTACTAAGCCGCTTGTAGGAGTGATGTACTGATTCTTTACTAAGCCGCTTGTAGGAGTGATGTTTTGATTTTTTACTAAGCCGCTTGTAGGAGTGATGTACTGATTTTTTACTAAGCCACTTGTAGGAGTGATGTACTGATTTTTTACTAAGCCGCTTGTAGGAGTGAGGTACTGATTTTTACTAAGCCGCTTGTAGGAGTGATGTATTGATTCTTTAAAAAGGGCAGTACCCTAATAATGCACCATTTTAAGCACAAAGGAGCACTATTTTGGATGGCAATCCATGAGTGAATTTCTCAGAGCAATATCACTGGGATTTTCTGAGACCATGCGGCAAACAAGTTATAGCATTTTACAAGCATGTTGTAACAATTTTTTTGATTTCTGTCACTTCATGCTCTTTCAGATCAGGTTTTCACAATCACGACCAACCATTTAACATGTCATTGGCCAAACCGGATGTGTGCCATTGACCTGGCTTGCTTGAATTGATTAAAGCCGCTACATCGCAAGCCATATATCCCCTGGTTGAGGCGATGAATTGGATGTTTGTTACAGCTGCTTTGTGGAGGTGTGTTAACCAACTGCAATATTTGTGTGACCGCAGATTCCATTTTAGGGTGGATTTTGAACGAGTTTTAGTCCTTTACACTTTGAGGAACACTCACAGATGAATGAATTGTTGCAGTATAGGCCTATATCTAAGCCCAAAAGGCTATTGTTATTTTCTACCAAGCAAATTATTTGATACAGTTTATATTAGTAGACAAATACCAGGGAAATAGTTTAAGCGGTTCTTAATGACCCCTAAATAATGTTCTGCCTTTAGCAGAACATTCCAGTTGACTGACACAGAGGCACCAACTCTTCTGATTCTGTGGTTTGTGTTTTTTTTAAGAAAATGAGAAACAAAAAGGCTGCTGGGTAAAACAATGCAGATGAGGGAAATGTTCTTTCATCCAAATATCTGCAGTGTGTTTGGAAACAGTAGTGATGTCTCGGGGAGACCTTGGTCCTGCCTCCTGCTTTGAGCTCAGTCATATCATTCCAGCTACACAGGGTAATTTATGAATATTTGTACATGCCAATGTGATGCAGCTCCAGAAGCGCCTCGGCTGGTGCTGCTGCATAACCATGGTAACTACCTGCATGCAGCAGACTGCGGGGGTGCAGAGGGAATTAGAGGAAAAACTGATAAGACGAGACGGGAGTAGGGTTAGTCTGGCTGACACCTAACTCAAAGTCACATGGGTCGCGTCAGCAAGGCTAGAGAGGGGCAGCCCTGCCCAGCACATCTTCAAAGGATGCTGATGAGGCATATGCACCGAGGGGAAGCAGCAGGTTTAAGAAAGGTAGGCCTCCTATGGCCTAGTGACAATGTGACCTATCTGTGGAAGGCATTCAATAACAGCACTGTAGAAGCGTGTCTGAATGGAGCCCTGTGCAGACGTAACTGTTATCAATAGTCTAATTCAGGGCTCTCCAACCCTGTTCCTGGAGAGCTACCGTCCTGTAGATTTTTACTCCAACCCTAATTTAGCGAACCCGATATGAATGGTTGACAAGCTGAATTAGATTAACTACACTAGAGCAGTCAACACAACCAGGAACAACATAGTGACCGCTAGGGAATTAATTACCTTGACTTTACAGAGGTTCTAACCTAAAAATATACAAAAATGTTACATTTAAAAAAGTACAAAATTAGGCCTATTCCATGAGTAGTAGCCCAAGGAATAGTCCAACACTAAGTCTACCTCTAGTCTTGGTCTAAAATGTTATGGCTGATGTCTTCTGTGAGTATTTGGATATTGTAATGATTTTGTCAGACTCAGAACACAATGGATACATGGAAGCTTGATGATCAAAGGCCAAATAAACACATATTTTGATCATGTGCTACTATTTCAGATGTAACATGATTTGCATATTTTAAAGACAGTCTTGTTGCAATTAAGGGAAGCATATAATTCATTTTTTATCTCAATGGATCCAATATTCATCATGTTTTAAGCTTGTAAATCATTCAAAAATATATGCAACAATCCCAATCTTATAACATGATGACATATAGCAACTGTGTCTCACAGACATACACTACTGTTCAAAAGTTTGGGGTCACTTAGAAATGTCCTTGTTTTTGAAAGAAAAGCACATTTTTTGTCAATTAAAATAACATCAAATTGATCAGAAATTCAGTGTAGACATTAGTAATTTACAACATTAACAATGTAGCTGGAAATGGCTGATTTTTAATTCAATATCAACATTGGTGTACAGAGGCCCATTATCAGCAACCATCACTCCTGTGTTCCAATGGCACATTGTGTTAGCTAATCCAAGTTTATCATTTAAAAAAGGCTAATTGATAATTAGAAATCCCTTTTGCAATTATGTTAGCACAGTTGAAAACTGTCGTCCTGATTAAAGAAGCAATACAACTGGACTTCTTTGGACTATTTGAGTATCTGGAGCATCAGAATTTGGGAGTTTGATTACAGGCTCAAAATGGCCAGTAATAAATGTGTACTACTCCCTTCACAGAACAGAGCAAACTGTCTCTAACCAGAATATAAAGAGGAGTGGGAGGCCCCAGTGCACAACTGAGCAAGAGGACAAGTACATTAGAGTATCTAGGTTGAGAAACAGACGCCTCACAAGTCCTCAACTTGCAGCTTCATTAAATAGTATCCGCAAAACACCAGTCTCAACGTCAACAGTGAAGAGGCAACTCCGGGATGCTGGCCTTCTAGGGAGAGTTCCTCTGTCCAGTGTCTGTTCTTTTTCCCATCTTAATCTTTTCGTTTTATTGGCCAGTCTGAGATTTGGCTTTTTCATTGCAACTCTGCCTAGAATGCCAGCATCCTGGAGTTGCCGCTTCACTGTTGACGTTGAGACTGGTGTTTTGCGGGTACTATTTAATGAAGCTCCTAGTTGAGGACTTGTGAGACTTCCGTTTCTCAAACTAGACACTAATGTACTTGTCCTCTTGCTCAGTTGTGCACCGGGGCCTCCTACTCCTCTTTCTATTCTGGTTAGGGACAGTTTGTGCTGCTCTGTGAAGGTAGTACACAGCATTGTACAATATCTTCAGTTTCTTGGCAATTTCTTGCATGGAATAGCCTTTATTTCTCAGAACAAGAATAGTTTCATTGGGATCTGCTTCTGGCCATTTTGAGCCTGTAATCAAACCCACAAATGCTGATGCTCCAGATACTCAACAAGTCTAAAGGGCAGTTTTATTGCTGATTTAAATCAGGACAACAGTTTTCAGTTGTGCTAATATAATTGCAAAAGGGTTTTCTAATCATCAATTAGCCTTTTAAAAATGATATACTTGGATTAGCTAACAACATGCCATTGGAGTGATGGTTGCAGATAATGGGCCTCTGTATGTAGATATTACATTTTAAAAAATCAGCCGTTTCCAGCTACAATAGTCATTTACAACATTACCAATGTCTACACTGTATTTCTGATAAATGTTGTTTCTTTCAAAAACAAGGACATTTCTAAGTGACCCCAAACTTTTGAACGGTAGTGTATGTGACACAAAAGGCATGCAAAAACATCTGTAAACAATTAGAGCCAGGGTGAGGGAGTGCTTCTACCACCCATTACACTTGAATTAGTCACTGCTGTTCATGGTGTAAGTGAGCACATTTTGGTAACAATGCTTAAGTCTAATGGCCTAGATTCCATACTGAACTGAAATCTAGGGGTTCCCCATAGTCAAGGTGGTGTGTTAACCCAAAGGTGAAATGCTATCCCAAACTGAATTGCAAGATCAATTCATTCAAATGTGACTTGATCTCACTTGCACTCGCTTCGTTTTATTTTTCTGAAAGCTAAAACAAATCTGTCGACATTTAGACAAATTTCATTACATCAATAACACGACTGCCTATTTTACCTATTTCGCTTGTCACATTGGTGCGACAACACACGCGCGAGTCGAATCGATACATTGAAATCAAACTCACCTCATTTGTAGTTTTGGTGGGTCCTGCTGAAAAGTGACCATTCAGTAATGTATTGGCCCAAATATACTCAATGGCTAAGTTATACAATAACCTTTATATAAGGCGGTGTATTGAGAGACCACCCCCTGTCTTGTCTTGGGCCGTTTTATCGCTTCGTCTGCATGGGTGTATTCATTACGCAGATTCTGTTGCTAAACGTTTTCCAACAGAAACTGTTTACCCCAAACGGAAATGGTTAACAAAAACCAGAGTTTCTATTGCACAAATTCAGGTAGGCTCCTCCCCGTTTCGTTCGGTTCTTAAAAGGCAAACTGTTTCCATTGCTAGAGGTAATGAATACACCCCAGGTTGCCTCGGCTTGTTTGCGCGTTTGACTTCTCGGACTGGGTAAGGGAAAGTGATGTCATCAAATTAAACTGTATTATCCACCCCAATTTCAGGTCAGGCTGTGTTCCATGTTGCCAAGTACGACTTTTTAATGTCACTTTGTCGTCTCAAAAGTTCCACTGATGATGCTTTGGAGAATAATATTTTTTTAATTGAAAAAGGCAAATCAAGATGCAAGCATTTTCAGAAAGTACATTAAGGCTGCATTTAGACAGGCAGACCATTTCTGATCTTTTTTCCCACTAATTGGTCTTAGACCAATCACATCAGATCTTTTCACAACAGCTTTTTTTCAGAGCCTATTGTAATTGGTCAAAAGACCAATTAGGGGAAAAATATCAGAATTGGGCTGCCTGTGTAAATGCAGTCTAAGTGCGGTACAAATGTAAATGGGTTGCACACACAAAATAGAAAAGCTGAAGAGCTTATGTACATCCAGGAACTTCTTTGCAGTTGCTGGAGTTACAGGGGAACTCATGAAAAATTTAAGGAAAACGCTGCACACTGCTGTTCATGAGACTTTAATTGACAACGTTTCAACCCTGAGGTCTTCATCAAGCATCCACATCCCAGGTGGGCGTGGAAGGTCCTTTATATTAGAGGCAGTGCTCAGTGACATCACTTCCCGTTTTAAAGGTGCACTGTGCAGAAATCGCTCCGCCATTTCCTGGTTGCTAAAATTCAAATAGTTTACCTTAGTTTGTGAAAAAACAAGCAAGTATAGAGTAGAGAATCATTGTCCCATCTGAACCTCTATCTTCTTCATATACAAAAATATTGTATTTTCAGTTGTTTGAAGCTGGTGTTCAAAACCAAAAGTAAAAGACACAAAAAGGAAACTTAAGAACGGGAAACATAGAAATAGCGCACATAGAAGATATCTACCACTTAAAACTCACACTTCTTTGTGAATTTGCTCAGGTTACCCAAAAAGTTACATATTGCATCTTTAAGGGGTTGCCCCTGCCTCAGAAAGTGATGTCACTGAGCTCTGCTCCTATATAAATAACATTCCAACCCATCTGGGATATGGTTGCCATGGTGCCTAGAGGCAGCCGTAGTAGTTTACTCCTTCAAATTATTATAAACCTTTTTATGCACATTGTTTTTAAATCAACCTTTTGTTTTTTTGATAGCTTATCAAGATCATAGGAATCTTTTTTATTTTGATCATTAACATTAAGAGTTAGCATATGTGGCTACTTCTCCAACCTCACCAATCAACTAGCAAAATGTCTGAATTCAAATGTCAGCCTAGCTAAATCTTCCTTGATCCTCATCTCATCTACCATGTACGAGTCCAAAGGCAGGACCAAAACATGCAGAAATGGCAGCAACCTTCATTCATTATACAGAAAGATTCCTTAGAAGTCTTGCGCAGATTAAAACCAACCCTGTGTAAGGAGCTCAAGAACAGCCTCTTTCTATACAAGCTCCTATGGAAAACATGCAGACGGCGAGGTGGTAGGAGACTAATTAACAAACCAACGTCTATTGTGTGCACTCGTAATGAGTGTAGTACAACATGCCCACCGGACTTGGACAATAAAGGACACCAGCCATTTCTGCAGACTGACCCTCAGGCAAATGACATCACCAACTCCAAGCCAATACAGTCCATACAGAGCACAGTGGATCAACCAAAATTTAATGAAAGTTTCCACCAATGCCTCCACAAGTTTTGCAATCTACAATATCCAATACTTAACAAGTCCTCTTTTGTATGAGTTTCTCAGACAATGACTGACATGATCTGAAACATGGCTCAAAGAGGGGACTTTTACCATCAAAATGAGGCAGCGCCGCCTGGATATACATACTCGGAAAGTATTCAGACCCCTTGACTTTTTCCAAATGTTATGTTACAGCCTTATTCTAATCAAATCAAATTTATTTGTCACATACACATGGTTAGCAGATGTTAATGCGAGTGTAGCGAAATGCTTGTGCTTCTAGTTCCGACAATGCAGTAATAACGAACAAGTAATCTAACTAACAATTCAAAAAAAAAACTACTGTCTTATACACAGTGTAAGGGGATAAAGAATATGTACATAAGGATATATGAATGAGTGATGGTACAGAGCAGCATAGGCAAGATACAGTAGATGATATCGAGTACAGTATATACATATGAGATGAGTATGTAAACCAAGTGGCATAGTTAAAGTGGCTAGTGATACATGTATTACATAAGGATGCAGTCGATGATATAGAGTACAGTATCTACGTATGCATATGAGATGAATAATGTGGGGTAAGTAACATTATATAAGGTAGCATTGTTTAAAGTGGCTAGTGATATATTTACATCATTTCCCATCAATTTCCATTATTAAAGTGGCTGGAGTAGAGTCAGTGTCATTGACAGTGTGTTGGCAGTAGCCACTCAATGTTAGTGGTGGCTGTTTAACAGTCTAATGGCCTTGAGATAGAAGCTGTTTTTCAGTCTCTCGGTCCCAGCTTTGATGCACCTGTACTGACCTCGCCTTCTGGATGACAGCGGGGTGAACAGGCAGTGGCTCGGGTGGTTGATGTCCTTGATGATCTTTATGGCCTTCCTGTAGCATCGGGTGGTGTAGGTGTCCTGGAGGGCAGGTAGTTTGCCCCCGGTGATGCGTTGTGCAGACCTCACTACCCTCTGGAGAGCCTTACGGTTGAGGGCGGTGCAGTTGCCATACCAGGCGGTGATACAGCCCGCCAGGATGCTCTCGATTGTGCATCTGTAGAAGTTTGTGAGTGCTTTTGGTGACAAGCCGAATTTCTTCAGCCTCCTGAGGTTGAAGAGGCGCTGCTGCGCCTTCCTCACGATGCGGTCTGTGTGAGTGGACCAATTCAGTTTGTCTGTGATGTGTATGCCGAGGAACTTAAAACTTGCTACCCTCTCCACTACTGTTCCATCGATGTGGATGGGGGGGGTGTTCCCTCTGCTGTTTCCTGAAGTCCACAATCATCTCCTTAGTTTTGTTGACGTTGAGTGTGAGGTTATTTTCCTGACACCACACTCCGAGGGCCCTCACCTCCTCCCTGTAGGCCGTCTCGTCGTTGTTGGTAATCAAGCCTACCACTGTTGTGTCGTCCGCAAACTTGATGATTGAGTTGGAGGCGTGCGTGGCCGCGCAGTCGTGGGTGAACAGGGAGTACAGGAGAGGGCTCAGAATGCACCCTTGTGGGGCCCCAGTGTTGAGGATCAGCGGGGAGGAGATGTTGTTGCCTACCCTCACCACCTGGGGGCGGCCCGTCAGGAAGTCCAGTACCCAGTTGCACAGGGCGGGGTCGAGACCCAGGGTCTCGAGCTTGATGACGAGCTTGGAGGGTACTATGGTGTTGAATGCCGAGCTGTAGTCGATGAACAGCATTCTCACATAGGTATTCCTCTTGTCCAGGTGGGTTAGGGCAGTGTGCAGTGTGGTTGAGATTGCATCGTCTGTGGACCTATTTGGGCGGTAAGCAAATTGGAGTGGGTCAAGGGTGTCAGGTAGGGTGGAGGTGATATGGTCCTTGACTAGTCTCTCAAAGCACTTCATGATGACGGATGTGAGTGCTACGGGGCGGTAGTCGTTTAGCTCAGTTACCTTAGCTTTCTAAAATGGATGAAATTGTTTTTCCCCCCTCAATCTACACAAAATACCCCATAATGACAAAGCAAAAACAGGTTTTTAGAAATGTTTCAAATGTATAAAAAAAATTATTAAATGTGATATTTCAGTTTCATAAGTATTCAGAACCTTTAGCGATTACAGCCTTGATTCTTCTTGGGTATGACTCTACAAGCTTGGCACACCTGTATTTGGGGAGTTTCTCCCATTCTTCTCTGCAGAACCTCTCGCTCTGTCAGGTTGGCTAGGGAGTGTTGCTGCACAGCTATTTTCAGGACTCTCCAGAGATATTCGGGTTCAAGTCCGGGCTCAGGCCAAAGAGTTCAATCTTGGTTTCATCAGGCCAGAGATTCTTGTTTCTCAAGGTCTGAGTCGTTTAGGTGCCTTTTGGCAAACTCTAAGCATGCTTTCATGTGCCTTTTACTAGGAAGTGGGTTCTGTCTGGCCACTCTACCATAAAGGCCTAATTGGTGGAGTGCTGTAGAGATGGTTGTCCTACTGGAAGGGTCTCCCATCTCCCCAGAAGAACTATGGAGCTCTGTCGGAGTGACCATCAGTTTCTTGGTCAAATCCCTAACCAAGGACATTCTCCCCCGATTGCTCAGTTTGGCCGGGCGGCCAGCTCTAGGAAGTTTTGGTGTGTTTCTTCCATTTAAGAATGATGGCAGCCACTGTGTTCTTGGGGACCTTTAATGTTGCAGAAATGTTTTGGTACCCTTCCCCAGATATGTGCCTCAACACAATCTTGTCTCGGAGCTCTATGGACAATTCCATTGACATTACGGCTTGGTTTTTGCTCTGACAATTGTGGGACCTTAGACAGTTGTGTGCCTTTCCAATCATGTCCAAATTAAATTTACCACAGGTGGACTCCAATAAAATTGTAAACATCAAGGATAATCAATGGAAACAGAATGTACCAGACAATTCTCATATTCAAACATAAAAAATAAAAAACTGTATTTGCTTCATCATTATGGGGTATTGTGTATAGATTGATGAGGTAAAACATTTATTTAATCCATTTTAGAACATAGGTTGAGGTAAATATCTTCTCATCTGCAGCAACATGGTCCAGTTCTGTTGAGTTTTCTGTAGGTTCCCCATCACCTCCATGACAATCTGGAGAGAACAAGAAGAAATGCAGTTCAGACAAATTCCATAGTCTGTTCCTATGGTGTTGAAATATTTTCTTCAACATACAGTGCATTTGGAAAGTATTCAGACCCCTTCCCTTTTTCCACATTTTGTTACAGCCTTATTCAAAAATTGATTAAATAAAAAATAAATCATCAATATCACAATGACAAAGCAAAAAAATAAATAAAAAGTTTAGAAATGTGTGCAAATGTATTCAAAATTAAAAACAGATACCCTACTGGTCAAAAGTTTTAGAACACCTACTCATTCAAGGGTTTTTCTTTATTTTGACTATTTTCCACATTGTAGAATAATAGTGAAGACGTCTAAACATATGGAATCATGTAGTAGCAAAAAAAACAAGTGTTAAATCAAAACATACTTTATATTTGAGATTCTTCAAACAGCCACCCTATGCCTTTGCAAAGCTGTCACACTCTTAGCATTCTCTCAACCAGCTTAATGAGGTAGTCACCTGGAATCTATTTCAATTAACAGGTGTGCCTGGTTAAAAGTTAATTTGTAAAATTGATTTCCTTCTTAATGCGTTTGAGCCAATCAGTTGTGTTGTGACAAGATAGGGGGGATATACAGAAGACTGCCCTATTTGGTAAAAGTCCAAGTCCATATTATGGCAACAGCAGCTCAAATAAGCAAAGAGAAACGACAGTCCATCATTACTTTGAGACATGAAGGTCAGTCAATGCGGAAAATTAATAACTTTGAAAGTTCTTCAAGTGTAGTCGCAAAAAAACATCAAGCGCTATGATGAAACTGGACCGCCACAGGAATGGAAGACCCAGAGTTACCTCTGCTGTCATTAGACTTGCCAGCCTCAGAAATTGCAGCCCAAATAAATGCTTCAGAGTTCAAGTAACAGACATCAACAGTTCAGAGGAGACGGAGTCAGGCCTTCATGGTCGAGTTGCTGCATAGAAACCACTACTAAAGTACACCAATTAGAAGAGGCTTGCTTGGGCAAGAAACACGAGCAATGGACATTTGCTTCAATTTGTCCTTTGTTCTGATGATCCAAATTGGAGATTTATGGTTCCAATCGCCGTGTCTTTGTGAGACGCGGTGTGGGTAAACGGATGATCTCCGCACTTTTATTTCCCACCGTAAAGCATGGAGGAGGAGGTGTTATGGTGTGGGGGTACTTTGCTGGTGACACTGTCTGTGATTTATTTAGAATTCAAGGCACACTTAACCAGCATGGCTACCACAGCATTCTGCAGCGATACGCCATCCCATCTGGTTTGGGCTTAGTGGGACTATCATTTGTTTTCCAACAGGACAATGACCCAACACACCTCCTGGCTGTGTAAGGGCTATTTGACCAAGGAGAGTGATGGAGTGCTGCATCAGGTGATCTGGCCTCCACAATCCCCCCCGACCTCAACCCAATTGAGATGGTTTGGAATTATTCGGAGCGCAGAGTAAAGGAAAAGCAGCCAACAAGTGCTCCACATACGTGGGAACTCCTTCAAGGCTGTTGGAAAAGCATTCCAGGTGAAGCTGGTTGAGGGAATGCCAAGAGTGTGCAAAGCTGTCAAAGGCAAAGGGTGGCTATTTGAATTCTCAAATCTAAAATGTATTTTGAATTTGTTTAACACTTGATTTTATGTGTTATTTCATAGTTTTGATGTCTTCTATTATTCTACAATGTAGAAAATAGTAGAATAAAGAAAAACCCTTGAATGAGTAGGTGATCTAAAACTTTTGACAGGTAGTGTATCTTATTTACATAAGTATTCTGAATATTTAAGACTCGATATTGAGCTCAGATGCATCCGGTTTCCATTGATCATCCTTGATGTTTCTACAACATGATGGGAGTCCACCTGTGGTAAATTCAATTGATTGGACATGATTTGGAAAGACACACACACCTGTCTAAGGTCCCACAGATGACAGTGCATGTCAGAGCAAAAACCAAGCCATTAGGTTGAAGGAATTGCCGTAGACCTCTGAGACAGGATTGTGTCGAGGCACAGATCTGGGAAAGGGTACCAAAATATTTCTGCAGCATTGAAGGTCCAAGAACACACTGTTAAATGGAAGAAGTTTGTGGTTCCAAAGACTCTTCATAGAGCTGGCCGCCTGGCCAAACTGAGCAATCAGGGGAGAAGGGCCTTGGTCAGGGAGGTGACCAAGAACCTGATGGTCACTGACAGAGCTCCAGAGTTCCAGAAGGACAACCATCTATGCAGCACTCCACCAATCAGGCCTTTATGGTAGATTGCCCAGACGGATGCCAATCCTCAGTAAAAGACAACAGCCCGCTTGGAGTTTGCCAAAAGGACTCTCAGACCATGAGACACAAGACTCTCTGGCCTGATGAAACCAAGATTGAACTCTTGCCCTGAATGCCAAGCGTCATGTCCGGAGGTGAAGCAAGGTGGTGGCAGCATCCTGCTGTGGATATTTTTTATCAGAGGCAGGTACTGGGAGACTCAGGACCTCAGACTCGGGCGAAAATTCACCTTCCAACAGGACAACGACCCTAAGCACACAGCCAGAACAACACAGGAGTGGCTTCAGGACAAGTCTCTGAATGTCCTTGAGTGGCCCAGCCAGAGCCCGGACTTGAACCCAATCGAACATCTCTGGAGAGGCCTGAAAATAGCAGTACAGCGACACTCCCCATCCAACCTGACAAGAACTTGAGAGATTCTGCAGAGGAGAATCAAATACAGGTGTCTCAAGCTTGTAGCCACATACCCAAGACTCGAGGCTGTAATCGCTGCCAAAGACGCTTCAACAAAGTACTGAGAAAAGGGTATGTCTTTGGAACCACAAACTTCTTCCATTTAACAGTGTGTTCTTGGACCTTCAATGCAGAAATATTTTGGTACTTATGTCAATGTCATGTTTCCATTTATTTTATACATTAGATACATTTTTGAAAAATCTGTTTTTGCTTTGTCATTCAGGTAGTGTAGATTGAGGGGGGGAAAACTATTTAATCAATTTTAGAATAAGGCTGTGGAAAAACTCAGTGTCTGAAAATTTTCTGAATGCACTGTACAGTAACTAAGACTATGACTAAGAGCAATGTACTGTTCTATGGAGTACGGTTACTTTTACAATGTACAATTATTGTTGTGCTGGTAGCCTAGCAGTTAAGAGTGTTGGGCCAGTAACAGTAGGGTCCCTGGTTCGAATCACCGAGCCAACTAGGTGACAATTCTGTTGATGTGCCCTTCAGCAAGGCACTTAACCCTACTTGGGAAAGGGGGGTAACCTAGTCAGTTGTACAATTGAATGCATTCAACTGAAATGTGTCTTCCGAATTTAACCCAACCCTAATTGCTCCTGTAAGTCGCTCTGGACAAGAGCGTCTGCTAAATGACTAAAATGTCAATGTATAATTTAACAGCTTTGACAGTGCTGCAGCTAAAGAGGGTTGATGCAGAGTACCATAATAAAATGGTAGACAAACACCTATATAGGGCTCTGGTCCACTAGCCACGTAGGACCAGCCTGATTTTTGCGCTCCCCATTCCATTTAACAAGAGTGAGCTATAGACAGGTCTGGCTGGTTCACAAGGCTACTGGTCCACAATCATTATCAAGAATTAAACATGATATCTCACCTGGTCCTTTATAGACCATGTCTCTCTCACAGAGCTCCATGTCAGCCGAGTCATCGTGTCCTGAGGTGTCCAGCTCAGCCCTGGTCGGGAAGTCCTTTGGGGCCTCAGCAATGGCCCTGATAGCCTGGTCCTCCAGGGCCAAGGCTGTGTGACACGTCAGAATGGACAAAGGACCTGGATGTAGTGGGGTGTCCAACAGGAAATTAACAGATGGGGGGGGACATACGCTGCAAGAAGTTTATATTCCTCAAAGTAGATTAATACAGCTAAATAGGCTGCAGGGAAAGTAAAAGGCAGATTTTTGTGAGAATGTACAACCAAACTGTAAGCCTTGTTAACGCTGTTCTAGGAGATGTTTGTAGCAAAGTGTTATTTTAGTATTAAAGTATTTTAGAAGCTATTTTGGTATCGAAGACCCATCATTTAAGTTTGCCTTAAAAAAAAAAGCCTGAACTTTTATATTGGGTTTTGTCTGGCATCCCAAGAAATCGAGCAAGAAATCATGTGCAAATCCTGGAGACAGTCATGGTTAATTTATTAACACATTCTTACATACTGACTAGACTGGCCATGTTGATTTTGTCCATCCACACCAGACGCGATCAGGACACGCAGGTTGAAATATCAAAACGAACTCTGAACCAACTAGATTAATTTGAGGAAAGGTCATGCACATTTAGCTAGCTAGCTTGCTGTTGTTAGCTAATTTGTCCTGGAATATAAACATTGGGTTGTTATTTTCTGGATCTTTGTAGAATTTTGACCCCTTTTGAGTAACAAAAAAAGCATGTTCTCTACTCTGACAATTAAATTGACAGATTAAAGGGGAAACCTAGTTGGTTTCTAGTAATCTCTCCTCCTTCAGTCTTCTTCTGTGGACTTTATATGGCAGTTGGCAACTAACTTTAAAGGTGCATTACCACCACCAACTGGACTTGAGTGTGGACCTCAGTTCATCTTTGAATCCCCCACGCGGGTATATGCTCCTAAAACCCAATGAGGAGATGGGAGAGGATGAACTTGCAGTGCACAAATATAAAAAAATAGAACCAAGTAATATATTAGTGCCTGGCTACGCAGATGCTAATTGATGCGGGCGAGCAGTTTGGATAAAATAGTAAAATAGAACGTTATTCAACTCTCGCAGTGTGGTCAGCACGTTAGACAGCTGTGTTGCAAAGGCAGGAAGTAGCTTTGAGCAGAGGTTTGCATTTTCAGTGCAGTTGCACTCATGCACATTCCCCACCAGAGTGTATAACACTTAAAACATGGGAGTCAAAACATGCAACATTTTAGACAGTTTGGGGGTGAACATTTGAGGAATAAAGGCGTTTATTCCTTCCAACTGAATTGACTATCCCCTTTGTTAATATGGGGGAAAACCAACAGATCATGAGAAGAGGTTAACGTTGTCCCGGTTTGGATCTGAACAGCTATAACAAGCTGCCAGACTTGATTAGGGAGAATGTAAATTATTATTTGGGGTGAAAATCAGTTTTTAAAAAAGTATGGGTATATTAGCCATGGGTTAATCATTATATTATGGATATATCATAAGAGCAGGAAACTTGGTGAGAGTCAGACTTTACTTACGTCGCTGAGCTCTAGCGGCAGGCTCTCCGTGGGCTGTAACGCTGCAGCACTCAGGTACATGTCTCTGGGTAGTACTGCATCTAGCTGCTCTGGGGCCAGGCTGTCTGCTGTTCAGACTGGTACATGGGGGGTGGCAGGCAGAGATGCAGGGGGCAGCGAGGCTCCTCAGACTGGCCCATGTGGACCGGCCTATCACACTGAACATCTTTTAGCCCCAAACACATGTTAAACAGTACCTGGTTACTGTCCTTGTAGATGTCTTTGTCTTATGGTCAAGGATAAACACTTAATTAAATAAAGTATTAGATTGCATCTTTGTGGAAAACACCATCAGACCGTGACTATTAGATCTAGGATATTAAGTCTATAGGATGTTATTGCATTTCCATAGATGCATATGGCATTAAGAAGTTAAACAGAAACAAACATCTACCAGTTAGTAACACATATAACATGGAGATTATCAGGGTTACTACAATTACCACATACCAATAAACTTAATATAATTACACTATGAATTAGACTTATGCAGCGATTACCAGCGTTACGTCACACAAGCTCACTACAATAACAGTATTTGGGTACTTGTATGAAAAGCTGGAAGGTGCAAATTATTTACAAGGTTGTTTGGTTTTGTACAACGATACTCTGTACCTCATTTACAATAGCTTTACTTTGAATTAAATCAGGGTTTATTGATTCTTGGAAAAACATGCTAAATCAACAGCTGAATCACTTGCTACATCAGTCATTATGTTCAGCTTACTCTTTCTTGGTGACTATACAGTGCATTCAGAAAGTATTCAGACCCCTTGACTTTTCCACACATTTTGTTACATTACAGCCTTATTCTAAAGTTGATTAAACTACTGTTGTCTCATCAATCTACACACAATACCCCATAGTGACAAAGCGAAAACGGGTTTATATATTTTTGCACATTTATAAAAAAATACAATACAGAAATACCTTATTTACATAAGTGTTCAGACCCTTTGCTATGAGTCTCGAAAATGAGCTCAGGTGCATCCTGTTTCCATTGATTATCCTTGATGTTTCTACAACTTGATTGGAGTCCACCTGTGGTAAATTCAATTAACTGGACATGATTTGGAAAGGCACACACCTGTCTATATAACGTCCGACAGTTGACAGTGCATGTCAAGGAAAAAACCAAGCCATGAGGTCGAAGGAATTGTCCATAGAGCTCCGAGACAGGATTGTGTCGAGGCACAGATCTGGGGAAGGGTACCAAAAAATTTCTGCAGCATTGAAGGTCCCCAAGAACAGCATGGCCTCAATCATTCTTAATTGGAAGGAGTTTGGAACCACCAAGATATTTTACAGCAGCAGGGACTGAGACTAAGTCAGGATCGAGGGAAAGATGAGCAGAGCAAAGTACAGAAAGATCCTTGATGAAAACCTACTCTAGAGTGCTAAGGACCTCAGACTGGGGTGAAGGTTCACCTTCCAACAGGACAACAATCCTAAGCACACAGCCAAGACAACACAGGAGTGACTTCGGGACAAGTCTCTGAATGTCCTTGAGTGGCCCAGCCAGAGCCCGGATTTGAATCCAATCGATTGAGGGAAAGAAAAACTATTTAATCAATTTTAGAATAAGGCTGTAACGTAATAAAATGTGGAAAAAGTCAAGTGGTATGAATACTTTCTGAATGCACTGTAAGCAGGTTACGTTTGAAAACATTGTTGGATGTATGCATCTGCTTGAAATAATGATATTATCATTTGTTAAGGAGAAAAGGAGGTGTTTGTTCCTTCCAACTGAATTGACTATCCCCTTTGCTAGAATGGGGGAAAACCAACAGACCATGGGAAGAGGTTAATGTTGCCCTGGTTTGGATCTGGACAGCTACAACAAGCTGCCAGACTTGATTTAAGGCCACGTTCACAATAAGAGGGAGTGCGAAAATGCAGGTGCATCTTCTTCAGTTCAAGCACATGTAAGAATTTGAAGGGCACGAATGTCCAAGTAGCGAGGCTGGCTGGTTAACATGGCAACATCCAAGCTTATGTTGTAGGTTTTGCCACAAAGAGCATTAATAACTTACATAAGTCCATGTAAGTTATTGTACTTGTGCACATTTTAAAATCAACCCATGATGGATCATAGATCATACTATGACGGATACCACAGATGCAGTGTCGTGTCATTGGAATAAAATTGTTAGAGCAGCGGGTCCCCTCCACGTAGAAGACACACCTCTGGTTGGATCTCACTGTACGGACCTGTAGAGAGAACACACAATAACAGGGCAAAAAAGATTAAAATCTTCAAACAAAAACTTCAGCTTCAAGTTTAACACAAAATACATATTGAACAGAGGTTTCGCATGCATTTGCTAAGAAGTTATTCACAAAAAACTATCTGTGCAGTCTGCAGCAAAATATCACACTGTGCCCTCTACTGGCACTGTATTGTACATGGAAGGTCAAGCAGAGTGGTTTTACGGTGCTATAGACGGGTTGGTTATTTAACAACAAACCGATGCATGCGGAACATTGGGGCAAAACAGACAGGGTTGGCTTAGATTGTTAACAAACTATATTTAGTCTCCAAATGTTTATTAAAAACATATATACATTTGCACAATGAGCACCCATCTCTCAAATAAATTGTTAGTTGTTGGTAAGTTAGCTAGCATAGAAGTGAAATCAGTCAAAACACCTCAAAACAAGACATCAAATCAAACGTTATGTCACATGCGCTGAATACAGGTGTAGACCTTACAGTGAAGTGCTTACTTACAAGCCCTTAACCAACAATGCAGTAAAGGAAATACTTTATAAATAAACACTTTTTTTTAAAACAATAAAATACCAACTTTAGAAGCTTCTGATAGGCTAATTGACATCATCTGAGTCAATTGGAGGTATACCTGTGGATGTATTTCAAGGCCTACCTTCAAACTCAGTGCCTCTTTCCTTGACATCATGGGAAAATAAAAATAAATCAGCCAAGACCTCAGAAATAAAATTGTAGACCTCCACAAGTCTGGTTCATCCTTGGGAGCAATTTCCAAACGCCTGAAGGCACCATGTTCATCTGTACAAACAATAGTATGCAAGTATAAACACCATGGGACCACGCAGCCATCTTACCGCTCAGGAGAAAGGCGCATTCTGTGTCCTAGAGACGAACGTACATTGGTGCGAACAGTGCAAATCAATCCCAGAACAACAGCAAAGGACCTCGTGAAGATGCTGGAGGAAACAGGTACAAAAGTATCTATATCCACAGTAAAACGAGTCCTACATCGACATAACCTGAAAAGCCACTCAGCGAGGAAGAAGCCACTGCTCCAAAACCGCCATAAAAAAAGCCAAACTACGGTTTGCAACTGCACATGGAGACAAAGATCATACATTTTGGAGAAATGTCCTCTGGGATGAAACAAACATAGAATGGTTTGGCCATAATGACCATCGTTATGTTTGGAGGAAAAAGGGGGAGACTTGCAAGCCGAAGAACACCATCCCAACCATGATGCACGGGGGTGGCAAAATGGCTTAAGGACAACAAAGTCAAGGTATTGGAATGGCTATCACAAAGGCCTGACCTCAATCCTATAAAAAAAAAACGTTGTGGGCAGAACTGAAAAAGCGTGTGCGAGCAAGGAGGCCTACAAACCTGACTCAGTTACATCAGACGGAATGGGCCAAAATTCACCCAACTTATTGTGGGAAGCTTGTGGAAGGCTACCCGAAGGCTACTATCATTCTTACATTTCACATTCTTAAAATAAAGTGGTGATCCTAACTGACCTAATTAAGGGTATTTTTACTAGGATTAATTGTCAGGAATTGTGAAAAACTGAGTTTAATGTATTTGGCTAAGGTGTATGTAAACTTCCGACTAACTATGCAAGTCAGTGAAGAATAAATTCTTATTTACAGTGACGGCCTACCCCAACCAAACCCGGATGACGCTGGGCCAATTGTGCGCCGCCCTCTGTCCCACTGTCAGCAGCGTCTCTGCCATTTGCCACTAAAAGTCTGGTTTGAAGTAGTTTGTTTCACCTCTCGGCCTATGTCGTGGTCTACTCACATAGGTAGGCGAGATTAGAACTCAGATCAAGAAGCCTTCTGAGCGTTGATCAACACTGGGAAGGCAATAATATGTGGATAAACGATAATTAAAATAAAAAAGGCGAGTAAATGCCATTTCACAAATGTACATTTTAATCATTTAGCAGACACTCTTCTCCAGAGTGATGTACAGTAGTGACTGCATACATTTTAGTACTGGTGCCCAGTGGAAATCGAACCCACAACCCTGGCATTGCAAGCGCCATGCTGTACCAACTGAGCTACACAGGATTATTTAAAAAATTGCGTGAACGCTATTTACCCTCCACTACGTCGCTGGATGGGTCTGGCAAAGCCATTCCTAAACATCAATATCCTGCAAGGCAGAACTGAATCTGCATTTGCTCTGCATTTTAGCTAACAATGTGATGTTTGGAGGCGCCTTATCAGTCAGTTCTGTACCTGCCTGGCTAACACTGAACCCACACCAGCTGTGCACGTGCGCCATCGTGCATACATTTATTTTGTCCCCCTACACCAAACATGATCACAACATGCAGGTTAAAATATAAAAACAAACTGAACCAATTACATTCATTGGGGACAGCTCGAAAAGCATGACACATTTATGGCAATTTAGCTAGTTAGCTTGCACTTGCTAGCTAATTTGTCCTATTTAGCTAGCTTGCTGTTGCTAGCTAATTTGTCCTGGGATATAAACAGTGAGTTGTTATTTGACCTGAAATGCACAAGGTCCTCTACTCCGACAATTAATCCACACATAAAACAGTCAACCGAATCGTTTCTAGTCATCTCTCCTCCTTCCAGGCTTTTTCATCTTTGAACTTATATGGTGATTGGCATCTAAACTAAAAGTATTACCACAACGACCTGCAACACAGTTCATCTTTCAATCACCCACATGGGTATAACCAATGAGGAGATGGCACGTGGGTACCTGCTTCTATAAACCAATGAGGAGATGGGAGAGGCAGGACTTGCAGCGCGATCTGCGTCAGAAATGGAAAGGACTTCTATTTTAGTCCTTGGCAACGCAGACGCTCATTGACGCGGACGAGCGGTATGGATGCAATAATAGGCTCTATGCATTATACCGCCTCCAACGTTCTAATTTACTTCTGCCCGGGTTGATGACTTCCGGAGCGAGTTCTGCTATTGTTTTTATCATTAGCTTACTAGCTGTCGTCGATGCATTTCTGACTGAAATCGTTCGCAATGACTATGTTTAAATTACAGCCCCGCAAAGGAGGTGCTAATGAACATTGGTCAGTGCCTCTGTGTTCAGTTTCTTCCAAATGTAATGGTATTGTGAGCTTCCATTGTTTCCCGGTCAATGTAGAGCTCAGAAAAATGTGTTTGGTGGCAGTACGTTTTGACAACTTTACGGTCACCAAACACAAAGGTGTGTAGAACACATTTTTTCGAAAGTGACTTAGTTGAGGGAAAAATGGGGGGGGGGGGGGGGGGCAAAGAAGACAGAAACCTCCTGCTCCGACTGAGGGGGATGAAGAACAAGGTGCGCTGCCTATGGACTATGCCGTCTCTGATGGGGTCCAGACCCATGATTACTGTGCAGTCCCTGAACCCGCAGCCCTGGACAAGAGAAATTGAGGCGCTTCGAGCCAAGCTGGAGAAACTGACCACCCAACACGGCTTTGGTCTACAGCGATTTGCTGGTTCTGACGAGGATATACGTTTTTACACAAGGTACAGTAATGGTTTATTATTATCCAGCATTACTATTGTTTATTATTTACTATTAATTATTAGTCTAATTATCCCAAAGTCCATGTTCATTGTTATTTGAAACTAGGCTAGCATATCTTAGCCTAAGTAGGCACGTTCAATGTATATTGTCTGTACATTACTTTTCAGTTAACCCCCAAAAATGCTCCCAGGTCGTTGCTTCAAATAAGATTTGGTTCTTAGTCCACTTTCGATGTTAAATAACAGAACATTTAAAACAAATTCACTGCTGTGTTGATAGCTGCTGTGAATTACAGTACGAATTGCAGTAACAAGAAACGAGGCTACAATAGCAGCTAGTGCTTAGAGAAGATGGGCAATAACAGTAATGAGCTTTTTTGGTATTCAAATACTCTGGGTCCATCTTTAGATTTGCAAGCTACACCCACCTGATGGCCTTCTGGCACTTGATTGAGCGGGCAGCAGAGACCAAGTTTATAAGAGTCACAAGCACCAATCCATCTGAAACAAGTGTTACTCAAAGAAAACCGGTAAGGGACAACTTCATTAAATACTTGAGTATATTATTTGTTCTTACTGTAATTGTTAAACATGATTTACTTTTTGTTATGGACCGAATATAAGGACTATTGTACTAAAATGGGTTTCTTTAAGTTCAGACACTGCAATCAATCGACGAGTTCTTCTTGTTTATCTGTCGCTGGGTCTGAAGCAGAAGGATTTAGCCCATCGGTTCAGCATCCACCAATCGACAGTGAGCCGGATTATCATCTCTTGGGCCAACTTCCTCTACTGTCTGCTTGGATGAGCACGGATATGGATCCCCAAGAAAACCGTAAAAGCCCACCTGCCACCTGAGTTCAAGGACTATCCAGACACCCAGATAGTGATCGACTGCACTGAACTGCGCTGCCAGACACCATCTTCACTACTACTGCAGAATGAGGTGTTTTCTTCCTACAAGTCACACTGTACCTTTAAGGGCATGTTGGGAATGTCACCACATGGAGCTGTCACTTTTGTGTCATTGTTGTATGCTGAATCTGTGAGTGACGTGGAGATCTTCAAGCAGTCTGGAATTCTTTCCTTACTCACCCCTGACATGGCCATTATGGTGGATAAGGGATTTCTCGTAGATTACATTGTTCTGTGCAAGGTCTACCGGCCAGCCTTTCTGTCAAGATGCACACAGATGCCAGCACATGAGGTTAGGGAGACCCAATCCATTGCCAGGCTGAGAGTGCATGTTGAAAGAATGATCCGCAGAGTAAAGAAGCACAAGCTGTTTGACACAGTCATCCCCCTGACCATCTCAGGCAGCATCAACCAATTATTTGCAGTGGCGTGCCTGTTGGTCAACTATCAAAACGGACCTTTGGTCAGAGCATGGGCCAAGCCAGTGTAAATGTACGTGTTTATTTTCTAGCAGAAAAATTATCATTTGTTTATCTATGACATGTATCAATCATTTGTGTTGTAGTGAATATCAGTTTGTGTGGAGCTTGTATTGGCTTTAATTAGGCAATGAGTAACAGGGGTGGGGGGAAGAAATCAGGTAAACACAGAATAACAAGAATGCAAGATTGAATACGATGTTGAAGATGTGTAATTGATTAACTGAACTGTTGAACATTTTTTTAACAAATCTATTCTACTGTAGATTTCTTCACAAGAACATCAATACTTATTTTTCATAAAACCACTAAATGTGGCACCCATGCAGGGGATCCATTCAGGTGCGAGAGACACTTCTGCAAGTAGTGGTAAAAATAAGTGGTCAACCTTCTCTCTTATAGTTTTTTAAGCCTGTAGATCTTTAAATATCCTTTCAACTAGGATGTCCTCCTATGCACAGCTGACAAAGTCACACCAGCTACAACCTGTGAGAAGGATTTGACCATGCACCTGCCAGTAGTAAGCATGAGATCTCAACTTCAGCTCTCCATTCTGTATCTTCAGGTAAGGGCAGTCAACATAACTTGGTACATTTGGGCACTTGACCTCTAAGAGTCCAAAGTGTGGTCTTACACTGGGATCAAATATGATTCCATCTGGAGAGGATCCTAACCACGGAGCATTTGGGTGCACTACGAAGCCACACGGAAAGAAGTTAACATTCTTCAGTGTGCAGTACTCCTGTACAGCCACTGGCTCCATGGCTAGCCCCCTCTTCATCTCCATGGTCTGCATACACATAACACTTCCTGCAACACAGGAGTAATGGCTTTGGACCACTATCACTGGTACGGAGTGCTTTAACACCATCTCTGAAGATAAGTGTGATGAAAGACTAAAGTGAGAATAAATAACAATAAACATAGTAGTGTCTAGTCTTCTTAACTAGGGGCTCATTTAACTATACAGGAATACATTGTGTTTCAGTAACAAAACTACCAAACACTGCATCAACAGATCTTTAGTGCTGCTTTTGATACCATCGATCACCACATTCTTTTGGAGAGATTGGAAACCCAAATTGGTCTACATGGACAAGTTCTGGCCTGGTTTAGATCTTATCTGTCGGAAAGTTATCCGTTTGTCTCTGTGAATGGTTTGTCCTCTGACAAATCAACTGTAAATTCCGGTGTTCCTCAAGGTTCCGTTTTAGGACCACAATTGTTTTCAATATATATTTTACCTCTTGGGGATGTCATTCGAAAACATAATGTTAACATTCACTGCTATGCGGATGACACACAGCTGTACATTTCAATGAAACATGGTGAAGCCCCAAAATTGCCCTCGCTAGAAGCCTGTGTTTCATACATAAGGAAGTGGATGGCTGCAAACTTTCTACTTTTAAACTCAGACAAAACAGAGATGCTTGTTCTAGGTCCCAAGAAACAAAGAGATCTTCTGTTGAATCTGACAATTAATCTTGATGGCGTTACTCTGGACCCTGATCTCTCTTTTGACCAACATATCAAGACTGTTTCAAGGACAGCTTTTTTCCATCTACGTAACATTGCAAAAATCAGAAACTTTCTGTCCAAAAATGATGCAGAAAAATGAATCCATGCTTCTTACTTCTAGGTTAGACTACTGTAATGCTCTACTTTCAGGCTACCCGGATAAAGCACTAAATAAACTTCAGTTAGTGCTAAATACGGCTGCTAGAATCCGGACTGAAAAATGTGATCATATTACTCCAGTGCTAGCCTCCCTACACTGGCTTCCTGTTAAGGCAAGGGCTGATATCAAGGTTTTACTGCTAACCTACAAAGCATTACATGGGCTTGCTCCTACCCATCTTTCCGATTTGGTCCTGCCGTACATACCTACATGTACGCTACAGTCACAAGACGCAGGCCTCCTAATTGTCCCTAGAATTTCTAAGCAAACAGCTGGAGGCAGGGCTTTCTCCTATAGAGCTCCATTTTATTGGAATGGTCTGCCTACCCATGTGAGAGACGCAGACTCGGCCTCAACCTTTAAGTCTTTACTGAAGACTCATCTCTTCAGTGGGTCATATGATTGCGTGTAGTCTGGCCCAGGAGTGTGAAGGTGAACGGATAGACTCTGGAGCAACGAACCGCCCTTGCTGTCTCTGCCTGGCCGGTTCCCCTCTCTCCACTGGGATTCTCTGCCTCTAACCCTATTACAGGGGCTGAATCACTGGCTTACTGGTGCTCTTTCATGCTGTCCCTAGGAGGGGTGAGTCACTTGAGTGGGTTGAGTCACTGACGTGATCTTCCTGTCTGGGTTGGCGCCCACCCTTGGGTTGATCTTTGTGGGCTATACTCGGCCTTGTCTCAGGATGGTAAGTTGGTGGTTGAAGATATCCCTCTAATGGTGTGGGGGCTGTGCTTTGGCAAAGTGGGTGGGGTTATATCCTTCTTGTTTGCCCTGTCATCGGATGGGGTCACAGTGTCTCCTGACCCCTCCTGTCTCAGCCTCCAGTATTTATGCTGCAGTAGTTTGTCGGGGGGCTAGGGTTAGTTTGTTACATCTGGAGTACTTCACCTGTGTTATCCGGTGTCCTGTGTAAATTTAAGTATGCTCTCTCTAATTCTTTCTTTCTCTCGGAGGACCTGAGCCCTAGGACCATGCCTCAGGACTACCTGGCATGATTACTCCTTGCTGTCCCCAGTCCACCTGGCCGTGCTGCTGCTCCAGTTTCAACTGTTCTGCCTGCGGCTATGGAACCCTGACCTGTTCACCGGATGTACTACCTGTCCCAGACCTGCTGTTTTCAACTCTCTAGAGACAGCAGGAGCGGTAGAGATAATCTTAATGATCGCGTATGAAAAGCCAACTGACATTTACTCCGGAGGTGCTGACCTGTTGCACCCTCGACAACTACTGTGATTATTATTATTTGACCATGCTGGTAATTTATGAACATTTGAACATCTTGGCCATGTTCTGTTATAATCGCCACCTGGCACATCCAGAAGAGGACTGGCCACCCCTCATAGCCTGGTTCCTCTCTAGGTTTCTTCCTAGGTTTTGGCCTTTCTAGGGAGTTTTTTCTAGCCACAGTGCTTCTACACCTGCATTGCTTGCTGTTTGGGGTTTTAGGCTGGGTTTCTGTACAGCACTTTGATATATCAGCTGATGTAAGAAGGGCTATATAAATAAATTTGATTTACCAAATAACCTGGTAAATGGGCAATTCTAAATTGGGATTGGGACCCATCATTAAAATCGATCTACTGATAAGATTAAACATTGACACCGTCTGCAAAACATTTTGACCATGATGACAGTGTCTCACAGGAGATGTTTAACAAGGTCCCTAGAAGCTATCTATAACCTTTCCCTACTCTCATGCTGTGCAGCTTCTCACTCTTCCTCATGGACCTGTGGCAGGCAGCCCTCACGGTGATCTCCCCTGTCAATGTATCTTTGTTAGATACTGTGTAGAAGACATGAATAACAATTATTTTAAGCTAGCAAATATAGCTAGCAAGCATAACTTAACAAAGCTAACGAAAATATACACATTCTCAGGTAGATTGTCAAACTTACATCATTTTACGAAGTAACTAGCTAGCTACAGTTAATAGTTAAATTAGCTAGCTAATGATTGTAGCTAGCTAACGTTATATCACTGACTTGGTACTCACCTTCATAGTTGTCTATGTAGCTTCCTATATACATATTGAACCCCTTTTCATTCTTGCTAGCTGGAGTCTCGGAGGCTGATGTAACAATTCGATGTACATCATTAATATTAATTTGAGGCAAATCCTGAAGACACCTAGTAAAAAACTGCGACATAATGGTAGTAACGTTATAATCGTCGATAACAACTAGACTGACCGGAAATTGCCAAACGGATAGGAAGTGTGTTTAGAACGTTCGATCATGGAATGTGCACAAGGGCTATTGAATAACAGATTTCTACATTTATTTTGCAGCGCACGCGACGCGAGCGGTGTAGTCAGGGTGAGGGGACAGCATAAATGTATGCACGATGCGCATGTGCACAGCCGGTTTGGGTTCGGTGTATGTGGCAGTGTGGGTAGAATGAGCGAGCTTGCCTGGCAGCCAGTGCGCAAAACACGTGAGAAAATGAAACTGTCGTCTGCCTGGAAATGTATTTGTAAAACCAATACATTTCTAATATTTTTAGGATTAACATATTTGATCATTTTCTATTCTCTCATTTTAATTCAACTTGAGAAAATGTCTGATTTAAGGTATTCTATTACTTGAATTTCAGAGTGCCAAATCCAAGTACTTTAAGAACCTCAAGCACTTTGTGCGAACCCTGTACATTGATAAAAGTTAAAATCATAAAGTTACTGGTCCCCTCCCCATGTCAAACTCTTGGATTCAGGAGGCGGGTTTATTAAGAGGATAGGGTGTTTCACCCTAACACTCATTTTAATACACCAACGGTAACGTAATATTCCCTTACTGAATTTAAATAAGTACCGCCTTGTAACCAATCAGAGAAGGCATGTTTGCAGAGGGGCGTGATTAATATAGCTATACTGCGGGAGTTGTCATGTCATTGCTGCTGTGAACCACATCACGAGATAACAAATGGGAGATGTATAATAAAATGCAATTTAAAATGTGGTTCGAGTTCTTTTATGCATCACCAGATTTTCTTGAAAATGTATTTAACTGCATCCAAGTTTCTTGACATTGGCGTTTCAAAGAGCTGTCAGTCAAGGCAAGCACAAGAATATAAACTCCCCGCCCACTCAGGGTCATGGCTAGTTACGAAAGCCACAAAGTCATAAACCCTTGCCATTTCTACAAATTATATTCAAACGTGATTTTAAACCTAACCTTAACTACACTGCTAACCTTAGGCCTAACCATAAATTAAGGTAGTTAGCAATGAGGAAAATGTTTTACTTAAATTGAGCATTTCTATCCGTAGCATTTAAAAAAAAATGGCTGCTATGTTTGTACCTCAAAGTGCTATTTTACATGGGAATCAGAATGACTGTTCGGGACCTTAATGAGGATCCTGCATAAACCCAATCACGTGCAACATGGAACTGGCCCGCCTCTTTTTTTTTTGCCGAAAATTCAGCGAACTGTAGCTTTTTTGTTATCTTGCTAGCCAGCTAGCTTTAGTAGCCATGTTTGTTTAGCGTTCGTTAGCCTCGATGTAGCAAAATAGTTATTTATTCGCTGTCAATGTACAGTTGCTCTCTGATGTAACCAAAATATGTAATGGACAAGAAAAGTAATTTTAAAAAGCATTTTGGTTGATACAACGAGGAGTTTACCGTGTCGTTACCTAACCAGTTATCGAAGGCAACTGCGCCTTTTTCCCCCGCACACCCTGAGTTGAGAAGATACCCGCCCCATTTGAGTTTTGATTGGTGTAGACTTGTGGGTGTGACATACACGATTGTTTGAAAGACCTCTCTGTCAAATTAGAGAACCCACATCTGAGCAAGCGGAGATATTCAATGCATCTAGCCTAAGAACAACCCACCACACCCCCTCGGACCATATTGCCTAAATATACTAAACATTAGGAACGTATTCCTAATATTGAGTGTGTAATGTCTGTAAAAACCAAGTTTGTTGCATGATAAGATACACAAGAACATTTAGAAAGGGGTTTTTCTTCAAACATTTATTGACATGGGATTATATCAAACACATTTTTTTTAAATAACCGTGTTCACAACAAAACAATGCAGACTTTTAGATAGCCCAAACATTCCTATTCCAGACCTGAGTTTGTGGTACCACGAAAACATTAACAAGATGTGACAATAGGTACAAACTGATACAACTTTTGGAAAAGTTTATGAAGTAGATGAGTAGCAGTGACTTTGCACTTGGTTGCATGTCTTCCTTCTATTTTCATATCAGTGTTATTTTGTAGTCATTCATGTTCAACAAGCATTCACACAAGACAGACTGCATACAGTTATCCATGTATCAGTCCCAGTCGATCCTTAACTAAATATAGTACGATAGTGTGTCTTATCTTATAATACAAAACACAGAATGGAAGCATAATGCTCTTGGTAATACAAAATACAATTTCCTCAGTTTTAACAATAAAAAATCTGTTTGATTACAATCTTGCTGGGGTAGAGATTCAGTGCATTTTAAAGTATATCCATGTGTTTCTCTTCATATATCATCATAAAGGCTTACCTGAGTGACAAGAATCAATGGTTGGGCTCAAGTACTGTAGAAACTGAGCAGACTGTAGAAACAGTAGAACCGTACACCTGTTCCCTTAATGCATCAGTTAAAGTACTAGGAAACAGCTCCCATAATGTCAACTCGTTCCATTATATACAAAACCAATCAATAGCAAAATACCACATCAAATCAGTATGCCACAGCTGTGTTACATGATTTCTAGCTGATTAATTGTCCATTGGCAGTTTATAGATTGGTTGGTTGTTAAGCAACAAAAGCGATGTGTGCACAACTATGGGGCAAAACAGACAGTGTTGGCTTAAATTGTTGACATGTAAACTATATTTAGTCTCCAATGTTTATTGAAAACATAAATACATTTGCACAATGAGCACTTGTCTCTCAAATACATTGTTACAGTTGTTGGTTAGCTAGCTTGTGAAGTTTAGCCATATTAGCAAAGATGTGACATCAGTCAAAACACCTAAAAACAAGACATGGTATCAAGAACAAGAAAACTAACTGAAATGAGCAGCCTCTTGTATTGGTTCTAGCCATCTGGCCATCCAGAATCACAACACACAGACTTCTGCCCCATTGAAACATGTGCATCGTTTTTGTGACGTTGTCAGCTAACCCATCCATTGGACAAAGAGTTCTGTTAAACGGTCTGAAACATGTCAGAGCTAAGTTCAAGCCCATTTCCACCATCATACAATTTTAAACATGATTTAAGGAGAAAGACTATACCAGTTTGTTCATAAGCATGACAAACAGCAAGTCTGGAACATGAAGGGAAAGATTATCTTAATTGAACAGGTCATTCTCACTGAAATTAAATGTAGACAGTGATGGTTGACACAGTGGTACCGGAGATGTTATGTTAAAACCTCTAAAAAGTCCCTCAGTTGAGCATGTGTGATTGCCACAAGCAACCACATGGTGTGATTGCCACAAGCAACCACATGGTGTGATTGCCACAAGCAACCACATGGTGTGATTGCCACAAGCAACCACATGGTGTGATTGCCACAAGCAACCACATGGTGTGATTGCCACAAGCAACCACATGGTGTGATTGCCACAAGCAACCACATGGTGTGATTGCCACAAGCAACCACATGGTGTGATTGCCACAAGCAACCACATGGTGTGATTGCCACAAGCAACCACATGGTGTGATTGCCACAAGCAACCACATGGTGTGATTGCCACAAGCAACCACATGGTGTGATTGCCACAAGCAACCACATGGTGTGATTGCCACAAGCAACCACATGGTGTGATTGCCACAAGCAACCACATGGTGTGATTGCCACAAGCAACCACATGGTGTGATTGCCACAAGCAACCACATGGTGTGATTGCCACAAGCAACCACATGGTGTGATTGCCACAAGCAACCACATGGTGTGATTGCCACAAGCAACCACATGGTGTGATTGCCACAAGCAACCACATGGTGTGATTGCCACAAGCAACCACATGGTGTGATTGCCACAAGCAACCACATGGTGTGATTGCCACAAGCAACCACATGGTGTGGCATGAAACCAGAAAAACAAATTATCTAAATAATATAGACAAATGATTATGCACCTTATCAAAATCTCACAAAAATACAATTTCAGTTGCATTCAAAATGTACGAGTGAAGACATCAGTTATCGTTAAAACAGTAGTGGAAGCAACACTATGAATTCTGTTCAAAGCACTAAGACAAAAATCAGTCCATTATCAAAATGTGTAGGAATATGTAGATAAGTACTGTAGTATAAACTCTGTACGTTAGTGTAATTATTTGAGTATTATGACTAACATTTTACAACCATTTAAAACAATGACTGCAACACATTCAAATCTAGAAACTAAAATACAAGCCTTAAGGAAAATAAAAAAATATATTTTTTAAAGTTAACTTCATATTTGTCATGTCCAGCATCTTCCCAAAATCAACATGTGAAAATGGCACATTTATGTTTAGTAAAAACATTTAATTTAAAAGAGAGGAAGATAAGTTTTCCTAATATGCACCATTGGATTTAAACCAAATACGGGTTGGCATTGCATACTCATTGGAAACACTTATATTACTCTATTTTTTACTACAAAAAAATGCACAATTTTCACATGTTGATGTAGGGGTGGTGCTAGGGATGAATATGAAGTAGAAAAACTGAAATGTTCCTTTTAAATTTCAAGTATTTTTTGCAACTTTTAACTAAATGTGAAAATATTTTGTCCACTAAAGTCATTTTACATAATTAATATATAAAGTGTTGCAAATAATGCAGAGGGGGAAAAAAATGTACTATAATAGACAAAATGGGGGTGATTCAGTGACTACTTTTTAAACAAAAACATTTAAAACGATGGCTTTGAAGACATGCATTCTCAAATAAACTTGTGTAAGGAGCACTCAACGATCATTCAGTTCAACAGGACACCGCAGAAAGCGCAGGGGAGGCAGTTGGCAAAATGTTCTAATTGCATTCAACACTAATAATAAATAGTACATTTAAAAACATTCTGAAAAATACTAATTGTTAGCGAGACATACACAATTTAAGAAGTGAAGCAGACAAGTTTGTTTCTTCTACTGTGCATTCAAAATTACTTAAACAGCCATGTTTAAAGTATCAGGTCCAGTCATTCCATGAAATTGGATTTGAGTTCATATCACAATAAAAAAATGAATAACATCAAAAATAGTATTTACATTTTTTTAAATAAATAAATTCATTATGTTTTCTTTCACACCTGTTATTGCCCCACAGATGTATTGGATATGATGATGTAACAAGGGAGAAACTTCTGTACATGCATCACTGATAAGTATGTATTGGAAGTACATTTCTTTGCTGTCAAGTTGAAAACCACAACATGATTCCTTCAAACACATAAAGGGACCCAAAGTCACAGTGCAAATGTCTTATGGAAGGATGTGGAGGCGTCTACAGATACTGTCAGTAATTCACCCCTTCATCAGGGATCATTTGGGTAAAGGGGGGTAGCGGGGGTGGAGGTTCAGCAGGCAGGGGTGGCGGTCGAGAGCCCCCCCTTGACCCTCCACTGTATCTGTACTCCCCGTACTGAGACCGGTAGTCAAACATGGGAGGCTGAGCAGGTTGGACCCCCTGAGCACTCAGTAAAGAGTTCAGCATCTCAAATGTGTCCTGGTACTCATTTGACTGGCTTCCCCCGCCTGCATTGTGTCCGTTAGTGTCAGTCTTGTCCCCCTTGGAGTGAGAGAAGTTTCCCTGGTGGAGGGAGGGGAGACCCAGGGATGGGAGGATCTCAGCAGTTTGCGCCCCCAGGGAGTGTGCACTGGAGGCAGCTAACAGAGCAGGTAGCTGGTAGGCTGAGTTCCTGGAGGACTTAGAGACTTTGGAGGGGTGGGATCCCTGGGACTCAGTGGAGTGTGTCCTCTTTCGAGAAGCAGAGGAAGAGCTCATTCTAGATGAGTCACTGGGGGTCTTTTTGCTACCACTTCCTCCTACAGCTCCAGCAGCACTGGCTGAGTGTTTATGTGACGAGGACGAAGAGACGGAAGCACCGCTCAAAGACGACGATGAATGATGGTGATGGTGGTGATGGTGGTGGTGGGAGCGATCTCGATGCTTGCCCTCCCTACTCTTGCCCCCCTCCTCTCCCGAGCCTGCACTGCGTACTTTCTCAGGCACCCGGATTCTCACTTTGATGTCCTGTTCTCCTCCAGCTCCTCTGTTCCCTCCTCCACTGTGCCCCCCTCCTCCCCCAGTCCCCAGAGGGAGGCGCATCTTCAGGGAGCTGCGCTCGCCCCTCTCCTTTTCCAGGGGGATCTTGAGGATGATGGGCGAGGGGCTGCTGAGGTCAGAGGAGGCTAAGCTGGAATGGTGGGAGCTGGACTGCGGTTGATCATGGTGGTACTTCTCCTTCCTCTGATGTTGGCCTATCAGAGCTTGGGCTGCCGAGGCATACTCTCTCTTCACGCTGGCCTCCATGTTCTCCAGCTTCCTCTTCTGAGCAGCCAGGACATCAGCGTGCTTGGCCCGGTACTCACTCAGTGACACCTTGGCTGGGGCGTGTAGCTCAACGTGGTTGGGCTGGTCGGAGCCACTGCCCAGGGTCGACTTGAGCTCCAGTAGTATGGGAGCCATGGATGAAGAGGAAGGGTTGGAGAGGCTGGCCAGCGTGGTCTCCGAGGACGACATGGAGATCATGCTCATCATACAATCTGTCTGGTCCCCGTCCTCTGGCACCTTAGACTTCCCTCCCTTCACTGTCTGACCTGCCGCCTGGGACAAGAGACCATTGCGTTAAGGAACAGTATAAGGAAATACCCTGAATGAAATGGTGCTATGAGAATTTAAAATCAGTGCAAGTATGTTACAAACTACAACTTACTTTCCAGTTGCGAATGCGTTTTAATCGGCTTGGTGTCTTCTCCAAGATCTGTAGGAAGTCGTGAGTGAGTTCTGTGGGTAACAAAGTATTACAAGGGGCTCTGCAATTCACTTCCTTACAATATAACCAACATCTGCAGTACATCTCAAAGCAAGTGGCTCAGCTGACAGCCATGAGTTGTTTATCACGTTACATCATCATATCCAACTAAATGAAATTCCAACATACCATCCAGCAGCTCAAGGGTGACAGTATTGTCCACATACTCCCACCAGTGCTTGCCGTCTGTGGAGACAGGGATCTCCCAGTTGGACCACTTGCAAGCCAGGTGGATGCAGACGCAGGCCACTATGGGTGGGCTGTACTGCAGGCAGAATGTGGTCAGGTGTAGGCTACACAGCAGGTTGGGTCCCAGATCAACAATCCAAAAGGGGGGGGGGGGGGGGGGGGGGGGGGGAGAGAAGAAACCGATTCAGTTCCAGAATACGATGAAAAAGGACTGTGCATCTCATCAATGGGTGGTGATTTCATTCTAATACAGGTCATAAGAACATCTCCTTTTTCAGTTTAGACAATGTTGCATTGCACTTGTATTGAATTGACAAATGTAAAGCTCAAAGTTGAACACAGAGTGAACAGCATACCTGTTGGTAGCCATGAAGTATGAGGTCTGGGCCAAATCCTTACTCGCTGGGACAACAACACGAGAAACAAGAAAATACAATTAAAACCTGCTGCGTTCAAAATAATGCCATTAAATACATGCAATAAAAACACTCATAATACATTTAAATAGGTAAGAACCATTTATGCTATTTGTAAAAGTACTAGGGTTCTCAAACTTCACCAGTAGTCTAGAAAGGGGGTTTGTTGATTCTTACCTCTGACGAGCTGGGTGCACTTGACAACATGAGTATGTGGGTGGTCAATGGTGATTTCAAAAGCTGTAATGAAGGGGGTAGAGTGGAGACAAAAGGTTTCATGAGCAACAGAATTTCTAAGAACACTCTAGAATCTTCTATCCTGATTTATGGGAACCTGAGGGTGTTAAGTCAAAATAGCTTCAGCTCAATAGTTACTGAATTTTCAGTATTCTCACTGTGCGTTAAAATAATTCCCTGAAAACCAAAGTCTTATGAAACTACAGTAAATAGTGAATGAATGCACTGCTTTAGATCTTCAGATGACAGGCCCTGTATAAGACAAATGTAAATGAGTGAGTTGAGAATTAAAGGTTTAGCATTAACATTTAAGCCAGTCATTGAGACAAGGGTTATAGGTGGTGAATGGGCATTTTACTGTGCCATCCAAATTCTATCAATACTGTACTAAATTCATTATCTCTAATGTGATTACAACCAACATATCTTCCATCACAACAATTATGTGACTCAAAAGAATGGCTTAAAGTCAAGAGGTAAAGGTAAAAGAAAGTGCTGCGCTGTAAAGTTAATGACGAAAACAGCGGGGAACCGAAAATGCAAGACAGTACTGATAAAGTGAGCATGGAAGACTAGATGTGACCTTCCAATGGAATGGGCTGCTACTCAAAGACTGCTGTAGACAAGAACAAAGAGGTTAATATTATCAGTAGGCAAGCATCACATCTCTCTATTTTGGGATGAAATCAAAGACCCCATTCATTTGTCCATCCCAACTTACCCAGGGTCTGGAGTATAATGCTCTCAAGAATGACCAGGTCTTGGGCTTGTTGCAGGTAAGCCTGAGGTTGAGAGGACAGGCAGGAGACAGGCATTACTCACTAGGAGGCATTCTCTCACCCCTCATGTCTCACTCACACCTCTTGCTTTCCCTTTACGCAGTCTTACCTTCAAGGAGGTACAACTGCCTCAGAACACCCAATTTCTTACTTTGTAATAACAATTTAAGCACTTAAAGGAGCATGATGGTAAAGGTAAGATTGAGAAAAAGGAAAACCCCAAAGCGCAGGATAGCTTTAAAATTTCTACAGCTCAAAGCAGTGATTATGGATCAGGGGTTGGATCCGGTTAAGGGAACAGAACCGAAAACAATGGCATTTAAGGAACGGAAACAGGAACCTGGAATGAAAATGATCCACTGTTCCGGAACAAAACCATTATTTTAAAAGCATGGGAACCGGTTAATAACACTTTTTTAGTCCCAACAAAACGTCCATGCAACGCCCTCACTCGGTCACTCAAACTTATTCCAGTGTCTGTTTGCAACCTAAAAATCTTTGCCTGTGCCGGTTACCTGCCCTTCCCCCTCTGAAGCATAGGCTACGGTACTGACGTTAGAACCATTATTCAGAAGATAGGGAGATAGATTTGTAATTGGCTAGAGAAGGATGCTAGTTAAGGATACTATAGGCCTAGTTACCTTGATGGATTGGGATAGGGGGCAGCATTGGGAAGTTTGGATGAAAAGCGTGCCCAGAGTACTGCCTGTTACTCAGGCCCAGAAGCTAGAATATGCATATAATTAGTAGATTTGGATAGAAAGCACTAAAGTTTCCAAAACTGTTCAAATAATGTCTGAGTATAACACAACTCATATGGCAGGCAAAAACCTGAGAACAATCCAACCAGGAAGTGGGAATTCTGAGGTTTGTAGTTTAAGTGAATGCCTATGGAATATACAGTGTCTGTCCGGTCAGATTGCACTTCCTAAAGCTTCCAGTAGATGTCAACAGTCTTTAGAAGTTGATTCAGGCTTCTATTGTTTAAGGGGAGAGAATAAGACCACTCAAAGCAAGTGGCTCAGCTGAAAGCCATGAGTTGTTTATCACGTGACGTTCTTCCCTTTCCTTTCTAATGAAAACAGTATTGTCCGGTTGAAACAATGAATATTTATGATAAAAACACCCCAAGGATTGATTAGAAACTTTAAATGGAACTTATGACTTTTCGTCTGGACTTTGCATTACTGAAGTAAATGCGCGAACAAAAATGAGGTATTTCTGTAATTTGATGTGGCTCTCTGCAATTTCACCGGATGTTTGTTTGAGACTACGCATTTCTGAACATAATGCGTCAATTTCAAATTAGGTTTTTGGACATAAAGATGAACTTTATCGAACAAAACAAAAATGTGTGTAACATGGAGTCCTGGGAGTGCCACTAGATGAAGATCAAAGGTTAGTGATTAATTTTAATGCTATTTCTCACTTTTGTGACACCTCTCCTTGGCTGGAAATGTATTTTTTTTGTGGCTAGGCGCTGTGCTAACAATTATATGGTGTGGTTCGCCGTAAAGTCTTTTTGAAATCGAACACTGTTTGGATTAACAAGAAGTTTATTTAAAATGGTGTATAATACTTGTATGTTTGAGGAATGTTAATCAGATTTGTTTGAATTTGGCGCCCTGTAATTTCACTGGCTGTAGGCCAGGTGTTCCGCTAGCAGAACCCCCTTACCAGAAAGGTTAACCTCAGGGATAGGGGCCAGTATTTTCACATCCGGATGAAAAGTGTCCACAAAGTAAACTGCCTGCTACTCAGGCCCAGAAGCTAGGATATGCATATTATTAGTAGATTTGGATAGAAAAAAACTCTGAAGTTTCTAAAACTGTGAATAATGTCTGAGTATAACAGAACTGATTTGGCAGGCGAAACCCCAAGCACAATCCACCCAGGGAAATGTTTTTTGGGGGGGTCAATCTGTTTTCCATTAGTTTTCTATGGTAAGCCCTTTTTAATTAGGAATCTAGTTGCAGTTCCTATGGCTTCCACTAGATGTCAAGTCTTTATAAATTGGTTGTTTTTCCTTTTGAGAAATTAAGTAGCCCTGTTCTTTCCATGTGTCACTCCAGGTGGACTCTAGTCTGTTGGTGCACACTTCACTTTGTTTTCATCTGGTATTGAACACAGTTTATTCTGTGTTACATTTTTTGATTATTTACATTTTACGATACCTAAATTTGGATTAGGAACGTTGTTTGAAATGTTTGGACCAAGTTTACAGGTAACTTATTAGATACTTGGGCGAGTTGGAACCGGTGTATTTTCTGAATCAAGTGCGCCAAATGAATGGACATTTTGGGGGTATAAAGAAGGAATTTATCAAACAAAATGACAAGGTGATGTTTCTGGGACATTTGAGTGCCAACAGAAGAAGATATTCAAAGGTAAGGCATGAATTATATCGTTATTTCTGAGTTTTGTGTCACACGTGGCTGGTTGAAATGTCCAAAGCATGGTCTGCTTTCGCCATAAAGCCTTTTTGAAATCTGACTGCGTCTTGGTTAACAAGAAATTAAGCTTTATTTTGATGTATTATACATGTATGTTTTGTTAATTTTTATTATGAGTATTTCTGTTTTTGAATTTGGAGCGCTGCCATTTCACTGGATGTTGACAAATCAATCCCGTTACCGGGATCTGAGCAGGAAGGGATCACTTAGAAGTTAAGTTTTACTCTGTGGACCTAATTCAGATTATGCATAACAAGATGCCCAAGCCTCCTCCACTCCTGCAAAATTTCAGTTGCATTTGCATCATGGACAGACAAGTGTAGCCTATCATGCATGTAAAGAACTAGATTGCCTGCTTAATCTGCACTGATTGGTGAAGAAATTGAATGAGAACTTTAAAAAAATTGATTTCACAGGTTAAAAAAGGAACAGAAAGGCATTATATAAACCAGCACTTTTTGTGGGGTTCAAACCAGTCAGAACTTTATTTTGCTGAGACAAAAACAAAAAAAAGTCAGTTCAGAACAAAATAATTTTGGTTCCAACCCGTTATGGACAGAACTGTTTACAGATCTCCCCGTCTGAAAGGAAGATGGTGAGTGTGTGGAATATCAACACCCTCTTTCACAACCTGTGAAAGAGAATGCATTGGAGCTATGTCTTTGTCACAAAAGATAAAGACCACTTCAAATGTTATCAAGAACTTTAAAGTCAAGTTGCATTAAATGTTATTGCTCCGTTTCTTGCCAGAACTTGTATCAAATAAAGCAATATCTAAATAATTTTAAAAAATTGTTTCATAGAACACCAACAGCCTGCAAGCGGAGAAATCCATGTCAAACAGTTATGATGCAACTACCATCGTGCATATAGAGACAAAAGTACGTACTTTGGGTCTTTTAAAAATACCAAAAAAAGATAGAGAACACTGGATCTACACTCAATCAGTTTGTGGTCAAAGGATCACACTGCAAGTGTCATAGTGAGTTTGAAGTGGAGTGGTCAGACCATGGACACTTACATCACTGCGGACATCTGGTGAAGGGTCCTGAGGGTTGAGGCATGCATGGGTCACCTTGATAACATGCTCCAACTTGCGGGGCTGTTCCTCAACCTTTGCAGCCAGGAACAGTGTCGCTGGAGCTATGACCTAGGGAGAAAAATAAAATTTGGTACATTTTGATCAAAACTGGTGTCTTGTTAGTGCTACACATTATGCATTTCACAAAAGATTTAATTAACTTTACAAGTCACAATTGTGCAAGGGAGGCTCAGCGTGCAAAAGTACTTACATTTCTGTGGAACCTGGTGAAGGACTGGATCATGTAGAATCGGTGCATATACACAATAGCAGTATTAATTGTTAGCTGGGACCTGATGCATAAGGGTTAAGGATTATAACATGATATCTCAGTGAGATTTAACTCAAAGTAAATTTTGAGAAATTACAGAAATGTTATGTAACAGCAGCTACCAACTTATTTTCAACTAAACTAGCTAGTTGTGGGTGTAGCTAAGTGATCTGCTGTAACTACTCCTAATGTTGACTGGTGGTACATAGTAGGACATAACTGGCTAGCTAGAACTTACTAGCTGGCTAGAACAGCATTCTCAACCTGAAACCTGGTCTCAGAGTTTGTATGTAAATCCGAGTCAATCCATTTAGCATGTTACATTTGGTATGGTTGGGGTGGGTGGGTGAGGTAAAACGCAAATGTCTAGCAACCCAAAGGTTGCGAGTTCGAATCTCATCACGGACAACTTGAGCATTTTAGCTAATTAGCAACTTTAACTACTTTTTATGTTAGGTTAAAGGGCTATGGGAAGGGTTAGCTAACTCCTAAACGTAACCCTAACCTAGCTAACATTATTGAGATAGCTAAGCCACATAGCTAGAATTCGTAACATATTGTACGTTTTGCTAAGAATTGTATTGAGTAACATATACAAAATGGATGATGCACATTAACAAATTAATACATACCATACGAAATGTAACATATCATAATAAATTATGCTTATTGGCTTTAGTAACAGAATAATACGAAATGCTCTGAGACCAGTTTGGCATTCTGGGTCAGAGTTTGTAGTTAAGGAAGTAATTAATAAGTGGTCACGAAGAAGGCAATGACATGGTATCAGAAATAAGAAACTAACAAGCTTTAATACACCGGGGAATTTTTATCACATTGCAGCATTGGACCTCTCACCAATACCATTTATATTATGTCGTAAACGCCAGTTAACGTTCGCTTGCCCCAGGATGTTTTTAGCCTACTCGCTAGCTAGTTAGCCACTCGTAATAACAGACTGCCAGCTTAGCTCCCATAACAGCGCCACATATCTTTGATATCACCCTAACACTATGGCCAACAAAACCAATGCTTTTATCAAAATATAAGAACGTGTTTAATACACCTGAACCCCGTTTATAATAAATAACTGTCAAATGGCCCCTGCTCGGCTTTTGTTCTCCACAGGAAGCTTATGCCTAGGCCGCAGAGGCCTACACACAACGTTAGCTAACTGTCTAGGCTAACTATCTAGTTGTGCTAATAGAACGCAATTCCCTGGCACTCGCGAGTCACATCAGCAAGTCTGGGCTGCTTGTTACAAATAGCTATTAACTACGCCAGTCTGTACACACCACAGATGAATAAATAGGCTAACATGAATACAGTATCCATATAAGATAGCAACTAGCCATGCCGCCAAACCGGCATCAATCTCTATAGCTAGCCGTTAGCAGGCACAAATCGTCCCCGGCCCGACAAAAGATACACATTGAGTCGCTGTCCCATGTCCTGTAGAAGGTTCGCGGCTTGCTGTCTGTAGGATAATTCCTTGTCTGGATCAAGCCCCACACGACGAGATGGGCTATTCTCGATCTGTTCTCGGGTGAAGTACCATTTGTTGTTTGTTCCAGAAGGAGAAGGGAACGAAGCCGCCATTACTGAGAAGGACAATTTTTTAGACTCGGGGTACGTCACAGGAACTGACGTCATTGATGTGGATGGCGTAAATATGCCATGTGTCCCTAAACATAATTTCTAAACATCTGTGGCAAATAAACGAAACCTCTCTGGTATCCATGGCCTCACAGAAAAGTAAATGCGAAGGGCCTACAATCAGCAGACAATGGTGAGTTAATCTATAACATATTCCTGGTTTGGACGTGGGATGCAGAATATCGCCTCGTCAGGGGACTGTTTTTGGATTATTGCAGGTGTGGTGTAGTCTGGTCGTTTTTACAGTCGCGGAATAATCACCCTTCGGTAGTGGATAATTCAGCCTACCAATTGAGGAGGAGCTGTGAACGTCAGACGACCATGTCCCCTATGAAGAACTCCGGGGCTGTGTGAGAATGTACATGAACTTCAAAGGTACTCTCGCAGGTGGAATCTGAAAATCCAAGGTGTAAAAGAGTGAGAGGAAGAGGATATTAGAGAAGTAGTCATTAATATCCTGGGAAAAGTGGAACCATGCATCAAAGACAGGCTAAGAGACGTGATTGATGTGGTACATCGATTTGGGAAACGAAGATCTGATGGACCCCCTCGCAATATCATATTGCGCTTAACTATGCGCCATTACAGGGACATCATATGGAAAATGGCCACGGGGAACAAGTTTCTGGAGGAGAAGAAACTCTGCATCAAAGAAGCTCTGATACCGCAGGATCAGGCTGCCAGAGAGAAACTGTGGCCGTTTATACAGAAGGCTCAACAAGAGGGAAAGAAGGCGGGGTTCAAGGGCCCACACGCGTTTATCGAAGGACGAATGATTACTGGGTAACTCTGTTGACATTAACCAAATTGGAACTGTGAGTACTACCATGCGTACAGTTAATGTACTGCCAATTATACATGTACCGTTCGAACTACAACTGATGAACACTTACCAAAGAAAAGGAAGTTAATAGATTTGTTATTCTGTTGACCACAGCTACCTCATCTGAGCGTAGTTTTCCGTGGAGTAATCCTCTCAAGGTTCACTGTTTGTTTTATTGTTCACATTAATACTTGTTATCTAATTTGTGTTCTTTGTTTTTTAATGCAGGAGTTCGTTTTCAATTCACTCAATATCGTTAGTCTGAATGTTAGGGGTTTGAGAAATCCTACAAAAAGGAAAGCTTTATTTTTATACTGTAAACGCAGTAATGCAGATTTTGTCCTTCTTCGGGAAACTCATTAGGGTGAAAGTGATTTGAAATTTTGGAGAGCACAATGGGGAGATATTGGCCTATCAGTCATGGATCAAATCATTCTTCTGGTGTTTTGACACTTATTCACAAGTTTAAATGTGACATTCTAGAATCCACATCTTCACAAGGCGGCAGATGGGTCATAGTAACTGTTAAACTTGACAATGCTATTTTCATAATCTGTAATGTATACGGACATAACTCACATGCTCCTAATAAGACCCTTTTTACCCAATTTACCAGGAAAGTACAGGATTTAAACAACACATACTCGGAGGCTTTTCTAATTATTTCAGGGGATGTTTAATGAAACACCTGATGCATCTCCTGATCGTTTTCCTCCTAGAACGAGTCAAAACCCTCAAAATAGTAACATTATCATTACATTATGCAAGGATCTCTGTGTTGAGGATGCCTGGCGTTATTTCAATCCGGATGCTAAGGGTTATGCCTGGACCAACAAAACTATGTCACGTAAATCTAGAATAGATGTATTCCCAATTTCCCCTTTTTTGTTACAATTTGTTATAGATGTAGATCATCCGTTGGCTCCCTTTTCTGATCATCACTTGATTTCCCTGAATTTACAAGCTACTAAAACATCAAAAGGTACTCGAGGATATTGGAAATTAAATAATACACTTCTTAAAGATACTGATCTCATTGAAAACATAAAATCTTTAGCTAAAGATATTTTTGCTAGAAAAGACTTGGGTCATGGAAGTAGATGGGAATATTTCAAATATAAAGTCAGGAGTGGTAGCCATTAAACGCGCCAAAGAGCTGATGCAATTAAAGAACCATAGAGAAAAAGGAGATGATGAGCAAGCTTGACAGTTTTCTAAAGAAAGATAATCTATCTGAAGAAGAGGAGTCTGTGTTCAGGTCTTTACAACTAGAATTAGAACATACTTACACGGATCTGGCAAAGGGTGCCTTTGTAAGGTCAAGAGCAAAATGGATTGAAGAGGGGGAAACAAACACTAGTTACTTTTTTGCACTTGAAAAGAGAAACTACAAAAGAAAATCTATAACTGCACTCAAAATTAACGATGTTTTATGCAAAGATCCCATTACAATATCATCATTTGTCAATTCCTTTTATGAAAACCTTTACAGCTCTCAATTTTTTATAATTTTTTTATTTTACCTTTATTTAACCAGGTAGGCAAGTTGAGAACAAGTTCTCATTTACAATTGCGACCTGGCCAAGATAAAGCAAAGCAGTTCGACAGATAAAACGACACAGAGTTACACATGGAGTAAAAACAAACATACAGTCAATAATGCAGTATAAACAAGTCTATATACAATGTGAGCAAATGAGGTGAGAAGGGAGGTAAAGGCAAAAAAGGCCATGATGGCAAAGTAAATACAATATAGCAAGTAAAATACTGGAATGGTAGTTTTGCAATGGAAGAATGTGCAAAGTAGAAATAAAAAAATAATGGGGTGCAAAGGAGCAAAATAAATAAATAAATACAAATTAAATACAGTTGGGAAAGAGGTAGTTGTTTGGGCTAAATTATAGGTGGGCTATGTACAGGTGCAGTAATCTGTGAGCTGCTCTGACAGTTGGTGCTTAAAGCTAGTGAGGGAGATAAGTGTTTCCAGTTTCAGAGATTTTTGTAGTTCGTTCCAGTCATTGGCAGCAGAGAACTGGAAGGAGAGGCGGCCAAAGAAAGAATTGGTTTTGGGGGTGACTAGAGAGATATACCTGCTGGAGCGTGTGCTACAGGTGGGAGATGCTATGGTGACCAGCGAGCTGAGATAAGGGGGGACTTTACCTAGCAGGGTCTTGTAGATGACATGGAGCCAGTGGGTTTGGCGGTTCAGGAAGATGGTTGTGAAAGTTACATTTGCCACATTCAGAATTGTGTCCCTGTAATTGAGGATGATTTCCACTCAGTTTGCGATTCACCTGTGTCAATTGGAGAAATTAGAGAGGCTCTGAATTCAATGAAAAAAGGAAAAGCACCTGGCCCTGATGGCCTGTCAGTTGAATTCTGTAGACAGTTTTCGGAGTTACGAGAAGACCCGATTTTCAATATGTTTCAAGATTGCATTAAAAATGGGGAAATGGTCTCCACTATGAAACAGGGCCTTATTTCATTGATTCCGAAGCCTGATAAAGACCCTTCTCTCATTGACAATTGGAGACCAATTACTTGATTAAATGTTGATTACAAATTGATTGCTCTGGTTTATGCCAAAAGATTAAAGAAAGGAATAGATACCATTATAAATGAGACTCAAACAGGATTTATGATGGGCCGTCACATAAAATCTAACATTCGTTTAGTCTTGGACCTTATAGATTATTCAGATGCATTTGACTCAGATGCGGTTGTTCTATTTCTGGACTTCTGTAAAGCCTTTGACACATTTGAACATGAATTTCTCTTTAGGTCTTTTAAACTTTTTGGATTTGGTGTAATTAATAAGTAAGTAAGTAATTCGCATGTTTTACAAAGATATAAATAGTTCTGTGCTACTAAACCTTAATATTTCCAAAATATTTAGTATCAACAGAAGTGTACGACAGGGATGCCCAATTTCGCCATTTTTATTCATTTTGGTTGTGGAACTCTCTAGATATTCTGAATGATGCAAATGTGTATGGCTTAACCATTTTTAACAAAGAAATCAAAATTTTCCAACTGGCTGATGATGCTACTCTTTTCTTAAGAGACAAAGACCAGGTCGCACATGCCTTAATGCTATAACTGCATTTTCTATTGCATCAGGATTAATGCTGAATATTTATAAATGTGAAATCTTATGTTTATTTGACTCTGATGATAAAGAAATTGAAAATATTCCTGTCAAGGACTGTGTTAAATATTTAGGAATACATCTGTCAAAAAAACACTTAGTCAGACATTTTAATTTCTCTCCTAAAATTAAGATAACTAAAAATATATTTAATAATTGGCTACAAAGAGATCTTTCTATACTTGGGAGAGTACTTCTGTCCAAGGCAGAGGGACTATCTCGTTTTGTGTACACCTCATTATTGTTATGTGTAAATCCTGCTACTTGTAAAGAGATCAATAAGACCTTTCTTGACTTCATCTGGAAAAATAAGTCTCACAAACTAAAAATATATATATAATAATAATATATGTCCTTTCTAACAAAAGAGCTGAAGGCGGTCTAGAAGTGTTGGATTTTGTTGACATAAATAACACTTAAGATATACTGGTTGATACTGATTCAATATGGTATTTCATTCCAAATAATGTGTTTAATAAATTGGGAGGTCTTCAGTTTTTACTGAAATGTAATTATTTTCCTGAAAGATTACCTGCTAAATTGGCTAGGTTTCACCAACAAGCTTTACTGGCATGGAAAATATGTTTCCTGCACAATTGTTCCCCTCATAAAGCTCTTTTGTGGAATAATTCAGACATAACTGTAAGGAATAAGTCATTGTTCTACCCCAGCTGGCATGAGAGGAATATTGACTTTGTTCTTGATATTTTCGACAAGGGTAATATTCTCACATATGAACAATTTATAACATTGAAAGAGTTTCCAATACCTTTCAGAGAGTTTATTTCTGTGATCAAAGCCGTTCCCAGTGGTCTAACTACACTTATGAAGTAATCTTAATTTGGGGAATGATCAAAGTTTATCCAGAACTCAGATTGGAATGCGTGGGCTTACTTAATCTTGTTATAATAAATATATAAGACAAATTCTTCATTCACAAAACCAATTTACACAGAGAGAAACGTTTTTCTGGAACATGCTTATTCCTGACATTGTCTGGAAAAATGCATGGTTAAGGCCTTAATATTGTATACCAAACAAAGTTAAGGAAGTGCACTTCAACATTTTACACAAGATATCCATGTAATTCTATGATTTCCAAATTTGTGGCTATTGATGATATCTGTGAAAAGGGTGAGAATCTGTCTCACTTGTTCTTTGAATGTAAATGTGTGTCAGAGTTTTGGGAAAACCTTGCAAAGTACTTATTTACCATTATGAACACTGCCTATAATTTTAACAAAATATGTTACCATTGCAATGATAACAAAACCACTGAAATGATTGTACATTTTTTATTCAGGTTGCCAAATACTTTATACACAAACAAAAATTCCAAAATTCTATACCAAAATTACCAATTTTCCTGATTGAACTCTTATTAAAACACTAACCCTAGCGAGTAACAAGAATAACATCTTCATGAATCATTATAATAAGATATTTTCAGAGTGAATATAATTGCACATTTTTTGAATGTTTGAGCATTGTTAAAACCCGTGTTTGATGTAGCAATGTAAGTCGATTTTTGTATTATGAATAAAATACATGTATAATAAAATAAAACAATTGTTTTAGGTGTGGAAGACATCGCCCAATAAATCCAAAATATTTCTCATTTTAAAAGCGACCGAGATTCTTCTTATAAATTGCTATATAAAATAAATCCATTAATGTTCTTATTACTACTTAGCAGAATGACCCAAACAAACCAACCCGGTCTCAGGACATTTCATATTATCCTGTATGTAAATCCGAGTCACTTGGTATGTATTAATTTGTGGATGTCCATCACCAATTTCATAGTACAAATTGTATCTAGGTGGCTAGCATTAGATGACTGTTAGCCAGGTTAAGGGTTCAATTTAGGAGTTAAATTAGAGTTGGAAGATTAGCTAAAAATGGTTAGGGGAAGGGTTAGCGAGCATGCTAAGATGATAATCAAGTAGCAAACCCATAGAAAGAATCACAGAAAATAATTGAAAACGACTTTAATGACTAAATGTAATGCAACTGACAAGCTATATACAGTACATTTCAGTTCTGTTTGCAACAAAATAAAAAATAAAAAACATCTGTAAATACCACAATTTACACAGTCACATTTCCAAATCTTTCAGAACGCTTCCGTTTCTTTGCCTGTGGGGAAAAAAATGTACCATTAAAAAAAAATTAAAAATCTTTGCGGTATTAAGTATCAAAGAAATTGTATAATACCTGTATTGATTCAATACAGAATGTGAAAACATACCTCAACGTCAGGTGTAACAGCAGCGAGTATCCCAAATCTTTCTTTCCGCTTCTTCAGCTTTTCATCTTCCTCAACCTGTAACACACAAGCATTTTGCTACACCCACAATAAAATCTGCTAAATGTGTATGACCAATAAAATGTGATTTGACATATGGTATTAAATATGTAACTTGGAGGTGACTTAATCAGAAATGCTTTAGTGTAATAATCACAAGGTTTCGATTGAGCATTTCTTTCAGGATGCCCTGTAGTCTAATACACACACCATACAGTTCATTAGGTACACCACCCCATTCACAAAAATGGATCACCCCTAAAGACAGTGCGTTACGTGGCTGTGGCTTGTTATATAAAGCAGGCAGAGGCATTCAGTTACTGCTCGATAGAAAGTTAGACTTGTCAAAAGGAGTGACCTAAGCAACTTTGAATGTGATATAATCTATGGTGCACCGGATCCAGTATCTCAAAAACTTCCGCACTCCTGGGCTTTTCATGCATGACGGTGTCTAGGGTTTACCAAGAATGGTGCAGCAAACAAAAAAACATTGGTCAGCGGCACTCCTGTGGGTGAAAACAACATGTTGAGGAGGTCAAAGGAGAATGGCAAGAATCGTGCAAGCTAACAGGCAGGCCACAAACAGGCAAATAACGGCGCAGTACAACTGTGGTGTGCAGAACGGCATCCCGGAACACACAACTCATCAATCCTTGTCACAGATTGCAGCAGACTATCACACCGGGATCCATTCCCATCAGCTAAAAACAAGAAGTGGCTCCAGTGGGCACGCGATCGAACACTGGACAATTTGAGGAGTGGAAAAACATTGCATGGAACATGACAGTGAATTCAGTTTACTTGAGTGGCCTGCACAGTCCCCAGACCTCAACCCAGTAGAGCATCTTTGGGATGAGATGGAACAGGCTGTCCGCAGCATGAATGTACTGCCGTCCAATCTGCGTGATGCTATCGCATTAGCATGGACTAACATCCCTGTGGAATGTTTCCAACACCTTTTAGAAAGCCCTGAAGAATTCTGTCTGTTCTGGAGGCAAAGGGGGGGGTCCAAGGCAGTACTAGATAGGTGTACCTAATAAGCTGTCCAGGGAGGATAGAAGCTGCCCTACCCCTAGGCACTCACCTTCTTGGATACTGAAGAAACGTTCCCGCCAAATCGCTCTGCTCGCTTTTTTAGCTGTTCAACACTGACCGCCTACACAGAACACAGATGTTTGATTAAATATTCTGGGTCACTTATGGTTACATTATTTAAATGAGGGGAGGTCACTGTTTCTCATATTTGGATTACTCACAGTGGATTTATTCACAGTAACACCTTTGATAGAGAGAAACACAAATTAAAACCAGAGTGCAAATGCAGGAGAAAACAGTATCATTACTTGTGATAATGAGGTTGTTCAACACTTGTTTATAAACTGACTGCAGGTTATGGTTCTTGGAAAAAAATTATATTAAAACCACACATGAAAATGACTGGAAGATTCACACTGACCTGGAGTGGAAGTTGGAGGTGCAGCAGCAGGCAAACCAAACCTGAACACAATGCATATTTAATCAAATCCAAGTTTGTCAAATGCGCCAAATACAACAGGTATTTTTCACCTTAGAGTGAAATGCTTACTTACAGGCTCTAACCAATGGTGCAAAAAAGGTATTAGGTGAACAATAGGTAAAGAAATAAAACAGTAAAAAGACAGGCTATATACAGTAGCAAAGCTACATACAGATACAGGTTAGTCAAGCTGATTGAGGTAGTATGTATATATATATTTTTTTAATCTGTTATTTTACCAGGTAAGTTGACTGAGAACACATTCTTATTTGCAGCAACGACCTGGGGAATAGTTACAGGGGAGAGGAGGGGGATGAATGAGCCAATTGTAAACTGGGGATTATTAGGTGACCGTGATGGTTTGAGGACAAGATTGGGAATTTAGCCAGGACACCGGGGTTAACACCCCTACTCTTACAATAAGTGCCATGAGATCTTTAATGAACTCAGAGAGTCAGGACACCCGTTTAATGTACCTTCCGACATATGGTTAAAGTGACTGCATATGTATGATGAACATAGAGTAGCAGTTGTGTAAAAGAGGGGTTGGGGGGTGGTGGGACACAATGCAGATAGCCCAGTTAGCCAATGTGCGGGAGCACTGGTTGGTCGGCCCAATTGAGGTATTATGTACATGAATGTATAGTTAAAGTGACTATGCATATATGAGATCAGAGTAAAAGGGGGGTTGGGGGTGGGGCACACAATGCAAATTGTCAATATAGGTTAATAGATATGCCCAATCAATAGTGTGGGGAATATTTGTGGGATACTGACCGGGCAGCGCGTATGGCCTTCTTGCCATCAGCTGACGCAGGGACATTGAAGCGTTCTGCTCTTTTCTGTACCCTCTGTGAAAACAGGATTTAAACAAATAATTATACGGTTAGCACACCACCATTGCATTGACGACTTGTCATGACTGGTGAGAGTGCAGCAAGCATCATATTACCTCATCCACAGACGCTGGGGGTGTGATTTTTACCACTTTCTTTTCAGCCGTCCTGAAACGCATTAAGATCACATGACTAACATATTTCAATAGGGACATCAGATCATCAGGAAAATGGAGGGAAAATGTCACTCTTCAATGTGTGTTCACATAAAAGGAAAAACAAGGAAAAACTTACTCCTCAGACACTATGGGTTTCTTGTCATTATCCTCAGTGATGGCATCCTCTTTCGTGAGGTCCTACATGTTCAAATGCATAAAGCATCATCAAGAAATGCACCCATGATTATACATTTATTTTCCTAGCAGATATTTCACCAAAGCAATTGCAGCATGTACAAAGTGACTTTATACTGTATGATCAAAATCACACTGGACATGGTGGAACCCATCTAATCCATACATGAAGTGCCATTGCTGCTATTGTGGTTTAAAACCAGGCTTACCTCTGGCTCTTCTCCCAGAACATCATCTTCATTTAGGCCCATGTCATCCTCTGTTTAGGATGAAAATCAGGCTTATGATTCACCTTATCATTTCATAGACTGGGTAGACTTTTCACCATATTGCTCACACCTTAAATATAAAAGGGTGTCAAGGGGTAGGGGCTAGTAGAAGTTGATTTGGAATTCAGCAAGTTACACTTTCATAGGCCAATTCAAATCCTCAAGTTTGCAGATGACAACAGCCTGATTACCAAAAATGACGAGACATGCTACAGGAAGGAGGTGAGGGCCTTGGCGGAGTAGTGCTAGGAAAATAACCTCAACAAAACAAAGGAGCTGATCGTGGCTTCAGGAGAGAGCAGAGGGAGCAAGCACCCATCCACATTGATGGGGCCTCAGTGGAGAAGGTGAAAAGCTTAATGTTCCTCAACATACACATCACTGACAATCTGAAATGGTCCACCCACACAGATGGTGTGGTGAACAAGGCGCAACAGGAAGTTGAAGAAATTTGGCCCCTAAGACCCTCACATTTTTACCGATGCACCATTGAGAGCATCTTGTCAGGCTGTAGCATTGCCTGGTACGGCAATGGCATCGTCCACAACAGCAGGGCTATCCAGAGGGTGGTGTGGTCAGCCCAACATATCACACTGCCTGCCCTTCAGGATATATACAGCACCCAGTGTCACAGGAAGGCCAAGAACATAATCAATGACCTCAGCCAAATGAGCCACGGACTGTTCACCCTGCTTTATCATCCAGAAGGAGGTTAGTACAGGTGCATCCAAACTGGAACCAAGAGACAGAAAAACAGCTTCTATCTCAAGACAATCAGAGTTAAATAGCCATCACTAGCTGGCCTCCACCCAGTATCCTTCCCTGAACTTAGTCACTAGCTGGCTATCACCCGGTTACTCATCCCTGCACCTTGGAGGCTGATGTCCCATGTACATAGACATGGAACACTAGTCAGTTCAATAAATGTTTAATACCGTTTCCCCCATTTCATATGTATATCCTGTATTCTAGTCAAGGCCATGCTATTCAACTATTGCTGTACATATACTATTCTATTCACGTATTCTTCAGATATACTACATATTATATCCACTGTCCATAATGTCTATACATCCCATCACACACACACTCAACATGGCTCATCCTAATATTTCTATATTTCTTAATTCCACTTGTATACTTTTAGATTTGTGTGTTAGATATTACTGCACTGTTGGAGCTACGAACACAAGCATTCCGCTATATGCGCAATAACATCTGCTAAATATGTGTATGCAACCGATAATTTTATTTGATCGACATCGGCTGATTTGATATACGCTGATGTAAAAAGGGCTAATTAAACACATTTGATTGATTGGAAACAGCACCAGGCTTTATTAGAGTATGGGAACCTGACCCCATGTGTATTTAGTCCATCCATTATTGCATGCTCACCATGTTCCTCCAGATAAGCCTGTAGTCGTGTGATCAGTTCCACTTTGTTGCCCTTCACATCCAGACCCCTGGTCTCACACTCATGCTTCAGTTCAGCAAGCTGTGGGAGGTCAGGCATGAGTGTAGATTACTGGTTAGATTACATTTGAGATTTCCCACTAAATGGCATTTTTTTGCAATTCAAATGTTACTGCCCAACAGGGAAGTTTGGCCTAACATTCAAGCACATTCTGTACAATTTCATTCATTCACTTGTAGTCGCGCATGCGCCGATGTCAGTTGCCAACTTCACAGCAGTAGCAGAGCTAACTTTGGCCCTCGTTGAATAACAAAGCCAACCCAACCCAATACACGCGTGGATATCTTAAACCTCAAAATGCCTTGTTAGCTAGCTACACCGTGCAGCAAGCATGGACTATTCCCGTCCTGTCCGCTAGCATCTGCTAGCTAGCTACCTACGACTCTTTGTGTCCGAAGATCCCCAGCGTGCTAGATCATGATTTACAATGTAAAGATACCTAACAACATACAATACTTGATTTCCCCAAAATATAATACCGGTATTAGACGTTTCAAACTAAGCTAAAACGGGTTAACAACCTTTAGTTTCTGGAGCTCCACAACTTCAGCCATCTTGCTTTGTTGTAGTGGTAGGTCATTCGCGAACGACCGACTCTTTTTGAACGGCTCTTTTTGGTGACCGTCGGGAACCGAATTGCAACTGTGAAAGAGCCGTTCATTTGGCTTCCTGATTTGCATAGCCTACTGTTATTGCTTTTTGAGCCCCAGACATCGATTATCTGCTGACAAATTATACAAATATTCACTGAAGATGGTAATTGCTCAGCGCAGGAACAATCTAGTGAGGAGCCTCAGTCTGGTTCGCGCTCATTTTTTCAGTGCGTTACATTTTTTTCTCAATTTGTTTTTGCAGGCCATCTAATAATCTGGTCAGGTAAAAATGTATTTGAACTCAAATTTCACGATCTGGTAGGCAACCTTTTTTAGGATTTAAATTATATATTGACAATTTCATCATGGTTTTAGGTCCATTCCTAAGAACTAGTGAACGAAAAGCCCGAATTAACGGCTCCTGAGGGGAATGTAGACCAATGATACCAGTCACGGAAAAGACTCGGAATGCCTGTTACTACTTGGATGAGTAGATGCGGAATCAGTTTCAGCCATCAGAAATCGACCTGTCTGCTTCTTCAGTAAAATCCCAACCGCTTTGAGTTGGTACATTGCTATCATAAATATTTTTTTATTTTTGTGTGTAAATTCGGTGTAATTTTTGTAATTTGCTTTGACACAATGAAATGTATAGCCCAGTTTTTTATGTAAAATATCTTTATTGATAGGCCTAAGTCGTTCATTATATACATTGATCCATACTTTTTTTTTATCCAACAGATTTAGAAGGGAACAATTAAACAATTTGACTCCAATACATGCGATATAATCAATGGAATTTCGGATATGCTAATGAATTTCGTCACAGATGGTACAGTATTCTAACTACATTATGATGCATATTTATTGACAAATAATCATGTTCAGAGGCATGTTGCTCTTTCCTGTCATGCTGTGCAATGGAGAACGACGTTTCTAAAAGCAATCAGGTAAACACTTTTGCTTTCACCTTTGCATTTTGCTAAACTTGTAAACAATTGTCTAGCCTAATTGAAAAGGTAAAATAGGCAATTGTGTACTCCAATAATATGAAGTCTGAACATAGTCCTACTGTTTAAGTGAATCAAGCTTAATTGCCATCAAAGTTTACAAGTCCCATGCTCTGAACTGAGCTACAAAGGACTACAAAGTGAACTATTCTTGTGCGATGAGTAACCTTGCCTGAAATGTGTGTTATCTGCCTGAGCTAATGCCTAGATTTAAGCTCAGTGGGATAACAGTCTTGTGACATGCAGATTGACCTCGGTTCAAATCCAGTCAGTCTCATGGTTGATGCTAGGCGGTATCCTTGGGACATCCTATGGAGCCGGCCCCTGGCAACAACCCTCTGGCCAACACACACAGTGAGGGAGTTTTATTACGCTGGCCCGGGTTGACCCGAGCAATGGCCAGTCACATCATTGGGTGAAAGCAGGGAGGAAGGAGCACCCTTCTCAATAAAACAGTAATCTGCGCCAGTCGGTCATGTTGTCAACAAGGCAGCATGGTGCATCTTCCAGAAACACATCTCTTTTGCATAAAATAGGTGTTTGAATTTTCAAACTAGTTTTCATTGGGAAGGCAGATAAAGCGTTTTTATCAAGGCAATCACTTTTGCATGTGAAAACACATAATCCTACTCATCACTCCATGAGCTTAATAATTACGTCGCTTTTGTTTTGAGCTGACTTCGCCTTCGGCCAGAGCGGGGCACCTGGCTCACCCCCGGGAGGCGGTGCGGTTCCAAAACGAATGCAATCACATTTCACACAGTTCAAACTCCTCCCACCGAGGTATCAGTCTTGTGGCGTGGATATGATCTGGGTTCAAACACAGTCAGTCTCATTGGTGCCATTGGACCTTGATCGCACAGTTTATGTCTATCAGCTGCTGGGGTGTTGTGAGAGAAGGTCAAGGGAGGGGTGAAGTGTAGAAGGTGGTTCCGTGAACAGAATAATACTTGAGCTAGAGCCTAGGCATTCGCTCAGCAGTGGGCTAACACAGTCTTGTGGCATGCAGATGACTCCAGTTCAAACTAAGTCAGACACAGTGGCGTGTATTCATAGATGCCAAGGGAAGCCAGGCTTTCCCAAATATTTGACCAATAAAAATAATTGATCTTTTGTCTCTGTGTTATCATAATCATCTGTAAATTTGCAAGTGGCTGAATCTGATTGATTCTTATTTTTTCATTTTTTTATTTGCCAATCAGCATTTGCCAATCAACTGTGGGTTGTCCTGGTGCAGCAAAATGCCCCGCAAGGGAGGCCAATTTGGTGTGAAGCCAAATCCAATCAAATCACATCCTGAGCAAACGTCATCATGTCAGGAAAAGGTCTTGATTTCTAGTCTTCTTGTGTTGATGTCTTGCAGTAGTTCGCTTAATCTAGCTAGTTTGCTTAATCGGCCCTTTTCCAAGCCATGGATGGAGATGGGGATTTAAACTTGAGGTGATGGAGATAGGGATTTGGACTTGAGGATTTGACTTAATTCTCTGTACAGGCCAATGATTATAACGGCAATTCTGATCTAACCATAAATTCATGCCACTGGCCTGAGACGATTGAAGTTCAATATGTAGCCTAGTAGACTCACATTACCTAGCTAGCTAACATAGCTGGTTCATTGTTGCCCATGTGAGGAAGTTAGGACAGCACAAATTTTAGCTAGGTAGCCTATGAAAGCATAAACTAAAAGCGTGGGTTTGAATCTTGAAACATGGATTCCGATTGGTCAGACCAGCATTGAATAGACCTTAGCACGAATACTTCCTGTTTGAGTTTCTGCCTATAGGAAGGGAGGAGCAAAATGGAGTCGTGATCAGATTTGCCGAAGGAAGGGTGGGGGAGGGCCTTCTAGGCATTTGGAAAAGTTGAGTAGCAGTGGTCAAATGTTTTACCAGCGCGGGTACTACAGTCAATGTATTGGTAGAACTTCGATAGCGTTTTCCTCAAATTTGCATTGTTAAAATCCCCAGCTACAATACAGGCGGCCTAGGGATATGTGGTTTCCAGTTTGCATAAAGTCCCGTGTTGTTCTTTGAGGGCTGTCGTGGTATCTGCTTGAGGGGGAATATTGACCACAGTCAATGTGTTGGTAGAACTTCAGTAACGTTTCCTCATTTGCTTTGTTAAAATACACAGCTACAATAAATGCGGCCTCAGGATCTGTGGTTTCCAGTTTGAATAATGTCAGGTGTAGTTCTTTCAGGGCCATCGTGGTATCGGCTTGAGGGGGAATATACACGGCTGTGACTATAACCAAAGAAAATTATCTTGGGAGGTAATACAGTCGGCATTTGATTGTGAGGTCGGGTAAACTAAAGGACTTGAGTTTCTGTATGAGAGCCATGTTTCCGTGAAACAGAGTATGTCACAATGCCTGATGTCTCTCTGGAAGGAGATCCTCGCCCTGAGCTCGTCTACTTTATTATCCAGAGACTGAACATTAGCAAGTAATATACTCGGAAGCGGTGGATGGTGTGCACGCCTTCACAATCGGACTAGAAGTCCACTCCAAATACCTCTTCTCCGCCGGCAGTGTTTTGGAGCAGTCTTTGGAATAAGTTAAATTACCCTGGGGGGTATGAACAAAGGATCCAATTCCGGAAAGTGAGGTACCGCCGTTCTGATATCCAAAAGTTCTTTCCGGCTGCATCTAATAACACACAACATTTTCTGGGCTAATAATGTATGAAATAACACACACAAAAAAAATACTGCAAAGTTGCTTAGGAGTTAGAAGCAGAGCTGCCATATCTGTCTGCGCCATCTGTTCTGTTCTTAGGACACTGTTGTTCAGAGGAGCCAGCCAACAACACAGCTAACACAATAACTTCAAACTGAAGCTGGAAAGACTGTAAACTACCTGCACTTAGTTTCATTTGACCTTTTTTCAGTTGACATCTCTTTGTATATATCCATAAAAATCATGCCAGCTGATTCGTGATTTTGACTGGCTGAGAAATGCTGTCTGCCTCTCTCTCTCGTCCCAACACCCTACCCCTACACGTTGTATGGGACAGTTGGAGATAAAATTTGAATAATGAAACAATGTTGCAAATGTCCAAGAGACAGACATCAAGGTTTATACAAATCTCTGCTGTTGAAAACTAAATGTTAGTCTAAAAGAAATGTTAAATAATGTCTAGATGCTTTTTACAGTGCAGATCAAGTTTATACCTTCCCTACCTGGACTGAGGAGACAGTGGATTGCGCAGTCAGATGGAACAGAGTAAATAGGCATTTTAACATCATAGATTTAGCCCGGTGGTAACTTGTGGAATAGACACCGGCTGGAATTCGCTTTAAACCAATCAGCATTCAGGATTAGATCCAGCCGTTGCATAAAGAGCAAATATCACAACATAGGTTGTAATATGGCTTTTTTACTGTCTTGGCTTCCCCAGTGATTTTACACATGCACCGCTACTGGTCAGACACAGGTCACATAATTAGAATCTCTATGGCAACAGTAGCCTGGGCCCAGATCTGTTTGTGCTCTTGTCAACTTAATTGCTCTCATAGCTAAGCCAAACATCATATTTGGCATGACAGTGAGTGGCAGGGAGATGATATAAAAAAATAAAAAATAGACTGGCACTTAGGCTATGGCCACAGTAGTTCATTGGGCATCAACCTATGATGACATATCAGGCCCGCCGCCATGTCATAATGGTCGGATGAACTATCACAGGTGAGTTTGTAAGAAATAAATTATTGCTATGTTGCTGTTTTCAGGAGAAGACCTCAAAGCCCATGTGTCAGATACCCTCGCAACCAGAGAAGCAAACTCGTCCACTGAAAGGGAAGCCTCCTCAGATCATGATAGAAACAAAGCCGTCAGTGAGCAGCAGATTGCCTGCCATGACAAAGCTTCCGTTCCTACCTGGGGTCGCCTTTAAATTTTATAGAGCCACCCTGGGTAAAAAGGTAAGCAGAACATATATTTAACAGGATACGGTATAACATTTTTTTAAAGAACATGCATACAATAGAATGGTGCAGTAGAATAGAAGAAGGGTCCAGTACAATGATGCAGTAGAATGGTTGAAGGGTCCAGTAGAGTGGTGCAGTAGAATGGATAAGGATCCAGTATAATGGTGCAGTAGAATTGAAGAAGGGTCCAGTATAATGGAAGAAGGATCCAGTAGAATGGTGCAGTACAATGGATAAGTATCCAGTACAATGATGCAGTAGAATAGAAGAAGGGTCCAGTATAATGGTGCAGTAGAATGGAAGAAGGGTCCAGTATAATGGTACAGTATAATGGAAGAAGGATCCAGTATAATGGTACAGTAGAATGGAAGAAGGGTCCAGTATAATGGTGCAGTAGAATGGAAGAAGGATCCAGTATAATGGTGCAGTAGAATGGAAGAAGGGTCCAGTATAATGGTACAGTATAATGGAAGAAGGATCCAGTATAATGGTACAGTAGAATGGAAGAAGGGTCCAGTATAATGGTGCAGTAGAATGGAAGAAGGATCCAGTATAATGGTGCAGTAGAATGGAAGAAGGATCCAGTATAATGGTACAGTAGAATGGAAGAAGGATCCAGTATAATGGTACAGTAGAATGGAAGAAGGATCCAGTATAATGGTACAGTATAATGTTTATTTTTTATCTGTTTACATCGTTGTTCCTTCAGTTGTATCAGCCTACATCTGATTTCAACCTCAGTGACCCAAACTGTCACATTATGAGGCCGACGTACAACAGTTTGCATGACCCAAACCTCAATAAATACTACCATCAGAAGGAAATGCATGAGAAGTTAAAGAAGCGAAACTTCATCACTAAAGAGGACAATGTAAGTTTGAAGTTAATATGGTTGTTTCTGAACAGTGTAGTAGAAGACTATAAGCTTTACTGATAGGTAACTCCAGGAGTATTATAGCAGGAAACATTTTGATTCTCTCTCTTCTCAAGGTTGTATGCTCATTAAAGGAGTATAACACATACAAACATTACCTGGATATGGTCAAGACTGACCATCATAAAACTTACAGCAAAAAGTTGGTATGTGGGCAGTATGACTGTTCTTAAATGTGAATTTCTGTGAAGATCACACATGTTATTTTCACGAGAAAATGTGAAATTATCATTCATCACTCTAAAAACAATGTTACTCTAGCATGTATTTTATTAGGTAGATAAGTGTTTAAAATGTACAAAAATTGTATTTATCCTATTTAAGAAGGAACAGATACTGAGAATGGTTCAGTTGCAAGAGGAAGGCCATATACCTAAGGATGTTACCCTGGAAGATATGATAGAGTACTTACTGAATAAAGGAGCACAGAACCTGAAGCATCTGCAGTCAACCATTGGTTCCAGGTAGGCAAGAAGTGCATGAGGTAATAAAGTAGAGTTATATAGGCCTACTCTGTGTTGGCAATGTCATGACTCATCTGTTTAATGTATTGATAGGGACAGGGGACAGAAATATGGCCTGCAAACTGCGTTGTATGACCAAGAGAGAGAGTTTAAAGAGGATTGGGTTTCTATGGAGCGATCCAGGCTGAAACTCATTGAAAAGGATGTGAGGCACGATGTGAACAAGGCCAAGTATATGAAAGAGGCCAAAGAAAATCGCATCAGAAAGGTACAAATGTCACACTTTCATCATACTTCACAAAACTACCCACAATTATTTTCAAGTTTGAATAAATCATGAAAATTAAGAAATCATTTTACCTCAACTTTTGTGGATGCTAAATTGCTATTTTTGGACTCTATGTTCTTCACAGAAAATGTGCATTATGGAACAAAAACAGGCTATTCGGTTGAGGATAATGGAAGAGGAATTGAAAAACCTCCAGGAGTTTGAGAGGTTGAGAGAGGCCTCTATCAAACCAAATAAGCTGCTGGAAGAAATATTTGAAAAACCAGGTAAGATTTCATTTGAATTCATCACACAGTTAAGCAATGTTTAAATGACTATGCCAAATGCAACCTACAAGGAGCAGTTGAATGTGTTGTGCTGTATATCATCTCATATTTTGTATTTTTTTTTAAACTATTATAGCATCTGCTCAGCCTGCTCTCAAACCTGCTCACTCCAAAACTGTAAAGAAAACAGTTTCTCTGTCAGGTAAGAACATTTCCTTACTAAAGAACCATCATTTCATTACGAAATATCTTTCAGAGTATGTTCATAGCCAGTGAATGCTAAATTTAGTCAAATTTTTTAAATGTGTGTGTGTTATTAATAGGGAAATCTAAGGAAAAGCCAGCCATGCTACAGAGGAGACCAGGCCTTGCACCACTCCAGAGGAGACCATGCCTGGATGGTCTGGCACCGCTGAAGGGTTTCCAAGAACCTGTTTTGAGGATCTTCAAAGCCATCGAGGGACAAAGCATCCCAGACAGAGCTCAGCTGAAATCTGTCATCCTCGACCACTTGGGCTCCAAGCTTGTCAGGAAGCAGCTGGCGGAGTCAATCAGGGATGAGGTCAAACTAACAATTCCAGGGTCTACACCAGCGACACAAAGGGCTCTGAGTGCCAGAATCGCTTACGATGTGTTGAAGTGCGTCTCTCGAGCGGCCAATCCTAGCAATGAACCTTCCTGCAGACTCCGTGGGGGAAACACAATCAAACTCAATGCTCAAGCAGATGATCCAGAACCAGAGGAGTGGATGGCCAACGGAGAAGACATAAACACCTATGTGACAACGTTGATCACTGACGTTCTGGAGGAAGTCCAGGAGCAGGTTATCGTAATGATCCGAGAAGACTCCCCTACCCAATTCAGAGTTGTCTCTGCAAAGGCCAGCCAAACAGCCATTGATGTGGTAAGCAATGTTTTGGAAGACATTAGACACTTATTAAATGAGGAAAACATTGAAGAGCTTGCACTAGACTGTGATGCTGAAGAAGGCACCTCAAGCATATCAAACAGTCAGCCACCTGCATTAAAAAAGGCAGACCCCGAGAACCGCCCAGATTCCTGTTCAAAACTAGAAGGTGTCGCCTGTGACCTTATTAGTACTGCATATGACAGCCTCCTATTTGAGCTGGCTTTTCCTGAGCTTCAGGTTGAAAGAGATGAACAACCAAGCAACTCAAGGGCTATCAGAAGTGACATACAAATCTCTTTTGAAGAAAAAGCTCCTTCCCTGACTCTGGAAATACTTCCCTCAGAGCCAGTGAACTCATCTTTATCCAACTCTCCCAGTTATGGAATGATGTTTTCATCTGACACTTCAGAGGTTGCAGAAAACAGTAAGACAAGCAGCTCAGTGGCCTCCGCAGCTGCATTAACCTCGCCCCAGGAGACGGATACCACAACCACTGTAGAATGCAAAGAAGAAAGAGTAGAGAATGGTAACACCAGTGAAACAGACAACACCCTTCCTGTCCCCTCAGTCAGTACTGAAGAAGTTGTTTCAAAGCCTACTCTCTTGCACAAGGTGAAGAAAGAAAATGCAGCCACCAGAAGCGCTTCTCTTCCCAACCTGTATGGACTTGTTGTGGATGCAGTTATGGACCACTTCAGCACAGAACCCTTCAAAGACAGTCTGGCCCAATCAGTGAAGAATGAGGTGAGACGCACCCTTTCTATGCCTGACTGTGGATTGTTGAACACTCAAATGGATAATTACTTTGAGAGGAAAATGCTAGAGGATATGCTGAAGGAAGTATCCCGACAGTGCGGAGAAACAAGCTCTAGCACCATGGCGGAAGAGGCTACAGATGAAGAAGAGATCTACAGACTAGAATCTGCTGCAGCACAACTGATACAGAAAGTTTTCCAGGAGGTCAAGACACATTTTGTTGTCAAGATCAAGAAGGGTTCTCCCAAGAGATGTCTATCCCCAAAAGTAAGTCAATATATTAATATGTTGTATGTACTGTGTAATGTGTAATGTTGTATGCAACATTTATATGTGCTGTGTGATGCCATGACACTTTTCCTACAAGGGAGGTCATGTACACTGAGTATACTAAGAATTAGGTACACCTTCCTAATCTAATATTGAGTGGTGTCGAAAGCATTCCACAAGGATGCTGGCCCATGTTGACTCCAATGCTACCCACAGTTGTGTCAAGTTGGCTGGATGTCCATTGGGTTGTGGACGATTCTTAGAACTGTTGAGCGTGAAAAACCTAGAAGCGTTGCAGTTCTTGACACAAACCGGTGTGCCTGGCACCTACTACTATACCCCGTTCAAAGGCAATTAAATGTTTTGTCTTGCCCATTCACCATCTAAATGGCACATACAATGGTCCCAGTGTTTAAAAATGCTTTTTTAACCTGTCTCCTCCCCTTCATCTACACTGATTTGAAGTGGAATTAACAGGAGATATCCATAAGGGATCATAGCTTTCACCTGGATTCACCTGGTCAGTCTATATCATAGAAAGAGCAGGTGTTAATGTATTTGTGTTGATGTTTAATCTGTGTTGATGGCGAACTGATTGACTGTTGATGTGATTGTTGATGGGGATGCTTCTATTTGCAACACCAAGATAAATTCCTAGTATCATTTGTTCAGTGGGAAAAAGTACCCAATTGTCATATTTGAGTAAAAGTAAAGATACCTTAATAGAAAATGACTCAAGTAAAAATGAGTCACCCAGTAAGATATTACTTAAGTAAAAGTCTTAAAGTATTTATTTTAAAATATTTCTAAGAATCAAAAGTAAAAGTATAAATCATTTCAAATTCCTTATATTAAGCAAACCAGACAGCACAATTCTTTTGTAATTAAAATGTTCAGATAGCCAGGAGCACACTCCAACACTCAGACATCATTTACAAATGAAGCATGTGTATTTAGTGAGTCTACCAGGGATGTTCTCTTGATAAATGTGTGAATTGGACTATTTTCCTGTCCTGCTAAGCAATCAATATGTAATGAGTACTTTTGGATATGACAGGGAAAATGTATGGAGTAAAAAGTACTTTATTTTCATGAGGAATGTAGTGAAGTAAAAGTAAAAGTAGTCAAAATATATAAAATGTAAAGTACAGATACCCAAATAAACTACTGAAGTAGTACTTTAAAGTATTTTTACTTAAGTACTTTACACCACTGCATTTGTTGCATGGCGATAAAGTATTCTGATTCTATCTCCAAAGGTAAGCCGAACAGCCATCAATGCTGTGAGCAGTCTTCTGGGTGACATGGAGACAACTGTGATGGCCAGTGTTCCATGTTCTTGTACTACTTCCAGAGCAGATATGGAAGGAATGCTCTCTGAGGCAACAGGCGAGCACCCAGCGAAATCAATGGCCTCTGCAAAAGTTGAGTTGATCGCTGATGATTTAGTGGAAGATGCCATCGATATGTGCAGTGAAATGATTTTAGACGACCAGCCACTAGCTCTACTACATGACGATCCTGAAGAAGGTCCATCACATGTTGTTGTTCCTGGACCAATTCAGAGCAGCCTGTCTGGATGTGATGAATGCCACACAAAATCACAGGTCCCTGCAGTAAAGATTGAAGACCATGAGGTAAAGCCAATTTTGATTCAAGACACAGCGCTCATATCTCCAGGTGAGAAGAATACGGATGAAAAAAGAGTCATTAGAGTAAGTTATGTCTTTGACTCATCCCCTAGAAGGAAAGCTCACAAGGCCACCAGAAGCACCTCTTTCCCTAACCTCTATGTCACCCTTGTGGATGGAGTTCTGGACCAAATTAGCACAGAACCTTTCAAAGAAATACTGGCCCAATCTGTGAGGAATGAGGTAAGACGTTCTGTCTCTTTGCCTCAATTTGGATTGGTGAACCTCAAAAGCGAGGACTGCGCGGAGAAAGAAATGATTGAGGATATGTTGAAAAGTGTATCCAGAAAACTCAGTAAAGACCAGGCCTGTCAGCTGACCGGGAAAGCCAGTGAGACCATGAATGCCAATGTAGATGCCATTTCACTTACCCCCAAACTACAGTCTACTGCCAAAGACCTAATCATCAAAGTCCTGGAGCAGGTCAAGACTATAATAATCAATATGATTAGACAAGATTCTCCCAACAGGGCGATTTCCTCCAAGGCAAGCCAGACTGCCATCAATGCTGTCAGCGACATTTTGGGTGCTATGGGAACCTCTCTCATGGCAAGCAACACACCATTTGTTCCTGATGTGGCTGGACTCCAGCCTGACCTAGATGATGTAGCATCTTACTCAACTGAAGCTTTTGAGGCATATCCAGGGATCTGGATGTCATCCCAGAAGATAAAATATATTGCCTCCGGCCTCATGGACACTGTCTGTGATGACATACTGGATGAGGATGGTTTCCTCAGACGGAGCGCTGGTGCAATATCCTCACAGGAAGACCTTGATCTTCAGAAGGTCATTACTTCAAAACCAGCATCCCCAGTCAATTGCATGCCTGTCAAAAGATGCCTGTCAATGTCCTACCTTGATGCTTTGAAGAATCCTGAAGACACTGAAAATGCTACTCACCTCAGTAGAAGCCTTGACTCTCTCGCCGTAATTGATATGCCTACTTCAACCTCAAAGGAAGTTTCATACGGCACAGAATTGAAACTGTCACAGTTGCAAAAGGATGTCTCTGCATCATCCTCACTTTATGCCATGAGCAACTGTTGGAGCTCATTGGAGTTTACCTCCAGTGGATCTGATATCCCTATCGACGAAGAGGCCCAAAGGATTTCCTACACAGACGAAGAAGACAGTCTGTCCAAATCCCTCCTGACCTCTTCCAAATCAGTCTTCAATGTCTCTGGCCTCGTCCCTACTCCTCCAGAGGGAAAGCCAAAGGTGAGGCTGCCATGGCGCCCAGTGCTTCGCCGTAGAAAGGTTCCAGAGCAGCCCCCCAACAAGATGCACATTTACACAGTTCACAGGGATGCTTTTCATTTCCCAACTGAGACCATGCAATCGACCAGTCCATCATCACCCGAGGGAGACTTCTCAACTCCAGAGTCCCAGAGGCCAAGGTAATACTGTCTTTCTCAAAGTCCTAATCTGAAAAGCTTTTTAACACCTAGCCCACTGTTGATATTTGAACAGCCTTAATTCTAAATGTTTTTATTTTTGTAGAGCTTTGAGAACTCTGTTATGAAAAGTGCTGCACAAATTAAATGCATTTTTTATTCATTAAGAGCGGTGGACAGCTCAGACAAGGAGTCTATCTTTAATATAGACTCATCCAAAAGACTTGTCGCAGAGATAATGCTGTCTGTTCGGGAGGACGTTGTTGAGGCAAAGCAGAGCGAATTGGCCGCAAATCTGGCTGCGCTGTCAATTGACAATGAGATGCTCAACCCTTTGGCTCAGAGTGGGACACCCCGCACCGATTCCTGAACTGCCTCCAACACCACTCCTCACAGAGAGTGATAACTGAAGAAAGATTCACATGTTTACTTGGACATACATGATAGAAGCATTTGCTTACATTATTTTGAATCACATTAAGCTATTAAAGAATGCATTTATTTTCTAAAAAAGACAAAAGCATTTATTTACACTGTGTAGTTTTTCTTAGATGTTAGTGTTAAGTTAGGAATATTAAATTGAAAGTTAGGAGAGAGTAATTATATATCTTTTCACTGAATGGTGACATTGTTGAAACAGTCTCACAATTTGACAATAAAATATTAATACACTTTTTTTAAAACAATTTTACAATTTATGGTTCTAAAGGGAGGAGAGGACAAAGCTGGATGAATTTAGGAGTCACAAGCGCCCCAGTAATCCTTATTAACTTTACATTCCTGACATTTTTCCTGCCTGTAAGCAGTCTCTCTTGACAGCATTGTATGACCTATTGTTCTGTTGACACAGAAACGCTTCACTAATCAGTACAACTTACTCTGCATTCCAGTTATTATACCTCAGATTGTTGAATTTATGCATCAAGAGTGTTGAAGTATTTTATTAACTGTTTATTCTGGCAAGATTTGATCATTATTGCTCAGATTGTCAGAATATTTTAATTATTTATTTATTTATTTTACCTTTATTTAACCAGGTAGGCAAGTTGAGAACAAGTTCTCATTTACAATTGCGACCTGGCCAAGATAAAGCAAAGCAGTTCGACAGATAAAACGACACAGAGTTACACATGGAGTAAAAACAAACATACAGACAATAATGCAGTATAAACAAGTCTATATACAATGTGAGCAAATGAGGTGAGAAGGGAGGTAAAGGCAAAAAAGGCCATGATGGCAAAGTAAATACAATATAGCAAGTAAAATACTGGAATGGTAGTTTTGCAATGGAAGAATGTGCAAAGTAGAAATAAAAAAATAATGGGGTGCAAAGGAGCAAAATAAATAAATAAATACAAATTAAATACAGTTGGGAAAGAGGTAGTTGTTTGGGCTAAATTATAGGTGGGCTATGTACAGGTGCAGTAATCTGTGAGCTGCTCTGACAGTTGGTGCTTAAAGCTAGTGAGGGAGATAAGTGTTTCCAGTTTCAGAGATTTTTGTAGTTCGTTCCAGTCATTGGCAGCAGAGAACTGGAAGGAGAGGCGGCCAAAGAAAGAATTGGTTTTGGGGGTGACTAGAGAGATATACCTGCTGGAGCGTGTGCTACAGGTGGGAGATGCTATGGTGACCAGCGAGCTGAGATAAGGGGGGACTTTACCTAGCAGGGTCTTGTAGATGACATGGAGCCAGTGGGTTTGGCGACGAGTATGAAGCGAGGGCCAGCCAACGAGAGCGTACAGGTCGCAATGGTGGGTAGTATATGGGGCTTTGGTGATAAAACGGATTGCACTGTGATAGACTGCATCCAATTTGTTGAGTAGGGTATTGGAGGCTATTTTGTAAATGACATCGCCAAAGTCGAGGATTGGTAGGATGGTCAGTTTTACAAGGGTATGTTTGGCAGCATGAGTGAAGGATGCTTTGTTGCGAAATAGGAAGCCAATTCTAGATTTAACTTTGGATTGGAGATGTTTGATATGGGTCTGGAAGGAGAGTTTACAGTCTAACCAGACACCTAAGTATTTGTAGTTGTCCACGTATTCTAAGTCAGAGCCGTCCAGAGTAGTGATGTTGGACAGGCGGGTAGGTGCAGGTAGCGATCGGCTGAAGAGCATGCATTTAGTTTTACTTGTATTTAAGAGCAATTGGAAGCCAGGGAAGGAGAGTTGTATGGCATTGAAGCTTGCCTGGAGGGTTGTTAACACAGTGTCCAAAGAAGGGCCGGAAGTATACAGAATGGTGTCGTCTGCGTAGAGGTGGATCAGGGACTCACCAGCAGCAAGAGCGACCTCATTGATGTATACAGAGAAGAGAGTCGGTCCAAGAATTGAACCCTGTGGCACCCCCATAGAGACTGCCAGAGGTCCGGACAGCAGACCCTCCGATTTGACACACTGAACTCTATCAGAGAAGTAGTTGGTGAACCAGGCGAGGCAATCATTTGAGAAACCAAGAGTGTCGAGTCTGCCGATGAGGATATGGTGATTGACAGAGTCGAAATCCTTGGCCAGATCAATGAATACGGCTGCACAGTAATGTTTCTTATCGATGGCGGTTAAGATATCGTTTAGGACCTTGAGCGTGGCTGAGGTGCACCCATGACCAGCTCTGAAACCAGATTGCATAGCAGAGAAGGTATGGTGAGATTCGAAATGGTCGGTAATCTGTTTGTTGACTTGGCTTTCGAAGACCTTAGAAAGGCACGGTAGGATAGATATAGGTCTGTAGCAGTTTGGGTCAAGAGTGTCCCCCCCTTTGAAGAGGGGGATGACTGCAGCTGCTTTCCAATCTTTGGGAATCTCAGACGACACGAAAGAGAGGTTAGTAATAGGGGTGGCAACAATTTCGGCAGATAATTTTAGAAAGAAAGGGTCCAGATTGTCTAGCCCGGCTGATTTGTAGGGGTCCAGATTTTGCAGCTCTTTCAGAACATCAGCTGAATGGATTTGGGAGAAGGAGAAATGGGGAAGGCTTGGGCGAGTTGCTGTTGGGGGTGCAGTGCTGTTGTCCGGGGTAGGAGTAGCCAGGTGGAAAGCATGGCCAGCCGTAGAAAAATGCTTATTGAAATTCTCAATTATGGTGGATTTATCAGTGGTGACAGTGTTTCCTATCTTCAGTGCAGTGGGCAGCTGGGAGGAGGTGTTCTTATTCTCCATGGACTTTACAGTGTCCCAGAACTTTTTTGAGTTAGTGTTGCAGGAAGCAAATTTCTGCTTGAAAAAGCTAGCCTTGGCTTTTCTAACTGCCTGTGTATAATGGTTTCTAGCTTCCCTGAACAGCTGCATATCACGGGGGCTGTTCGATGCTAATGCAGAACGCCATAGGATGTTTTTGTGTTGGTTAAGGGCAGTCAGGTCTGGGGAGAACCAAGGGCTATATCTGTTCCTGGTTCTAAATTTCTTGAATGGGGCATGTTTATTTAAGATGGTTAGGAAGGCATTTAAAAAAAATATCCAGGCATCCTCTACTGACGGGATGAGATCAATATCCTTCCAGGATACCCCGGCCAGGTCGATTAGAAAGGCCTGCTCGCAGAAGTGTTTCAGGGAGCGTTTTACAGTGATGAGTGGAGGTCGTTTGACCGCTGACCCATTACGGATGCAGGCAATGAGGCAGTGATCGCTGAGATCTTGGTTGAAGACAGCAGAGGTGTATTTAGAGGGGAAGTTGGTTAGGATGATATCTATGAGGGTGCCCGTGTTTAAGGCTTTGGGGAGGTACCTGGTAGGTTCATTGATAATTTGTGTGAGATTGAGGGCATCAAGTTTAGATTGTAGGATGGCTGGGGTGTTAAGCATGTTCCAGTTTAGGTCGCCTAGCAGCACGAACTCTGAAGATAGATGGGGGGCAATCAGTTCACATATGGTGTCCAGAGCACAGCTGAGGGCAGAGGGTGGTCTATAGCAGGCGGCAACGGTGAGAGACTTGTTTTTAGAGAGGTGGATTTTTAAAAGTAGAAGTTCAAATTGTTTGGGTACAGACCTGGATAGTAGGACAGAACTCTGCAGGCTATCTTTGCAGTAGATTGCAACACCGCCCCCTTTGGCAGTTCTATCTTGTCTGAAAATGTTGTAGTTTGGAATTAAAATGTCAGAATTTTTGGTGGTCTTCCTAAGCCAGGATTCAGACACAGCTAGAACATCCGGGTTGGCAGAGTGTGCTAAAGCAGTGAATAGAACAAACTTAGGGAGGAGGCTTCTAATGTTAACATGCATGAAACCAAGGCTATTACGGTTACAGAAGTCGTCAAAAGAGAGCGCCTGGGGAATAGGAGTGGAGCTAGGCACTGCAGGGCCTGGATTCACCTCTACATCGCCAGAGGAACATAGGAGGAGTAGAATAAGGGTACGGCTAAAAGCTATGAGAATTGGTCGTCTAGAATGTCTGGAACAAAGGGTAAAAGGAGGTTTCTGGGGGCGATAAAATAGCATCAAGGTATAATGTACAGACAAATGTATGGTAGGATGTGAATATAGTGGAGGTAAACCTAGGTATTGAGTGATGAAGAGAGAGATATTGTCTCTAGAAACATCGTTGAAACCAGGAGATGTCATTGCATGTGTGGGTGGTGGAACTAATAGGTTGGATAAGGTATAGTGAGCAGGACTAGAGGCTCTACAGTGAAATAAGCCAATAAACACTAACCAGAACAGCAATGGACAAGACATATTGACATTAAGGAGAGGCATGCTTAGTCGAGTGATCAAAAGGGTCCGGTGAGTGGAGAGGTTGGTTGGTGATTTAGACAGCTAGCCAGGGCATCGGTAGCAAGCTAGCATAGGATGGAGGTCTGTTGTTAGCCACCTCTTGCGTTCCGTCAGTAGATTAGTGGGGTTCCGTGTGGTAGAGGGGATTAATCCAAATCACACAACAACAACAAAAATAAAAACAATAGATATAGTTATAGAGGCCCAAGAAGAAAACATAATAATAATAATAAAAAATAAAAAAATTGTCAGATTGTCTATTCAGATAGCTGTCTTACCGGCTGCTAACGGTTAGCAGGCCGCAGATGGGCGTTCAGGTAACGTCGCGACGGAGGAGCCAGCCGAATAACTCCTTCGGGTAGATAACGTCGGCAGTCCAGTTGTGAAGGCCCTGTGGGGCTCCGCGAAGGCAGTAAAACGGGTCCGGATAGGTGACTGCAGCCCAGGTGTGATAATACTGAATAGCCTCATTGGAATAGAGCTGCAACTATTTGAGTGTAAATCTCAGAATCATTAGGACTACTTTGGGACATTTTGAGTCCAGATTGGCCTAAATGCAATGGGTCAGGTGGTATTTTAAGATGGCTATTCACTTATTAGCACGGTTTTCACGTGACACTGTAATCACCAATGATTTATATATAGGCTACACTAGATGACCAATAAGACATCCCTCACCATTGTAAAAAATATTTTGGATGCAATAGAAATTAATTTATTAATGACTACATTTGTTTATGACACGTTTATCATATTACAGACACCTTAACCTTAATGCATACTTTTAAATTATATTATGTGAGCTAAACATACAAAACAATTTTTTCCCTGAAGTATAATTTTTTTGAGAGATTACTGAAATCTATGTCCCCACTACAGAATACTTAAATACATGTAATTATGTTGTTGAAACATTTAATTGAAATACTGTAGAATTCCATTCATTCCTATAGAGGAATGCTTCTACTGGGGAGTGCCAATATGGCCGACCGGTGTTTTCAACGCCTCTCAATAGCCAATACATAGCATAGCCAATAAATAACATTACCAATCCAGGGTGTATATACATCACTGCTAATTACCCAATTTTAATAAAAGCTAGTAACATTCTCAACACTCCAGCAGTTTCACTAGACTTCTTACAGTACCCTATAAGAAGTACATCTACTGTACATAACATAGTAGATATTTAGTGGCGATTTTAGCATGTAAATCTTGGTGGGGCAAACTCCCCAATTGTTTTGTTGTTGATGCATGCATGCAAAGCTAAACAACACATAAATTGAACTATAACAGTGAAAAAAGGTACCCACAAAAGGTACCCACAAGCTGTTAGGACCTGCATAAAGCTGTCCCAACAGCAGAGCCTTCTTTTCACTACCATGGCGTTAATCCTTACCACCACAACACCTGACTATCAGCGGGGCAGAGAAACAGTTCATTCAGCCTCATTCAAAAAACATAGCAGATATCAAATCAAACTTTATTTGTCACATTCAGTGAATACATGGCTGACTTGCTTAAACAAATGTGGTTTCTACTGACAATTGAGATGCACAAAATATGGCATAAGGGACCGATGAGCAGATAAGAGGCAATCCGTAATTTTGAGAAGACAGTAATGAGCAATTTAAGGTGGACGTAGTCAATATAACTATTTGGTCAGCATTTTTTAAATGTACAGCAACAGAATTCAAAACATAGGCTGTTCTTACTATATTCTCCCTGTACACCAAGTCAGAATCGTAGGGTAAATAATGGGGGCATATAAGCAGTCAATGAAAGCTCTTACAATATTCGATGATGACATTTCTCTAAAACAGGCTTTAAGCTACGGTTGAAGTCGGAAGTTTACATACACCTTAGCCAAATACATTTAAACTCAGTTTTTCATATTTCCTGACATTTAATCCAAGTAATAAATTCCCTGTTTTAGGTCAGTTAGGATCACCACTTTATTTTAAGAATGTGAAATGTCAGAATACTAGTAGAGAGAATTATTGATTTCAGATTTGATTTCTTTCATCACATTCCAAGTGGGTCAGAAGTTGACATACACTCAATTAGTATTTGGTAGCATTGCCTTTAAATTATTTAACTTGGGTCAAACATTTCGGGTAGCCTTCCACAAGCTTCCCACAATAAATTGGATGAACTTTGGCCCGTTAATCCTGACAGAGCTGGTATAACTGAGTCAGGTTTGTATGCCTCCTTGCTCACACACTCCTTTTCAGTTCTGCCCACAAATTCTCCATAGGATTGAGATCAGGGCTTTGTGATGGCCACTCCAATACCTTGACTTTGTTGTCCTTAAGCCATTTTGCCACAACTTTGGAAGTATGCTCGGGGTCATTGTCCATTTGGAAGACCCATTTGTGACCAAGCTTTAACTACCAGACTGAGGTCTTGAGATGTTGCTTCAATATATCCACATAATTGTTCTACCTCATGAAGCCATCTATTTCCCTCTTGCAGCAAAGCATCCCCACAACATGATGCTGGAACCCCCATGCTTCACAGTTGGGATGGTGTTCTTCGGCTAGCAAGTCTCCCCCTTTTTCCTCCAAACATAACGATGGTCATTATGGCCAAACAGTTATATTTTTGTTCCATCAGACCAGAGGATATTTCTACAAAATGTACGATTTTTGTCCCCATGTGCAGTTGCAAACCGTAGTCTGGCTTTTTTCATGGCGTTTTTTTGAGCAGTGGCTTTTTCCTTGCCAAGTGGCCATTCAGGTTATGTCGATATAGGACTTGTTTTACTGTGAATATAGATACTTTTGTTTCTGTTTCCTCAATCATCTTCACAAGGTCCTTTGCTGTTGTTCTGGGATTTATTTGCACTTTTAACCCCAAAGGTCGTTCATCTCTAGGAGACAGAACGCGTCTCCTTCCTGAGCGGTATGACGGCTGCTTGGTCCCATGGTGTTTATACTTGCGTACTATTGTTTGCACAGATGAACGTGGTACCTTCAGACGTTTGGAAATTGCTCCCAAGGATTAACCAGACTTGTGGAGGTCTACCATTTTCTTTTCTTGGCTGCTTTCTTTGGATTTTCCCATGATGTCAAGCAAAGAGGCACTGAGTTTGAAGGTAGGCCTTGAAATACATCAACAGGTACACCTCCAATTGACTCAAATGATGTCAATTAGCCTATCAGAAACTTCTAAAGTCATGACATAATTTTCTGTAATTTTCCAAGCTGTTTAAAGGCACAGTCAAGTGTATGTTAACTTCTGACCCATTGGAATTGTGATACAGTGAATTATAAGTGAAATAATTTGTCTGTAAACAATTGTTGGAAAAATTACTTGTGTCATGCATGAAGTAGATATCCTCACTGACTTGCCAAAACTATAGTTTGTTAACAAGAAATGTGTGTAGTGGTTGAAAAACTAGTTTTAATGACTCCAACCTAAGTGTTTGTAAACTTACGACATCAACTGTACATGTGCACCATGGCAAAGTTATGAAGGGGAAAGGGACCAAATTATTATGGTGAGGCACATGGGCAACTAACAGCTTACTACACAACATACACTTAGTATTACTTTCTTAGCTACAGTACACTTTCTTAGTTACAGACCTCACCCATTATAACTAGCATTTCCAGAGATACAACCTCTCTTATCATCCCTCAGTGCCTGGGCTTACCTCCGCTGTACCCGCACCCCACCATACCCCTGTCTGCACATTCTGCCCTGAATCTATTCTACCACGCTCAGAAATCTGCTCCTTTTATTCTTTGTCCCCACACTCTATGTGACCTGTTTTGATAGCCTTTAGCCATACCACCATCCTACTCCTCTGTTCCTTGGGTGATGTGGAGGTAAACCCAGGCCCTGCGTGTCCCCAGGCACCCTCATTTGTTGACTTCTGTGATCGAAAAAGCCTTGGTTTCATGCATGTTAACATCAGAAGCCTCCTCTCTAAGTTTGTTTTACTCACTGCTTTAGCACACTCCGCCAACCCTGATGTCCTTGCTGTGTCTGAATCCTGGCTTTACGAAAGCCACCAAAAATTCGGAGTTTTCCATACCCAACTACCACATTTTCCGTCAAGATAGAACTGCCAAAGGGGGAGGAGTTGCAATCTACTGCAGAGATAGCCTGCAAAGTACTGTCATACTTTCCAGGTCTATACTCAAACAGTTCGAACTTCTAATTTTAAAAATGAATCTCTCCAGAAATAAGTCTCTCACTGTTGCCGCCTGCTATCGACCCTCCTCCGCTCCCAGCTGTGCCCTGGACACCATTTGTGAATTGACATCTAGACATCTAGCTTCAGAGTTCGTTCTGCTAGGTGACCTAAACTGGGATATGCTTAACACCCCAGCAGTCCTACAATCTAAGCTAGATGCCCTCAATCTCACACAAATCATCAAGGAACCCACCATGTACAACCCTAAATCCGTAAACATGGGCACCCTCATAGACATTATCCTGACCAACTTGCCCTCCAAATACACCTCTGCTGTTTTCAATCAGGATCTCAGCGATCACTGCCTCATTGCCTGTATCCACTATGGGTCCGCGGTCAAACGACCACCCCTCATCACTGTCAAACGCTCCCTAAAACACTTCTGCGAGCAGGCCTTTCTATTTGACCTGGCCCGGGTATCCTGGAAAGATATTGATCTCATCCCGTCAGTCGAGGATGCCTGGTCATTCTTTAAAAGTAATTTCCTCACCATCTTAGATAAGCAGGCCCGTTCAAAAATATATATGCAGAACTAAGAACAGATATAGCCCTTGGTTCACTCCAGACCTGACTGCCCTTGACCAGCACAAAAACATCCTGTGGCAGACTGCAATAGCATCGAATAGTCCCCGCGATATGCAACTGTTCAGGGAAGTCAGGAACCAATACACGCAGTCAGTCAGCAGAGGCTGGCTTTTTCAAGCAGAAATTTGCATCCTGTAGCTCTAACTCCAAAAGGTTTGGGACACTGTAAAGTCCATGGAGAACAAGAGCACCTCCTCCCAGCTGCCTACTGCACTGAGGCTAGGTAACACGGTCCCCACCGATAAATCCATGATAAATCCATGCCTTCCTCTTGGCAACTCCAACCCCGGCCAACAGCCCCCCCCCCCCGCAGCTACTCGCCTAAGCCTCCCCAGCTTCTCCTTCACCCAAATCCAGATAGCAGCTGTTCTGAAAGAGCTGCAAAACCTGGCCCAGTACAAATCAGCTGGGCTAGACAATCTGGATCCTCTCTTTCTAAAACTATCCGCCGCCTTTGTTGCAACCCCTATTACCAGCCTGTTCAACCTCTCTTTCATATCGTCCGAGATCCCTAAAGATTGGAAATTTGCCGCGCTCATCCCCCTCTTCGAAGGAGGTGACATCCTAGATCCAAACTGTTACAGACCTATATCCATCCTGCCCTGCCTATCTAAAGTCTTTGAAAGCCAAGTTAATAAACAGATCACTGACCATTTCGAATCCCACCGTACATTCTCCGCTGTGCAATCGGGTTCCGAGTCAGTCATGGGTGCACCTCAGCCACGCTCAAGGTACTGAGTCAAGGTACTGAGTCTATGCTAGGTAAAGCTCTGCCTTGTCTCAGTTCACTGGTCACGATAACAACACCCAAATCGCTGAAGTTGGAGACTTTTATTTCCCTCACCAACTTTAAACATCAGCTATCTGAGCAGCTAACCAATCGCTGAAGCTGTACATAGTCCATCTGTAAATAGCCCACCCAATCTACCAACCTCATCCCCATACTGTTTTTATTTACTTTTCTGCTCTTTTGCACACCAGTATCTCTACTTGCACATCATCATCTGCTCATTTATCACTCCAGTGTTAATCTGCTAAATTGTAATTATTTGCTCCTATGGCCTATTTATTGCCTACCTCCTCATGCCTTTTGCACACACTGTATATAGACTTTCTTTATTTCTACTGTGTCATTGACTTGTTTATTGTGTTATTGGCTTGTTTATTGTTTATTCCATGTGTAACTCTGTGTTTTTGTCTATGTAACACTGCTTTGCTTTATCTTGGCCAGGTCGCAGTTGTAAATGAGAACTTGTTCTCAACTAGACTACCTGGTTAAATAAAGGTGAAATCAAATGAAAATAAATATCTCCCTGGTATTTTACATAATTTATGCACCAGTATACAATACATTTTTGGACTCACCGTTGTGCTGTGCTCACTTGAACAGGAAGGTGGCGCGGCGGTCCTTGCTGCCAAATTTTGTCATGAAACTTTGTCATCAAAGTCTGGCATTCTGTGGATGTATGGTGCTTTCAAGACAACTGAGAATTCAGAAAAAAACAATGTTTAATCATGACCTCAGGTCGGACCACTAGAAAGAGGTCTGAGTTCCTGACTTGGAATTTCGAATTGGATGACCGCTCAAAACGTATTTTCCTAGTTGGAGCTTGTTCTTTTCCGAGTTCCCAGTTGTCTTGAACTCACTGAAATATGAGATTTCCCAGTTCTGAGTTTCCAGTTGTTTTGAACTCAGCAGAGGTCACACCAATATATTCAACCTTTTCTGGCCCATGGAGTTGCGTGTGAATGTTTATCCTTTTAAGCTTGGAAAAGGAGGCCACACACCCTCTCCACCGAATAGCAAGGGAAGCAAAATAATGCTTGCTTTGCAACTCTTGCAGTTAGCCACTGATTCCTTCCAAACCGCTCATGTTGAATTTGTGATTTCCAACTTGTTGTGTAATGTCCAATGGCGTCGTCTTGGATTTTGTTGTCTTGGATTTTATCCCATGCTGTGTCACAGTGTCCGTGACCGGGAACCCCATGGGACGGCGCACAATTGGCTCTGCGTGGTTAGGGAAGGGTTTGGCCGGGAAGATTTCCTTGTCTCATTGTGTTCTAGCGACTCCTTCTGGCGGGCCGGGGGCCTGCAAGCTAACTTCGGTCAGATCTTCGTGGGCTATACTCGGCCTTATCTCAGGATAGTAAGTTGGTGGTTGAAGATATCCCTCTAGTGGTGTGGGGGCTGTGCTTTGGCAAAGTGGGTGGGGTTATATATGTTTTGCCATGTTTTAAACTCTAAGTCTATGGTTGCCTAGAGTGGTTCTCAATCAGAGGCAGGTGTTTTTAGTTGTCTCTGATTGGGAACCATATTTAGGCAGCCATATTTTTTGAGTATTTTGTGGGTGGTTGTCTCCTGTGTCAGTGTTTGTGCCACACGGGACTGTTTTCGGGTTTTTTGTATTCTGTATAGTTTCTCTGATTAAAGAACCATGAACACTTACCACGCCGCATATTGGTCCTCCGATCCTTCTCGCCTCTCCTCTTCGGAAGAAGAGGAGGAAATCCCTTACAAAGGGCTCTATAAATACATCTGATTGAAGATCTTAACTACCAATTGGATTTCACAAAATTGGGGAGAATAAAGGGGGTAAAATAAAAAAAATATATAACATGATTTGACATAATTTTTTCTGTGGCCAATGACCTTGAGCCTTCTTGGATTGGCACGTCTAATGTAAATCTATGGCAGCACCCAAGGGATTTTGAACTTTCTAGCGGTCCCTGTATATTTTGCGGTGACGTAGTGTCCCCAAGAGTGCCAGAACACTGAGCCAATCACGGTGCAACTAGAGAACATTACCAAACCCTACGCTCTGTACTTCCCCCTGTATGCCCCACCACCACAGAAAGCACTGAGCTGGGCTGAAACACCTGCATTTTGGAGCTTCCTTACTCAAGAAAGCAAGAAAGAGGCCATGTTTGTATGCAGCTTTATTAGCTCAATGCCTTGGGAAGGTAGACCGCTGATTTCACAAGTTGTTGCACCCATCCATAATCAGATTAATAAATTCAGTATGAATCTAAGTTCACTCATGAAGATGTGTAGGTAATAGTGAGTTTATAAGGCTACAGTATGGAAACAAACTAAGATAAAGAAGACAGAAATAGACAGAAGTCCCAAGACTCTGCACAGCCTAATGGGAAATAATCAGGTGTGTTCTCTTCTATTCATGTCTTACTTTTAACTGGATTGGTGGACGTCACTCCCCAAATAATATCACTCCCTGTGTCACCAGACAAGTTCAACTTCTTTCTTACACTCAGGTATCTTCTGATATCTTGTACACATGGTCTACAAAGGTCAACCTAAAATGTGCATGTAAAATACATTTGAATCTCCATTTAATTATGTGCCTTTACATAAGTGAGCCCTCCTTTACTGTTCTAGGAAAACCAGATAGGTCACAAATGCCTTTGGGGAGGTGGGATCACAGGTTTCAGTGGGGTAGGAGGGGTCTAGTACTACTGCTGTTATGTCAGAGATTAGAGCATTTATAAAGCCAGTAATCACAATGCTTTTGTGAGTTTGTTCCGACCTGCAGTGCAGGAGAAGAAAAGGGATGTTTCATATTTAAGGTGGAAAGGAAGAGTGCACACTTAGGACATGAGGAGAGGGACAGCTCTTGCAGTGTTGGTGCTGGCACTTTTTTCATCTGCTACAGCAAGTAAGTACAGCCACTCTGGATATCATTATGTATACCAGATAATCCAGGCATATCTACATTTATGTTTTCAAGAAAGTCTTTTTTAAATTTACAAAAGGGATTTATTCCTCATTTAAGGCTGTCGCTCACCAGGATCACCGGGGGGGGGGCCTTAAAGATAAAAATGGTCCAGTGAGAGGGCCTCAAGGGAAAAAAATGGTTCGGTGAGGGTGCCTCAAGGAATTTCTAACACACCTGCCCATTTTTTTCCCCTTGAGGTCCCCTACCGAACCATTTTTTCCCCTTGAGGTCCCCTCACCAAACCATTTTTTTCCCTTGATGCCCCCATTATTATCCAGATAATGATCATATTGCACAAAAAAATTATCAAGTTAGACATGCCCACTGGGCTAAAAATGGACCAGCACATCTGGCATTTCAGGCAACACTTGTTTTATTCAAACCTTTCAGTCTATTGAGGAACACTGCATTTGGTCTTGTCTTAGATGCTTTATGAAAGAGGCTCCACAGTGCAACACTATGTGCCCTTTGCATGACCAAGGGTCAGTTTCCCAGACACAGATTAAGCCTAGTCCTGGACAAAAACCCTTTCAATGGAGATTGTCTGTTTTGATAGCCAAATGCTTTTCAAACATTGCACAAATCTGAATTAAACCTGTTGACATCCTTGATTTTATGGGGAAGCATCATTGCAGTCATTGGGCATCTAGGAAGATCCAATGCAGTAATGCATGCTATCTTCAACATAGGTCAAGTAGCATGAGCTTTAAATGAATTGTTTAAAAAATCATTTGTGTCATTTGTGTCATTTGTCCCCAATCAGCAGTTTACATTAATTCCAAACAATATAGAAAGTATCTGTCAGCGGCTGTTAATTCTTAATTTAACAGTAAACTTGTACCGTTGGTGGGATCATTGCACAATACAGTAGCCTATTGTAACAATCATACTCTTGATAAGCACCTTGTGGTCTCCTCCAATTGGGATATCCATATTGTGATTTTGGCTAGGGTGCCATTTGTGGATGACCAGCGTTCAATCCCAATTCAGGATTAAAAATAAAACATACTACTACTGCATATGAAAATAATCAGTGTTTATCAGTGCCCTCCTTTATGGTTGCAACTGAAAGTGTGGTCAGCTCCTTCCTTTTCAACTCTAATGAATGCATGCTCTGCTTTATATGTCATTTCTATGATTATATTCCAGAGCCCAAAAGTCGCTTCACACGATATCCATCATGGAATATGAAAATGGATCCAGTCTGGAAAGATGAAGATCCTCGGTACAAAGACTCTTGGAAAGGTATGCACAGTTATCCTCTGTCTCAACACAATGTGTGTACACTGATGGTGACAGAGATATCTCTGTGAAATTTGTGGACATTTGTGGATTACCTCTGCTGCTCATACAGTAAAGGGGTATAAAGGCCCAATGCAGTCCAAAATTAGATTTTCCTGTGTTTTATATATGTTTCCACACTATGAGGTTGGAATAACACTGAAATGTGTGGACATTTTTGGATGACCTCTGCTCACTTTATGTAAAGTAAGTCAAGTATCTCTGTGAAATAGTATATTAATGATATTGACTTCAAAGTGTACATTCTTCCCAACAGGTGGCAAGGTGAAGTTCATTGTGGGTAATGATGCACCGACCCTGACTGGAGCCAATGTGACCTTTACCATCGAGCTGCAGTTCCCACACAACCAGAAGGTCACGCCCGATGGAGAGGTGGTGTGGGCTGAGAACTGCACCGTCAATGGTATGTCCTCCTCCAGGACTGACTGGGTTTTGGTAACCTCATCCCATGTCTGATGAACAAGATCAGGGTTCTGGTAACCTCATTCCCAAGCATTTGGCCATATGAGGGTCTTTGTCACTTATACAGTAATCTTGGCAATCGGAACCAAATATTGCACGAATGCTGGTTTCTAGCCAGCTATTGTTAATTAAGTCTGTCACGAGAGAGACTACAGTATTTGTATTGGGGGTTTTTTCTTCCATTTGGAGCCTACAGTGCCATGTTGCTGTCTGCAAACATTACATTTTGAGGTTAAATACTATGTTCTCTTTTTCTACATACACTACATCACCAAAAGTATGTGGACACCTGCTAGTCATACATCATATTACAAAATCATGGCATTAATATGGAGTTGTTCCCCCCTTTGCTGCTGTAACAGCCTCCACTCTTCTGGGAAGGCTTTCCACTAGATGTTGGAACATTGCTGCGGGCACTTGCTTCCATTCAGCCAGAAGAGCATTAGTGAGGTCGGTCACTGATGTTGGGCGATTAGGCCTGGCTCACAGTCGGCATTGCAATTCATCCCAAAGGTGTTCGATGGGGTTGAGGTCAGGCCTCTGTGCAGGCCAGTCAAGTTCTTCCACACCGATCTCGACAAACCATTTCTGTATGGACCTCGCTTTGTGCACGGGCGCATTGTTTTGCTGAAACAGGAAAGGCCCTTCCCCAAACTGTTCCCACAAAGTTGGAAGCACAATATTGTCTAGAATGCCATTGTATGCTGTAACGTTAGGATTTCCCTTTACTTGAACTAAGGGGGCTAGCTCGAACCATGAAAAACAGCTCCAGACCATTACTCCTCCTACATCAAACTCTACAATTGGCACTGTGCATTCGGGCAGGTAGCGTTCTCCTGGTATCCGCCAACACCAGATTTGTCAGTTGGACTGCCAGATGGTGAAGCATGATTCATCACTCCAGAGAACTTGTTTCAACTGCTTCAGAGTTCAATGGTGGCGAGCTTTACGCTTGACATTGCGCATGGTGATCTTAAGCTTGTGTGTGCGGCTGCTTGGCCATGGAAACCCATTTCATGAAGCTCCAGACAAATGACTATTGTGCTGACGTTGCTTCTAGAGGCAGTTTGGAACTCGGTATTGAGAATTGCAACCGAGGACAGACAAATTTTACTTGCTATTTGCTTCAGCACTCTGCGGTCCTGTCCTGTGAGCTTGTGTGGCGTACCACTTCGCGGGCTAAGCCATTGATTCTCCTAGACGTTTCCACTTCACAATAACAGCACTAACAGTTGACCGGGGCAGATCTAGCAGGGCAGACATTTGACGAACTGACTTGTTGGAAAGGTGGCATCCTATGACTGTGCCATGTTGAAAGTCACAAAGCTCTTCAGGACAGGCCATTCTACTGCCAATGTTTGTCTATGGAAATTGTGTGGATGTATGCTCGATTTTATACACCTGTCAGCAACGGGTGTGGCTGAAATAGCCGAATACACTAATTTGAAGGAGTGTCCACATACTTTTGTATATATAGTGTAATTCATAATACATACTCCTCTGTCTTAAGACAAAGCAGAAACCAACACTCGCCCTGTTTTCCTCCAGGAACAAATTTCCATCAGTCTGAGCCAGTGTATCCTGCACAAAACATGGACTGGAATGATGTCTTTCCTGACGGAACACCCTTCAAGAAGGGTGGTGACAAGCCCCCTGCATATGTGTTTGTATGGAAGACATGGGGTAAAGTGCAGCTGCGACCACTCTCACCTATTAGGGCCTACATAATTCATGTTTTACTTAATGTCTGCCAAAGATGTTATAAACCTGTAATAACACTGTTATAAACATGTAATAAGCCATTTTCTTTGCTTTACAGGTCAGTACTGGCAGGTGTCTGATGGCCCATCCTCCTCCCTCACCATTGGGACAGACAATGTCCCTCTGGGTTCCTACATCGTGGACATTGTAATCTACCACTACCGCAGCCATGAGAAGTTCATCCCTCTGGGATACGCCTCAACACAGTTCTCCATCACTGGTTAGTGTCATAAATGGATGAATGAATGGACAAATTAATGGATGAATATATGAGCAGCTGACTTGAAAAATAAGATGCGTGTCTGAGGGTTTTTCTCCATCTCTATATCTTTAGATCAAATCCCCTTCGCAGTCTCGATGACCCAAGTGAACGACATCAACGAGGCAGACCTGAGCTTCGTCCAGAACAGAGCCATAGCCTTCACCATCAGCCTCCACGACCCCAGCGAGTACCTGAGTGACACCGACATCACCTACAACTGGGACTTTGGTGACAGCAGCGGGGCGCTCATCTCCAGAGAGCTGACTGTCACCCACACCTATATAGTGGCTGGTGGCTTCAAGCCCCAGGTGGTCGTACAGGCCGTTATCCCTGATAAAGCATGTGCCACACCAGCTGGTGTCAACCCCACTGGTAATGATGTCACCATCGGGCCTGCAAACCCAGCCGGCACAACAGGTCATTCTCATCTTGAAGCGCTTTAGTCCAGAAGTGAATTTCTAAAGTCTTAACTTGGATTCTTTGCATCCTTAGTGTCTTCAAGAAGAGAGGATGCGGGGAATCATGGAAAATACTTTTGAGATTCACTCAATATGTAGGCTATGCCAGGATTGACCAAGAAAATAGAACATGTAGTAGTCCTGTTTCTACCTCCAGTGAGAGCTCCTGCTGCTGATGCGTCAGCTGCTCCAGTGATGGTGACCACACAGGAAGCTACAATAAATGTAGGCCCATCAGCTCCCGCTGAGACTGACACAGAGGACATGACTGAGGAGGGAGCCTCCACCGCTCGGGACACGAAGATACCTTCTCAAGTTAATCCTGACACTCCAACTGTCCCTGCTGCTGAGGAATTAGAGCCAGCAGGTACTGTATGTTACATATATGTCACGTAACATATTCATTTTAACTGATTAATTAAGCAAATTAACTGTTCATCTAATGTGCTTTAGATTGTTGGATTTTCAATTTAGTAACTGGAATCCATTGTTGTTTCTCATGATACAGGACAGACTGCTACAGGCCAAGCTCCCGTGGGGATAGTTGTTAAGCGTGAAGCCAATGACAAACCCAAGGATGATGACTGTGTGATCTATCGCTATGGGTCCTTCTGCACTGGCATTGACATCGTTGGTAAGTCCACTGTCTCTAAATAAATCAAATCAAATTTTATTTGTCACATTTGCCAAATACAACAGACCTTACAGTGAAATGCTTACTTACAAGCCCTTAACCAACAATGCAGTTTTAAGAAAATACCTTAAAAAAGCAAGAGATAAGAATAAGAAATAATTAAAGAGTAACATGTAACATGTAAATCTCCATCCTATTCCTTCTCCAGACCCAATTAAGGGAGTCTGTCTCAGACAATCACACCATTTATTATTTCCCTAAGCAGAATCATGATCCACAGACAAATCCACTAGGTATGTAGACCTATATTCCACCACTTAGGCACTAGGATCAGTTTCATTGCCCCAGATCACAGGATGCTGCTGAGGGGAGGATGGCTCATAATAATGGCTGGATTGGAGTAAATGGAATAGTATTAAACACATGGAAACCTTGTGCTTAATGTGTTTTATACCTTTCGATTCACTCCGTTCCAGTCATTACTATGAGCCCGTCCTCCATGTTTCAATTGAGACCAGCCGCCTCTGCCTCAGATTAATCCTAATCCTGGATTTAAAATCATTCTTGCATTTTAGTCCAGGATTAGTCTGGGTCAGGGAATTCAGATTCAGAAAACTGTATTGTCCTCAGAGAGGCAATTTGTCTTGCAGCAGTCATAAAACATATCACATCTAAAAATAAATAGCAAAGGAATCCGGTCCTTAGAGTTTCAACAAGTGTTTCTGACCCTGTGTCTGTTCTCCACCCAGCCTTCCCACAGAGGTGTGCACGGTGGTGTCCGATGCAGACTGTTTTATGCCCATCCACACCATGTGTAACACAGTGGCCCCCTCTAATGAGTGCCAGCTGGTACTGCGTCACTTTTTCAATGACTCCGGCATCTTCTGTATCAACGTGTCCATGACCAACGATGTCAGTCTGGCAGTCACCAGCGCCAAATATAGCGTGACCGTGGGTATGTACCGTAAGATGTCTGCTCTGCACATCTGCCTCGCCACGTCTTGAATCTGGGTCCCTGGGACAATCAGTCCAACACCTTCAGTCCAACACCTATTGTTATTGGAAATAATATAATTCATATATTGTAATATGATGTTATATTAAGTTGTTTTACATAAATTGTTGTCTGGGTTTTTTGGTGACAGGTTCCAGTCTGTCCTCAGCTGGCACTGTAGCCATGGCAATGATGGTCCTGATCGTTGCCCTGGTCACAGGAACCATGGTCTACACTTACAAGTGAGTCACAAATCAGCATTGGTCTACTCTAGTCACAGCTCTCTGAAGAGTTCCATATCACCACAAGGTATAACCTTTTCAGCTTGCTTGAGACATTACCCCTATGGTGTCTACACTGTATGCAGCATATTGTACAATTGATAACACTTTTCTCATTACCTTTTCATCCTTTATTTTACCAGATGAGTCACATTGAGATTGACATATTTGTGTAAGTGAGCCTTGGAAAAAATGAATGTAATTAATAATTTTCCTTTTGTTCCACAGACGATTCAAAGCCTACCTTCCTCTGAAGGAGGAGTCTGTGGTTGGCTCCACCTCCCAGAGCTCTGAGAGCAGTCCTGGTTGGAGCTCTGGGCCTCTACTGTTCTGGAACCTTCTGAGTCGATTGGACCTTATAGAGAACAGCCCACTGCTCGATGACAGGCTGGTGTGAATGGAAAACAACCCATTCAACTGCCAAATACACAACAGCATAGAAACATCTGTCATCTGAAATGTTTAGCTTTTTCTTTAATCGATTTTTTATACATTTATTTTTTAACTGAAAGTTCATTAATGGATATAATTTCGCTTATTACCATCAAACTTAAATGTGCATCCTCAAATGTTTATACTGGAAGTTTTATCAGTGAATAGTATTGTAAACTACTGTGAAGTCAGACATTTATATGTATTTTGGCAGTCACCCCCCCCCCCCCCCCCCCCCAAAACTGCACTAATGTCTTTATTTTTGTCAAGATAAGGTGGTGAATAAAGTCCAAGAGCACAAATAGCTCATTTAATTCAAACTTTTATTAGGTATCATAATAAGATCATGCAACAGTAAGTGTTTGACAATGGCTTGCCTGCAGGGGCATTTCAATACTCTTCTCCCTCCTCCTCTCCCTCACCCTCAATGGAGTCAACCCCTACCTCTTCATAATCCTTCTCCAGGGCTGCCATGTCCTCTCTGGCCTCAGAGAACTCTCCCTCCTCCATACCCTCACCCACATACCAGTGCACAAAAGCACGTTTGGCGTACATCAGGTCAAACTTGTGGTCAAGCCGAGCCCAGGCCTCTGCCACAGCAGTGGTGTTGCTCAGCATGCACACAGCCCTCTGGACTTTGGCCAGGTCTCCACCAGGGACTACAGTGGGAGGCTGGTAGTTGATGCCAACCTTGAAACCAGTTGGGCACCAGTCGACAAACTGAATGGAACGCTTGGTCTTGATGGTGGCAATGGCAGCATTGACATCTTTGGGCACTACGTCACCACGGAATAGAAGGCAGCAAGCCATGTACTTGCCGTGGCGAGGGTCACATTTCACCATCTGATTGGCCGGTTCAAAGCAGGCATTGGTGATTTCAGAGACAGAGAGCTGCTCATGGTAAGCCTTCTCTGCAGAAATAACTGGGGCATAGGTGGCCAGAGGGAAATGGATACGGGGGTAGGGCACCAAGTTGGTCTGGAACTCTGTCAGATCAACATTGAGGGCACCATCAAATCGAAGGGAAGCAGTGATGGAGGAAACGATCTGGCTAATGAGCCTGTTGAGGTTGGTGTAAGTAGGACGCTCAATGTCGAGGTTCCTACGGCAGATGTCATAGATAGCCTCATTATCCACCATGAAGGCACAGTCAGAGTGCTCTAGGGTGGTATGGGTGGTCAGGATGGAGTTGTAGGGCTCCACCACAGCTGTGGACACCTGGGGAGCTGGGTAGATGGAGAACTCAAGCTTGGACTTCTTGCCGTAGTCAACAGACAGGCGCTCCATCAGCAGGGAGGTGAAACCAGAGCCGGAGCCACCTCCAAAGCTGTGGAAAACCAGGAAGCCTTGAAGGCCTGTGCACTGGTCAGCCTGAGGAGAAAGAGGAACACATCAATAAATGGGCAGAAAAAGATGTCCACATTATGATCAGATAGTTGATAAAATATTTCATTCATTCATTCATCAAACCAACCAGTTTGCGGATCCTGTCCAGCACCAGGTCGATGATCTCTTTGCCAATAGTGTAGTGTCCACGAGCATAGTTGTTGGCAGCGTCTTCTTTGCCAGTGATGAGCTGTTCAGGATGGAATAACTGGCGATAGGTCCCAGTGCGCACCTCATCTGAGGAGAGAAAATGAGCAGCTCATTAAGGAGCTCAATAGCAAAAAAGCAAAAGAAAACCTCTTTTACATACCCTTGTTTCAATTAAAAGAGAAACAGAAATCTTACCGATGACTGTGGGTTCCAGGTCCACAAACACAGCCCTGGGGACATGCTTTCCAGCCCCAGTCTCACTGAAAAAGGTATTGAAGGAGTCATCTCCTCCACCGATGGTTTTGTCGCTGGGCATCTGTCCGTCTGGCTGGATCCCATGCTCCAGGCAGTAGAGCTCCCAGCAGGCATTGCCAATCTGGACTCCAGCCTGACCCACATGGACAGAGATACACTCACGCTGGAAAATAAATGGAAAAACATGTAATGTAACAGAATTACAATACATTTGACAAAAATGTACAATTGGCAAAAACACCACCTAGTGGAAGAATGGTTAGGCTACATGTAAACTAGAGAACAGTGACAATGGAGACAAATCAACTGATGTGCAGAGGAATCTTGCCATTTACACCTATGACCATTACTAAGCTGACAAGGAGGTCATATTACATCACTAAGGAATTAAAAGGAAGCTGGAGTGGAATAGGTTTATTTTCAGGGTTAAACTAGACATATTAACATATGTTACAGTCTACAACTGTAGACACATGTTACAGTAGAGACATATATTCCCCTTCTGTCCCCACCTAGTCTGCCCTCTCCCACCTAGCAACACAATGGATGACTTTAAGAATAGAATCCCATTTTATTCCAATTTTATATCCATTACCTGGATAGATAAATAAATGCTGCTGTATTTGATGAATACTGTACAATTCAACTGTGTTCAATAGCTACCAAAAAGTATGCATTCTAAATGTAGTGCTTTGTTCTTTCATTCCATCCCTATTCAATTAGCCTACCACTTTATGTAATAGCCTTGTGATAAACCGAAATAGCATGCAATACCTATCCCAAACGCATTGATTCAGTCCAACTCAATTCGTCATTTAAAAATGGGTTAGCAACACCAAGATGTTGCAAATTCGCCCCTATTTCGAATTAATTGACCGATACAATAAAAATCGACCTATTTTAGCCACTATACGGTCGTGTAGTGATTGTCTCATCATTTGAGAAATTCTCAACAGAAAACATCAAACACGTAATTATTTCAGGCTTATTATTGCTGAAAAACTACATGACTTACCATTTTTTTCTGAGGAGGATCGAACAATAAGGGAAAATACAAAGAAATAGCCTACGCAGAGAGATCTCTATTTGTGTCTGAATTAATGGGTGTACTGTATGCTCTGCCCGTCAGCGCCGACGCAACAACTGCTGATGAAGAGGGGCGGCGCTCCCAGATTTATGCACAGCCAGTGCACACTATGTAATGTGCCTGTATGAGGCTGACATTTACGTTTTTAAAACGAAGCTTTTTGTTTGTTTGATATTTTTCTCATTGTGCTTTGCGATTGAACAAAAATAAATAAATGTTATGTAGGGAGAAAACATATTTTCTCCAATTGAGGGAATGAATGGGAAGGTAGTGGATTTACCGTAAAGGATGTCCTCTGTCACCCCGTTTAAAGGGATAGTTCACCCCAATTAAAAATGCATCTTATCACGGATACCATTGAAAGTGAGCAATCCAATGTTTAGATGTAGGGACAGCTTTATCATTATAATTGATGACAAATCAATGGGAGTGACCGTGGAAGCCATGTCATGTTCACGGTCAAAAAAACTGGCAATATCACCCTACCTAAAACAAATACCCACATTTTTAAGTATGGTTATATATAGATTTGCATCCAAAGTCATTTTGTGGAACAGTACTGGATAAATCATGTAGAATGGCAGAATTAGGAGCCAATCCTTCTCACTATCCTCCTCCTATCTCTCCTTCCTCTTTGTCCTAGACTCTCTGCAATGATGATGTCATCCATCTGGGCTGATCACGTGATCACAGTGTCTTGCTGCTAAATGCACTGTGCTGGCCTTAGTGTATGTATGTTAAGGAAGTAATCCGTTTTTCTTTCAACCCATCTATCAAATTCAATACCCACGATGACCAAACATGTATTGACTTTTAGGGCTCAGGTCTCTGCAAGTGCATTATGGTAATCCAAGCCCTCTGATAAAGCCAGAGCGTACATCATGATACTCCAGAAGGATTACACAACATCCGATGCTTGAAAATCCTGCATTTTGTCAGACTATCCTGAATACTGGAATTTGTCTGGCAGCTATTTAAATTAAAGTTTACATCAGTTTGTACTACAAAGTCATGTACTACAAAGTAATGTACTACAAAGTGAATTGTCGCCTCGATACAGTCTCTCCAAAATCCACTCAAAAGCATCTGTGACACAAACTACACTAGTTGTATATATCTGTGAATGTATTGTAATGTTTTAAAATTGTATAAACTGACTTAATTTTGCTGGACCCCAGGAAGAGTAGCTGCTGCTACTGCAGCTAATGGGGATCCATAATAAATACAAATAGCTATTTAGAGCTTAAATTTGACATTTTGTAAATATAGCCCACCGAGTGAGCAGAAATGGTTGAAATTACATATTTTCAATCAGTTTTGCTCACTGGGCGGCTTACCAACCAACAAAGATGTAAAGTGTGGGGTAATACAGTAAGTGTAAGTGTGATTTAGGCAGAACAAGATGTGTGGCCCTATGAAAACTGTTCCAGTAGAAGGTCCTCATTCCCCAACAGCTGAGGGACAAGGAGGAGCCTGACATTAAACAGTTGCAAGCGAGAAGAGGGTGGAGTGTTTGAGATGGGAGTGGTCCTCCATGGAATGTGCACACTTTTCCTTTAAAGGTCCATTGTAGAAATTTGTAGTATCTCAATATAAAATAATTTCTGGGTAACACTTAAGTACCTTACTGTGATTTTTTTCTCTCGATTTAAATGATCAAAAATAAACAAAAATAGCTTATTTATTTATCAAGCAAGAATTTTGCTCGGACTACCTGGGAGGGGTCTGAGCAGGGCCTCCCTGCAGGAAAAACTGAAAACTAGCTGTTATTGGCAGAGACGTTTGTAACTCTCTTTCTTATTGGTCTATTAACTAATTTACTGCCTGGTGACGTCATCAGGCAGGCCAAAACTCCATTCCACCTAAACAGGCTGACATTTCAGGCGGTCTTATCAAACAACTCTTACACTAAAAGTGGGGGCTGGCCCTTGTGGCTCAGTTGGTATGGCGTTTGCAATGTCAGGGTTGTGGGTTCGTTTCCCACAGGGGACCAGTACAGGGGGAAAAGTATGAAATTGTATACACTTTAAGTCCAGAGCTTCTGGTAAATGACTGATATGTAAAACATTTCCGGAAGTTGGAGAATTTAGCATTATGCTTAATTCTAAGTCATAAATAGGTATATTTGTCTCTGCATATCTAAACATACCTCTTGAGCGGTCTATATCCTCCTGACTGGTGTTTCTTTTTTTAAATAAATACTGTGCTCTTCTGCATCTATGCTAAAATCTGGGTAACAGATTGAAGGATTGTGAGTCTTATTCAGTACATTTAGTTATTACTTGATTCACTAGGCACAGATGTCAATTCAATGTCTATTCCATGTTGGCTCAATGTAATTATTATTGAAATTATGTGGAAATAATATTGATTCAATCAGTGTATGCCCAGCAGGTAGCTACTATAACTTGATAGCCTGAAATGGCTTCTTGGTAGCTAGTTTTTAAGAGGTTGGGAGATTGGGAACCTATATGGGCTAGCTAAAGCCAACTTCAAATCAAATCAAGCTTTATTTATACAGCACATTTCAGACATTGAATGCAACACAATGTACTACTGTAAAAAAATAAGTAGAACTAATAGAAGAATCGTTAAATCAATTCTAAAACTCACAGGCAGCCACTGCAGAGACCTTAACACCTCTGTAATGTGTGCTCTCTGTCTGGTCTTGGTCAGTACCTGTGCATTCTGTATGTTTTGCAGTTGACCAATGGCTTTCTTGGGTAGACCAGACAGGAGAGCATTACAGTAGACAAGCCTGCTTGTAATAAAAACATGTATCAGAGAGACTCGTCCATTACCACCTAAGAAACACTTTGGCAATGCTCCTCAGGTGGTAAAAAGCTATTATGGTAAAATGACTAATGTGTGATTTGAAATTGAGTTCAGAATCTGAAATAACACCTAGGTTTTTACCTGGTATTTTATCTTTATTGCCTGTGAATTCAAATGTGCAGCTAAATTCTCTCTCTGTGCTTTGGCTCCAACAATAAGTACCTCGGTCTTGTCTTGATTTAGCTGGAGGACGTTGTGAGCCATTCAAGTATTTAAATCACTAATAAAGTCTAATAATTTATCCGTGGAACTATAATACTCTGGTGACAAAGAAATACAAAATTGTGTATTGTCTGTACAGCAGTGAAAATCAATGCTGTGCTTTCTGATAACGTTGCCAAGGAGTAACATACAGTGGGGAGAAAAAGTATTTGATACACTGCCGATTTTGCAAGTTTTCCAACTTACAAAGCATGTAGAGGTCTGTAATTTTTTATCATAGGTACACTTCAACTGTGAGAGATGGAATCTAAAACAAAAATACAGAAAATCACATTGTATGATTTTTAAGTAATTCATTTGCAGTTGGCACTTTAAAAAAAACATTTAGCTGTTTGAAAACCTAATTCTCCAGAATTTTGCTTAAGAATGGATGGTTGGGGATTGGCTCCGAAAATTGCTAAGAGCTGAAGAATCTAGAATCTAGAATACTTTTCTTCATCAGAAAATTGCCAGGTGGCTAGTAGTATTACAGTATTATAATTATTATTAAACAGTACAAATCTGAGTGGGCACGTGCCCCTGTGCCCCTTATGAGCCTACTGATAATCTCTATGAACAAGTTGAAGCTTCTCTATTGAATGAAAGAGAATGATACAAGCCACTTTTGAAAAATAAGCATATTGTTGACTGTGAAAATGTTTATTTGCTTACTGATTGTTGTCATTCCACTGCAGGGATACTTCGGGATTTTGCCAATGAAGCCCTTTATCTATTTATCCAGAGTCAGATGAACTCGTGGATGAATGTTGTATGAATGTTGTCTCTATGCCCAGTGTTAAGGAAGTAAGAGGCAGTTTCGCAAGCCAGTGCTAACTAGCCTTAGTTAGCGCAATGACTGGAATTCCATGGGTATCTGCCAGCATGCTTGTTTTTCACTACATTTTGTTCTATTCCAGCACATACTACAAAGAGAAAACCGTATTGTCCCTGTTTCATTGAACGCAGGATGAGCGAAAATAAAAACATGGAATGGGGTAGGGACTGTCTGGGAGGAAAGCCTCAGTCACACCCCCCACTGCTGCAGCTCTGTCCTCCTCCCCATTAGTGCTGTTCAAGCTTGGTCATGTGACTAAGAGATAAAGACGCTTTATGTGGATACTAGGCCTGTATCCAAGCAACGTATTCATTACTTAGCAACGGTCTTAGATCTAGGATTGAGTAATTTGACCTCTATCGCAGACAGTAGTCCTATGACAAGCAAGAACTCACGTTAAATTGGTCCAGTCTGGAACATAATTGTAATGAAACAGGCAGGGAGCAGGTCTCGAACCCTACACCTTCTAGCCCGAGGTCCGGCGCGCTATCGACTGTGCCGCAAAAGCATACTCGTGCGGCAGGGTCTTTACACTACTCCCTCCTTTCAAAGGGCGCGTCCTCGCGCTAGCTTGCGACTCTACGTCTTACAGGAACGCGCTCACCGGCCAAGCACACGCACTGTACATCGACTCCCTTGCAGTCATATTGTAAGCCCTATCGAGGAGCCGAACAAAAATAAATATGGTAAGATTGTTTTTATTGTATTTACATTTAATTACTGAATAATTTTAAATTGTATATTTGAAAAATGTGACATTTATATCAAACTCTTTAATAAGAACCTGATTTAGAACCGTTTATGCCTAAACAGCTATTATTGTTATTATATATATATTTGTTAAGTGTCTCATTTGGTTCTATAGGAAATTTTAATTATAGCATTAGTATTAAATAGATATCCAAGGCAGACTTCTGTTCTGCTCAAATTATGTCTGCGCCTAATATAACATGAAATACCAGATTCGAGCGCATGTTAGAATAATGGCGTAATGTCCCAAACAAAACGGGGGTTAGGAAGGTTGTGATGTGAACGGAATTCCGTAGAATGTGCCAACCACTAGGGGTGCCAACAATAAAATGAAATAGGCTAGAACATTTTAATGTATCTCTACGGTGCCAACCGGTTCCGTTTTGTCCCGGTGTTTATGTAAATAAAATAGCACGGTCTTCGATATGTTCACCGCTTCCTTTCTCATCCCCGACTGCAGTGGGATAATTTAGCTTAATAGATCGAAATGGAGGATGCACAGTGTTCTTATTTCATCGAATGCCTTACGCCCAAAGAAACATTATCCTCGTTTGCTGACATGCACTGTCAGCATGCATCATAGTCATCAAAAATGTATGTTGCCGGTGATGGAGGATCAGAATACCCCCCAGGAGAGAAATTATTCTGGATAATGTAGCATATTATTTTATAGCTATTATTATTTGAGAGATACTGATACTGTGAAGGCTGTTAGAACGTAACTACCATATAAAGTCTACACTGATACATGAATGCCTAGCACAGAGCAATTCCTAAGGCGTTGCCTTTCTCTCAAAACAAACCTACATGAAAACATACTTAACTCTCTTACAACTTCTTTTGAGAACATTACACCTCTCCGTGATTTATTTTCAAGATGTTCTGAATGTATAGAAAAGTTGTCCAGACTAAACAGGCCTATGTTTTCTCCACAGCTTGAGTGTATCTCAGTTCATGTGGGTCAGGCTAGAGTCCAGATGGGCAATGCCTGCTGGGAGCTCTACTGCCTGGAGCATGGGATCCAGCCAGACGGACAGATGCCCAGTGACAAAACCATCGGCGGAGGAGATGACTCCTTCAACACCTTCAGTGAGACTGTGGCTGGAAAGCATGTCCCCAGGGCTGTGTTTGTGGACCTGGAGCCCACAGTCATCGGTAAGATTTCTGTTTCTTATTGAATAGGAATTGAGTCAAAGCGGTGTGGCAGAAAGTATTTATTGCTTTCTTGCCATTTATCCCCTTATTATCTGCTGCTCTCCTCAGATGAAAAAGGTTCCATGTAGAACCCTTGTCCCCGTAGAATAACTCTTTTAGAACACCCCTTTCTCTGAGTGCTCTGCTTCTCACGAGCTGCTGTTTTTCTCTCAGATGAGGTGCGCACTGGAACCTACCGCTAGTTATTCCATCCTGAACAGCTCATCACTGGCAAAGAGGATGCTGCCAACAACTACGCTCGTGGACACTACACTATTGGCAAAGAGATCATCGACCTGGTGCTGGACAGGATCGGCAAACTGGTGAGTTTAATGAACAAGTGAATTACAGCATTCTTTAAATTAACAAAATTAATATATTATGTTATCCTTTTTTTGAATGGCTTTCTCTTTCTACTCAGGCTGACCAGTGCACAGGCCTTCAGGGCTTCCTGGTTTTCCACAGCTTTGTAGGTGGCTCCAGCTCTGGTTTCACTTCCCTGCTGATGGAGCGCCTGTCTGTTGACTACGGCAAGAAGTCCAAGCTTGAGTTCTCCATCTACCCAGCTCCCCAGGTGTCCACAGCTGTGGTGGAGCCCTACAACTCCATCCTGACCACCCATACCACCCTAGAGCACTCTGACTGTGCCTTCATGGTGGATAATGAGGCTATCTATGACATCTGCCGTAGGAACCTCGACATTGAGCGTCCTACTTACACCAACCTCAACAGGCTCATTAGCCAGATCGTTTCCTCCATCACTGCTTCCCTTCGATTTGATGGTGCCCTCAATGTTGATCTGACAGAGTTCCAGACCAACTTGGTGCCCTACCCCCGTATCCATTTCCCTCTGGCCACCTATGCCCCAGTTATTTCTGCAGAGAAGGCTTACCATGAGCAGCTATCTGTGGCAGAAATCACCAATTCCTGCTTTGAGCCGGCTAATCAGATGGTGAAATGTGATCCTCGCCACAGCGAGTACATGGCTTGTTGCCTTCTGTACCGTGGCGATGTGGTGCCCAAAGATGTCAATGCGGCTATTGCAACAATCAAAACCAAACTTTCCATTCAGTTTGTTGACTGGTGCCCAACTGGTTTCAAGGTTGGCATCAACTACCAGCCTCCCACTGTAGTCCCTGGTGGAGACCTGGCCAAAGTCCAGAGGGCTGTGTGCATGCTGAGCAACACCACTGCTGTGGCAGAGGCCTGGGCTCGGCTTGACCACAAGTTTGACCTGATGTACGCCAAACGTGCTTTTGTGCACTGGTATGTGGGTGAGGGTATGGAGGAGGGAGAGTTCTCTGAGGCCAGAGAGGACATGGCAGCCCTGGAGAAGGATTATGAAGAGGTAGGGGTTGACTCTGGAGAGGGTGATGGACAGGAGGATGGAGAGGAATACTGAGTGTTCATGCAAGGATACCATGGCTCCTATATCTTATAAAAGCACAATAAAAAAAGCAATGCATTTATTTTTACGGTTTCATATTTATTGTTGCTTGTTTAGGTTTAAAACACATAGTGACAGTCACAGGGGAAAAAACAGTTGTCTCATTGAAGATTCACCAATAAAATGTGTTGAAATTGTTTCCCACGTATATGTTTTGTTGCATACTATTTCATGAATTACTTATCTATGTTTTCAAAACCAATATATTTACCGGAAGTAGAGGAATCTGCATTCAATAGACCTTGGAGGCAGATCGCCTAGCGGTTAAATGAGCGTTGGGCCACTAAGTGAAAGATTGCTGGTTTGAATCCTAGAGCTGACTAGGTGAACAATGTATCATTGTGCCCTTGAGCAAGGCATTTAACCCTAGTTGTTCCTTTAATTAAGCTGCTCTGGATAAGAGCAACTAAAAAATATACTGCAGTTACAATGTAGTAAAATCTTAATAATTTGGTGACATATGAATTCTGAAATTGTAGTACTGCAGTTGAACTGCAAAATCACTGGATACAGCATACTACAGTGAATGGGAATATTTTGGACATATAACTGCAGTTATACAGGGTTACTTCAACTTGCACAAGTAGGCTCTGAAGATGCTTACACTTATATCAGAGAAAAACCCTCATGCAGAGTTTCAACATGCCTATGAGATACTGTGTAGTATTCTACTCTGATAGCCAATTGGGACCAGGCATATCATAAGATCTTCCAATCAGTTTCGACAAAGCCTGTCTGTCCACTGTATCGTGGAACTATAAATGGCCCCACCCACTGAATTTGGTATCACACTGACTTCTTACAACAGACTCCTAAAGGTCTGCCTGTAAGTGTTGAACTAAAAGAAGATTCATTTTCTCCGCACCAAATCTTGAATCTTCTCAGCTTAAACATGGTGAGTATAAAACAAATACTATTATTGTTGCTTTCATTCATTTTGTCTCAGTGTTCGGATGAAGGCTGTTTCTATTTTATTTCTTCAACACACTTCGTCAATTCAACTAAAATGATTTTTAAAGTCATACTCTTACACAGGTTTAGTTTTGTAGCCTAACCCAAACCAAAATGATAAACAGTCCCAATTATTTTGATTATTCCAGTCAACTACTCTAACAAAACTTGATGTCAAAATGGATGTCTCTGCTTAGAGGCATATTTGTCAGTGACATCTCTCTCTGCTTTGATGTCTGGATTGTCTGCATTAGAAGTGACCCAGGGAAGAGGACTTATTGTAGAGGTAAATGTAAACTCGGTCATTGACACTCATAATATATTCAAACAATTGCCTCGTTTATGAACTAGGCAAGTCTATCCTGTAAAATGTATTTAGAACTCAAATATTTCATGAGATATTTCAGAATTTCTGATGATATCAACATTCAAACTGCTTTGCTGATATGCTATTACATTTTTTAATGCAATATTAAATACCTTTATTTAACATTGCATATTAAAATAGATTTGGTTAGCATTAAAGGTCTACTAAATACATTTGAAGTAAAATGCATTGTGTTGGTCAGATGGGAATGATTTGTCAAATGAACCACCCACAGTAAACTATGTCGGACATTTGGCTTCAAAAACACTGTCTGTTTGTCTGTTCAACAGCTGATCACTTGTTTCTTTAGTCAGGTGATGCGTCCCCATGTGTTCTGGTTTAAGCCGGTAGCCTATCTTCTTCTACAATGAAAGCATTTTCTGTCATGCCCCCGTGCCCACACCTCTCCTCCCTCTCCTCCCCTACAGAGTTGCTAAGAATAATGTAGAACAAACAATCCTATTGGCATTTTTGAACAAATTAAATATTGTCGTTGCTATTCCAGTTTTAGATGAATGTTTTGGTACAATTGTCTATTGTGCCCAAAGATGTACTCAGATATAACAGTTTGCCCACTGGGCACACACTGGTTGAATCAACGTTGTTTCCACATCATTTCAATGTAATTACATTGAACCAACTTGGGATAGGTGTGGAATTGACATCTGTGCCCAGTAGTTCATTCAGAAGATTGTACAGTAGAACTTTTGACTATAACTGAACTTATGTGTATAGTTCATATTTGATCGATTTTCAAATGAAAAGTAGTTATTGGTTTGAGGAAGTCGTAAACAACTCTCTTTCCACAGCGTGAGTGCATCTCCGTCCACGTGGGTCAGGCTGGAGTCCAGATTGGAAATGCCTGCTGGGAGCTCTACTGCCTGGAGCATGGGATCCAGCCAGACGGACAGATGCCCAGTGACAAAACCATTGGAGGAGGAGACGACTCCTTCAACACCTTCTTCAGTGAGACTGGGGCTGGAAAGCATGTCCCCAGGGCTGTGTTTGTGGACCTGGAGCCCACAGTTATTGGTAAGCTTTATGTTTCCTACATTGAGTCAAAGTTGTTTGTTAGATATGATTTTTTGCTTTTGTGGTATTGAGCTCCTCCATGAGCTGCTCATTTTCTCTCCTCAGATGAGGTGCGAACTGGGACCTATCGCCAGTTATTCCATCCTGAACAGCTCATCACTGGCAAAGAGGATGCTGCCAACAACTACGCTCGTGGACACTACACTATTGGCAAAGAGATCATCGACCTGGTGCTGGACAGGATCCGCAAACTGGTTGGTTTGATGAATGAAAATATCAGTAAAATATGTTATCAGATACATGTCCTTCCATTGATGTGTTTCTCTTTCTCCTCAGGCTGACCAGTGCACAGGCCTTCAGGGCTTCCTGGTTTTCCACAGCTTTGGAGGTGGGACCGGCTCTGGTTTCACCTCCCTGCTGATGGAGCGCCTGTCTGTTGACTACGGCAAGAAGTCCAAGCTTGAGTTCTCCATCTACCCAGCTCCCCAGGTGTCCACAGCTGTGGTGGAGCCCTACAACTCCATCCTGACCACCCATACCACCCTAGAGCACTCTGACTGTGCCTTCATGGTGGATAATGAGGCTATCTATGACATCTGCCGTAGGAACCTCGACATTGAGCGTCCTACTTACACCAACCTCAACAGGCTCATTAGCCAGATCGTTTCCTCCATCACGGCTTCCCTTCGATTTGATGGTGCCCTCAATGTTGATCTGACAGAGTTCCAGACCAACTTGGTGCCCTACCCCCGTATCCATTTCCCTCTGGCCACCTATGCCCCAGTTATTTCTGCAGAGAAGGCTTACCATGAGCAGTTAACTGTCTCTGAGATCACCAATGCCTGCTTTGAACCAGCCAACCAGATGGTGAAATGTGACCCTCGTCACGGCAAGTACATGTCATGCTGCCTTCTATACCGTGGTGACGTGGTACCCAAAGATGTCAATGCTGCCATTGCCACCATCAAGACTAAACGTTCCATTCAGTTTGTTGACTGGTGTCCAACTGGTTTCAAGATTGGCATCAACTATCAGCCTCCCACTGTGGTCCCTGGTGGAGACCTGGCCAAAGTCCAGAGGGCTGTGTGCATGCTGAGCAACACCACTGCTGTGGCAGAGGCCTGGGCTCGGCTTGACCACAAGTTTGACCTGATGTACGCCAAACGTGCCTTTGTGCACTGGTATGTGGGTGAGGGTATGGAGGAGGGAGAGTTTGCTGAGGCCAGAGAGGACATGGCAGCCCTGGAGAAGGATTATGAAGAGGTGGGACGTGACAGCGGTGAAGGAGATGAGGACGGGGAAGAGTATTAGAAATGGCTGTCTTTCTTCCTCTGTCTTTCAAACTCTTTATCACCCTCTTCTTTCATTTCTCTTTTCCATATATCCACCTTTATCTTTTCATTCTCCATTTTCATAGATCCACATTTTCTATTATTTCCATCCACTACACTCCTAACCTCAGTCAAAAAGCACTTTAATTTTGACAAGAAATGTACATTGTATGGAAAACTACATGTTTACTTGTCGTAATTTTCAGGTTCCCCTTTAGAGGTGTTCATACATTAGTTTATAATCCTCTCCCTTATGTGTATTCTTATATAGGTGGCTTAGACAAATGTATTGGTTTCTAGGAACACTGTTAACAGTCACAGAATTTCAAATAATGTTTATCAGTGGAGGCTGCTGAGGGGAGGACAGCTCATAATAATGGATGGAATGGTGTCAACCACATGGAAACCACGTGCTTGATACCATTCCTTTGACTCCATTCCAGACATTATTATGAGCTTTCCTCCCTCAGCGCTGCTGTCTATTATGGATTCATAATAATCTAGAAATGATTTGTTTTAACTACTAACTTAAAGAATTTAAAGTTTAAATCATTTCAGTATTGAACTTTGTCATGAGACCTTTTCTTTAAAAGAGTGGTGCTTGTGTTTGTTAGTTTGCTTTGCTACCTAACCACCACTTTCATGTCTAGAGGGCAGTGTTGTGCAATAAATACATGTCCATTTCCTTCTGTGAACATGAACGGGCAACAATTCCCAATACATACCCCAACAGATCAATACTTTCCTGAACGCTACAAAATATCATAAAGGTAGTATTAAAACAACACACTCAGAAAATCACAGCCATAACTGCATAGAGGGTAGACCTAGACTCTGCATTTTCTCACCCTCAGGATGCAGACAAATAATACATGCAGAATATTACATTCTATGTTATCTACATTAATTGTGAATTGGAGATGTGAACTGTGAAATGTACTCTCCAATTTACCAATGTGAAAGCCAGCTAGGCCTGAGAAGAGCCCAGTCCCAGTTCACAGCCCTGATCTAAAATAGGTCCTGGTATTCATACCCTGCCCTGTCATGGGGGAGATCTGTCAAGCTGTGGGACAGGACAGGTGGGGTTTAAAAATACTGTTCCCAATGTGTCTAGATTGGACCTAAACAGGACGACTGCAGATGCAAAACATGCTATAGGCTCGTTTACAATTATATTACCTGCCTAGCAACCTCTTCAAGAGGTTTGAACCTTGTGGCATAACAGTTAAGGTGTTGGCTTGACAGTTGCTTGGACCTGTGTCCAGGTCCCGGTCAAAGCTATCCCCAGATTTTTATAAAATAGACATATATGAGCAAGGGGCTTCACGTGGGTCTGATGTCATGAGACCAGAAGGATGGAAACAACAATATATACTGTAGATCATTAGTCATGTGCAAGTATGTGCCCCGTGAAGAAAATAACGTATAGAGTGCAAACGGAAAGTATTCAGATACCTTGCCTTTTTCCACATTTTGTTATGTTACAGCCTTATTCTAAAATGGATTAAGCCCCCCCCCCCCCATCAATCTACATGCAATACCCCATAATGACAATGCAAAAACAGATTTTTAGATTTTTACAAATGTATTGAAAATGAAGGTTTTCATAAAGGATCTCTCTGTACTTTGCTGCTTTCATCTTTCCCTCGATCCTGGCTAGTCTCCCAGTCCCTGCAGCTGAAAAACATCCCCACAGCATGATGCTGCAACCACCATGATTCACAGTAGGAATGGTCCCAGGTTTCCTCCAGACGTGATGCTTGGCATTCAGGCCAAATAGTTCAATCTTGGTTTCATCTGACCAGAGAATTTGTTTCTCATGGACTGAGAGTCCTTTAGGTGCCTTTTGGCAAACTCCAAGCGGGCTGTCATGTGCCTTTTACTGAGGAGTGGCTTCCGTCTGGCCACTCTACCATAAAGACCTGATTGGTGGAATGCTACAGAGATGGTTGTCCTTCTGGAAGGTTATTCCATCTCTACAGAGTAACTCTGAAGCTCTGTCAGAGTGAATATCAGGTTCTTGGTCACCTCCCTGACCAAGGCCCTTCTCCCCCGATTGCTCAGTTTGGAAGAGGATGAGTCTTGGGGGTTCCACATTTCTTCCATTTAAGAATGATGGATGCCACTGTGTTCTTGGGGACCTTCAATGCTGCAGAAATTTGTTGGTACCCTTCCCCAGATCTGTGCCTCGACACAATCCTGTGTCGGAGCTCTACAGACAATTCCGTCGACCTCATAGCTTGGTTTTTGCTCTGACATGCACAATCAACTGTGGGACCTCATATAGACAGGCGTGTACCTTTCCAAATCATGTCCAATCAATTGAATTTACCAAAGGTAGACTCCAATCAAGTTGTAGAAACATCTCAAGGATGATCAATGGAAACAGGATGCACCTGAGTTCAATTTCGAGTCTCATAGCAAAGGGTCTGAATACTTATGTAGATAAGGTCTTTCTGCTTTAATTTGCAAACATTTCTGAAAACCTGTTTTCACTTTGTCATTATGGGATATTGTGTGTAGATTGATAAGGAAAACATATATTTAATCAATTTTAGAATAAGGCTGTAACATAACAAAATGTGGAAAAAGTCATGGAATGCCTACAGAAAATATTCAAGACTTTTTCCACATTTTGTTGCATTACAAACTGGGATTAAAATTGATTTGTCTTTTTTTATCTAGACAAAACACTGTAATATTTGTATTTTATTTCAATTAACAAAAAATAAAACATTAGTATACACCAACTGTTCGAAGGCCGTCATTGAAAATAAGAATTTGTTCTTAACTGACTTGCCTAGTAAAATAAAGGTAAAATAAAAAATATATATGAAGACATCCCTTCAAATTAGTGGATTTGGCTATTTCAGCCACACCCGTTGCTGACAGGTGTATAAAATCGTGCACACAGCCATGCAATCTCCATAGACAAACACTGACAGTAGAATGGCCTATACTGAAACGCTCAGTGACTTTCATTGTGGCACTGTCCATTGGACTCTGGAGCAGTTGAAACGCATTCTCTGGAGTGATGAATTACGCTTCACCATCTGGCAGTCCAGCGAGCGAATCTGGGTTTGGTGGAAGCCAGGAGAATGCTACCTTCCTCAATGCATAGTGCCAACTGTAAAGTTTGGTGGAGGAGGAATAATGGTATGGGGCTGTTTTTCATGGTTCGGTCTAGGCCCCTTAGTTCCAATGAAGGAAAATCTTAACTCTACATACAATGACACGCTAGATGATTCTGTGCTTCCAACGTTGGGGAAGGCCTTTTCCTGTCTCAGCATGTCAATGCCCCAGTCAATGCCCCAGTGCACAAAGTGAGTTCCATACAAAAATGTTTTGTCAAGATCGGTGGTGTGGAAGAACTTGACTGGCCTGCACAGAGGCCTGACCTCAAACCCATTGAACACCTTCGGGATGAATTGTAACGCCAACTCCGAGCCAGGCCTAATCGCCCAACATCAGTGCCTGACCTCACTAATGCTTTTGTTGCTGAATGGAAGCAAGTCCCAATAGAAATGTTCCAACATCTAGTGGAATGCCTTCCCAGAAGAGTGGAGGCTGTCATAGCAGCAAAGGGGGGACCAACTCCATACAAATGACCATGATTTTGAAAATATATGTTCGACGAGCAGGTCTCCACATGTTTTTGGTAATCTAGTGTACTGTATTTGTATGTTTAGTGTTAGAGAAAATGTGCAACTTTCTATCGGTCTCTCTTGATCAAAACATCTGCACTCATCACAGTGAACGTCTCACAGAGCTCTAGCTTTGCTTCCTGAACTTGTTAATATTTCTTCTCATATTAGTATTTGTCTATGACAAAGAGAAAGTGTTTTTTTCTTTAAAATACATGAATGATTTTAGATGAATGGCTATAAATCGATCTCTGAATATGCTACAGTGATGAAACCACTCTCCTGGTGCGCTATGATGTAAGGATTGCAGGCATGTGCTTTGTCAGTTGTTTTGACATAATGTTCAGCCAGGATTTGATGGACAGTTCGGGAGAGCGCATTAAAGATTCAAGTGGTTTCAGATTTCACATCCTTCGTCACACACACTCAGAAAATATAATATGGTGTCCGTGGGAACCAGGGCTATCACTCAATGCAATCCATTTCAATCTATGGTGTCCACAGATTGATTTATAAGTGAAAATGGCGGTCGAAACCGGTACCAGAACAACGCAGGTCCCCTAAACAGGGGACATTATATCTAAGAGCTTTTTAAATAAATACATGTTGGCTGCAGGGTCAAACTAAAGTCACTTCTGATTGTGGGCCTCTTTAGTGTATTATTGTAATGAAAATATGTTACAGAAACATTTGATGTTTTACAAAATAATGCCATGGAGAGTAAGGAAACTGGTAGGGAGTCTTATGTAGTTATGACCATGATATAAGTTCATGGTCCATAGCGGGGAGTTGAAACAGTAAGGAAATAGATCTGAGTCCTCTTTTACATTACCAGGAAACTGGCAAGAGTACCTTATCTCAAATATCTTTTTCAACTTATTTATCAATCATCTTTTGAGGCGAAGACAATCTTTTGGGACAATAGGGAAACTAAAGCTAGGAATAATGATTTAGACACAATCTCTAATGATTTAGACACAATGCACAATCTCAGAGTGCTCTCAATTAAAATACGCTACATTCCTCTCTCCCCCAAACATGAGGTATAATCTCATTGACTCTACAACAACAACAAAAATATATATGTGGGATTGGATATTACTCAAAAATGCAACAACACAATACTTTCGTAGATTAAAATATGTGTACTTCAAAAAGGTACAAAAACACACACACAAACAAACAGTGCCCAGATGCTTACAAAAGTTGGGAGGAAAATCTGCTTAATTGATTTTGAAGCGCAAGCTGTTTGTTCTGAATGAAATGCATTTTAAATAGTGTGACCTACTCAAACATACAGACCAACAAAATCCCTAAACAACTGCTCACAATTACATTCTAACAAAGCAAACCCATTTGTTCAAATAATTACCCTCTCAAAATCTTCACAAAGTGTTCCCCAATTGTTTAGACAGAATTGACCCCCCACCCGCCCACGTCTGTCACTGTGACTCCATTGAGTCATGCTTTTATTGACGTCAAACCATAAAATAGGGTGCTTTACCTTACTTTTGATCAGACAAACAGAAAACAGTTTACATACATTAGACATTACACCAGAAATGCAATACCACACACACTGGTTAAAGTCCTAAAATGTATCCTCTATTCTGTGTCATTTGAAAACCTCTTGCTGAATTATACAACACCTTTTATTAGTGCAGTACCAGTCCCGTTACAGATATTGTTTTAAACACAAGTCCAGTGTGACTCACTCAAACATTTGCCTTGGAAAGCGAATATTTGATGTGAAAACATAACCGTACATGACATTGCACTGCTGTGGTGGGTTGTGTTGCCATTGTGGTTAAAAGAATCACTGATTCTCAGACATTGTCGAATCTATATTCTGTAGTTCATGTCTTACAGGAGCCCTGTGATGTCAAAGAGACTGTGAGATGTCTTTACTGATGTCTACTGAAGAAAGCTGAGAATATGGCAAAAAAGAAAACAGATAATCTAATGGTGGCATAATATATAAATTGCAACACTGAGTATTACACCCCCCCCCCCCCCCCCTCCCTCCTCCCTCCTCCCTCCTCCCTCCCCCCTCCCCCAAACTCGGCCAAGGGGTGCAAGTTTCCATTTTATGCCCTAACACTATACAGCGGATTCAAATGAGGATTAGTTGATTATTTGAAACAGCTGTGTAGTGCTAGGACAAAAACCAAAACATGCACCCCTTGGGATCCAGAGGACAGTGTTTGGGAAAACCTGATCTACCAAACTAAATTTCAAGGAACAAATTAGTGATGGATATTCAGTTTATTTGAGATTTTCCACTATTTAATTTGTTTTATTTTTTAAATTGTACCTTTATTTTACTAGGCAAGTCAGTTAAGAACAAATTCTTATTTTCAATGACGGCCTTCGAACAGTGGGTTAACTGCCTGTTCAGGGGCAGAACGACAGATTTGTACCTTGTCAGCTCGGGGATTCGACCTTGCAACCTTTCAGTTACTAGTCCAACGCTCTAACCACTAGGCTACCCTGCCGCCCCAAAAGACTACATTTCTATAGGCAAGCTATCAGTTAAATGAATATCTAATTACAAAACTAATTATTTAATGACACTTAGGCTACGTTTAGACAGACCGCCCAAATCTGATATTTTTTTTAACTAATTGCTCTCTTGACCAATCAGATCATCTCCAAAAAAACAAAATCTGATGTGAAAAGATCTGATTTGATTGGTCAAAAGACCAGCTAGAGGAAAAAATATCAGAATTGGGCTAACTGTGTGAACACAACCTCACCTGTCCAGTCAACAACCACTCTAATCTGTCGGTGTTAAACCGTTGAGCGTAGACTTAACTTGTGTATAACATGCAACAACATCTCCAGTGTAGATACTGAAACTCACCAGTGGATCCACCCTTTACAAGCACTGTGTCCATTCAGACCCTCTTCCTGACATTCAGATTCATTGATGTCCTTCAGTCTTGATTCATAAGGATTCATAAATCCTTCAATTCGGCTCCAGATATTCCAAGACTCTGAAAATTAGTTTGGCCTTAAAGAGCTTCAACACAGTCACAAGAGGCTGTGTGTGGAGAAGCTGTTGTCAGTTTCCTTCCATATAAGGCTTGAATTTCTTGGTAGTCTCTTTGTTCTGGATGATCCTTGCTTAAAAATGTGGGCAATCTTACCTCAACACCAATGCAAGCTGGTCACCTGTGGGAAAAAGTTCAAGCAGACAAAACAAATATGAAGACAAGTTAATATGTCTCATCATAATTATCACCTTGAAGTACCTCAGAGTCAAAACAGTAACTTTTGGTGTAATCAGATCAAACAGACATTTCCTTACATGTTGCAAGGGTAAGAAGTTGAGCGCCATTGTGTTTCGACTGCTTGAAACAAAAGCAACATGGGGCCTTTCAGTGTATATAGTGCGGCAAAAAAGTATTTAGTCAGCCACCGATTGTGCAAGTTCTCCCACTTAAAAAGATGAGAGAGGCCTGTAATTTTCATCATAGGTACACTTCAACTATGACAGACAAAATGAGAAAAAAAATCCAGAAAATCACATTGTAGGACTTTTAATGAATGTATTTGCAAATTATGGTGGAAAATAAGTATTTGGTCAATAACAAAAGTTTATCTCAATACTTTGTTATATACCCTTTGTTGGCAATGACAGAGGTCAAACGTTTTCTGTTAGTCTTCACAAGGTTTTCACACACTGTTGCTGGTATTTTGGCCCATTCCTCCATGCAGATCTCCTCTACAGAAAATCCAAAGATTTTCTATGGGGTTGAGATCTGGAGACTGGCTAGGCCACTCCAGGACCTTGAAATGCTTCTTACGAAGCCACTCCTTCATTGCCCGGGCAGTGTGTTTGGGATCATTGTCATGCTGAAAGACCCAGCCGTGTTTCATCTTCAATGCCCTTGCTGATAGAAGGAGGTTCTCACTCAAAATCTCACGATACATGGCCCCATTCATTCTTTCCTTTACACGGATCAGTCGTCCTGGTCCCTTTGCAGAAAAACAGCCCCAAAGCATGATGTTTCCACCCCCATGCTTCACAGTAGGTATGGTGTTCTTTGGATGCAACTCAGCATTCTTTGTCCTCCAAACACGACGAGTTGAGTTTTTACCAAAAAGTAATATTTTGGTTTCATCTGACCATATGACATTCTCCCAATCTTCTTCTGGATCATTCAAATGCTCTCTAGCAAACTTCAGACGGGCCTGGACATGTACTGGCTTAAGCAGGGGGACACGTTTGGCACTGCAGTATTTGAGTCCCTGGCGGCGTAGTGTGTTACTGATGGTAGGCTTTGTTACTTTGGTCCCAGCTCTCTGCAGGTCATTCACTAGGTCCCCCCGTGTGGTTCTGGGATTTTTGCTCACCGTTCTTATGATCATTTTGACCCCACGGGGTGAGATCTTGCATGGAGCCCCAGATCGAGGGAGATTATCAGTGGTCTTGTATGTCTTCCATTTCCTAATAATTGCTCCCACAGTTGAATTCTTCAAACCAAGCTGCTTACCTATTGCAGATTCAGTCTTCCCATTCTGGTGCAGGTCTACAATTTTGTTTCTAGTGTCCTTTGACAGCTCTTTGGTTTTGGCCATAGTGGAGTTTGGAGTGTGACTGTTTGAGGTTGTGGACAGGTGTCTTTTATACTGATAACAAGTTCAAACAGGTGCTATTAATACAGGTAACGAGTGGAGGACAAAGGAGCCTCTTAAAGAAGAAGGATTTTTCCCCCTCATTTTGTCTGTCATAGTTGAAGTGTACCTATGATGAAAATTACAGGCCTCTCTCATCTTTTTAAGTGGGAGAACTTGCACAATTGGTGGCTGACTAAATACTTTTTCCCCCACTGTATCTGTAACTGGCAGGACAGTCCTAAGAGCTGTGTTAGTTACCTGGGTCGACAGAGTTTCATGACAGGATGTGTACGAAGAGAATGGCCAGGCCAATGTTGAGCAGAATCACCATGGTTATCACGATGGTGTTCGGACCCTGAAAGAGAGAGAGTAGATTTATTTAATCTTTTATTTAACCTTTATTTATACAGGTTTATCATGTTGTGATAAATTCTGCAAGACAGACCTGTTCAAGATAGTAGCAGTCAAGAAAGCAGGAGAGAACAATGATTGTTAGAACAATGAATATACCGGTAAGGTACTTTAAACCTCCTATAGATCTATAAAACATCAGCAATATGAATGGGATGAACATAAAATCTCAATGATCCTTATGGTAACATTTTACAATGAAGCTGCATCTATTCCTGTGTAGCAATTCTGTAATGACTCTAGTAACAACATTTAGCCTGGGCTATTGGAAAACCTCCCCTAGAATACATGCCTTATAGGGCAGACTGCTTAGGGCTCACGTACCAGTCAAACCCCTAGTCTGCACGGCATCTAAAATCGAAGTAATAATTCCGAACAAACAACTGTTGCTTCTGTAAACACCTATGTAACAGTCACCTATGTTTATTTACATATTTTCATTGATGGGAATTGGTCATCTGGATGACAAAATAGGAATTTTCTTAGCTACTTAGAGCTACTGATGGTAGCTGTTGGTTGCTGGAGAAAAATGTTTGTCATGTAATCTGTTCATAATTTCCCTTGTACGCTCCCAACCAGTAATGGGAGAATTGTATTGATTGTGTTCGTCAAAAAGTAAATGCCGTTGAGAATATGTACAAACATAACTAGAGGGGTTATTATTAACATAACAGAGTAGAGGAGGAGGGGAGGTTACTGAGATAGGGAGTCTGATTAGTCTGGTTTAAAAGACCAGCACCAATGGCAGTAAACAGTCTCCAGAGTAACATAATGTTACAAATTTGCACTTAGAGGAGAGAGAGGACCTACTGTATGCTATGCGTCTACTTTTAGAACTCAGGTCATGGGAGAATGTACTACAGAACATGTAAGAAGAGTCTTCATTTGACTGAATTTGTTCTCAACACTGTTCATTACATGAGATATTAATTGCTTGAATTGCCTTACCTGCTCATATTCATCTAGCTCTGTAACGTCACTTGTACCTGGGCTCTTTACCATGTTCTTCATCAGCTTGGCCTCCGCTTTGGGTTCAACCTTAGGTGCTTGTTTGAGTGCAGGTGTGGCAGGTTTTGAAGCCGGACTGGCCTCTCGTTTTGGCGATGGCTTGGGTGACGGCGATGGCTTGGGTGACACTTTATCAACAGACTGAGCGCTGGACCCTGGTTTGCTCTCAGATACAGCGGACACTGGTCGTTCATTGACCGATTCTGTTCTTTGTGTGGGCTCTGCCTCATTCAGCTCGGGGGTGACGTCAGCTTTGGAAGACTCTTTGGAGGCGGGATGAGGGGGTGGGACTTCTTCTTCTGAGTAGGTGACACTGGTCCTTACCAAGGGAGTAGCGTTGGACAATTTAGCCTCAGAGGCCGTCTTCTCCAGGGGCTTGATCTCCAGGTCAGAGCCCTGCTCTATCTTGTTGCTCAGGCGGCTGGAGGCGCGGGAGTTCCCCTGGCTGCTAAGGATGGGGGCAGAAGTGGGGCACTCTTCAGGGGGAGCAGTGGCAGGGGCGGAAGTGGTGGTGGCCACATTGGATGAGGGGGTGGTGGGTCGGCTGTTGGTTCTGCTGTTGGGACGGCTGCTCCCCCGACTTCCACCACCTTTGTCCCCGTTCCAGCCAGCAGGGCCGAGTAGATGGGAGTCCTCTTTGCTGATGCTGCCCTGTTTGGAGTGCCTGGATGCTGGAGGGGTGATGGCCGGGCTGGGGGAGGGTGTGCAGGCTGGAGTGGAGCCAGGCCTGTCGTGCAGCATTGGGCTTTCAGCAGGTGTCAGTGGCTGCTCTGCTAACAGTTGCTCATGCATTCTAGGGTCTGTGTGCTCATTGGCCTCTGAGATCTCCTGTAATGCTCTCTTTTTCATGTACTCTGGGCCTGTGGAACAACATGAATAAATGTTATGTTTGATGAGATTCTAATCTCAACAACAAGCTAACACCCTGACTAGACTGGCCATGTTGTGTGCATGCGAGCGTTGCAAAATAAATGTACACATACATGTTATTCAATCAAATGATCAAAACTGCTCACGGGCGTTTGCGTAGCCAGGAGCAAAAATAGAACTTGGTTCTATTTGAGACCCTTGATGCAAGTCCTGCCTCTTCCATCTACTTATTGGTTTTCACGAGCATACTAACCCACGTTGGTGATTGAAAGATAAACGAGGAGAGATTAATTAAAGAAAAACAAACTAAATTTCCTCTTTTATCTGTGGATTGTCAGAGTAGAGAACACAAGATTTTGTAGGACTCAAAATGGGTCAAAATTTTCCAAAGACTCAGAAAGAAAGGACCATATACATTTCAGTTAAAATAACAAACCAAATCTCACAGGACAAATTAGCTAGCAACAGCAAGCTAGCTAAACATCCATGAATGTTTCATGTGTGTTCCGACCTGTCCCCAAATTAATATAGATGGTTCACAGTTGTTTTTGGTATTTTAACCTTCGTGCCATGAAAGCGTCTGGTGGGGACAGACAAAATCAACATGCGCATGATGGCGCACGCGCTGTGCCGGTTTGGCCAATATGTAAGACTAGATCAGACTAGATAAAGATCAGACTAATTTGTTTAGCTAAGAAGTGGAGACAGTGAAGGATGGATTTTCCGGGGTATCACCAAGGTCTCTATTTGAGGGGTATCACCGAGGTCTCTATTTGAGGGGTATCTATTTGAGGGGTATCACCAAGGTCTCTATTTGAGGGGTATCACAAGGTCTCTATTTGTATTTGGAGCCACTCTCTCTGCTTGTAACACAGTCCAGTTCCAGTCACACCAGGAACGTCTTGCTAGAAAACCTCATGTGGGGGCTACAGCTGAACTGAGAAAACAGAGCAACTGCTGATCCCATTAAAGATCCCATTAAGATTGATTATTCATAGTTCTCATTTTCACAGTCTGATAAAAAAACATGGTACTTTAGGCTGTAAATATTACAGAGTGGACCTAATCTTAACAGCTGAATTGCAATATGCCAATCCAAACAAGTTGAGTCTGTAATATAGGCCTAATGAAATATGAACTGCGAGCTGGTTCTTGATGTACAACCTATAACATAATTCTGCATGGTAGGATTTGAAATACTGATTTGTCAGAGCCTTCTATTTACAGGCTCTGATGTAAACACTTACTATCTGACGTAAAGGGCAGACAAGCAAACACGGACCCAGACAAATAGACTAATAGATGGAGTGAGAAAAGATCGATCACATACTGTTGTTTAGCTAACAATTTTTCATTCAAGAAGATCCAAGACAATTCTTGCAGGTAGAATCTAGGAAATATTATATCCTCTAGTTTCTCCCTGTCAGCTGTGTGTTAGTGATAGTTGATAGTGGAATTCACAGTGGGCTATGCCCATTTGTACCATAAGACCCAGACATTTAGGGCAGGCACTCAACAGTCAGTGACAACTTGTTATCAGTGTCTTTTTAGATCTGCAAAGCACTCCACGGTGTCCTGGGTGGGTAGTGAGTGACTGAGAGGAGAAAGAAATGCAGGGGCACATTGTGTGGCCCTGGGCCACTGACAGACCTGTAAGGAAACTGATATGGTCCCTCTACCCAAGTAAGACACTTCTTTTTTTAGACCTTCAAAGGTGACTACCCTTGCGGAGAGCCTACCTCAGCCAAGCAAAGAACAGAAACAGCAGCAAGACAGATCTTTCTATCGGTCTGTACAGCAAGATGCTAGATACCTTGAACAGGACTTTACTTTGCTTTTAAATTCTTGTAATATCGTTCAATTCACTTTTAAATACTGTTCTTGAAAGTATTGCATTACTGTTCTTCCAGGTCTTGTACAGCACGTGGCTATTGGAAGGTATGTGAGAAAGCCTGGATATCCAGGTTCTTGGGTATTGTATCTCTTGTCAGTATCATGCCCTGGATCATACAGTTGAGAAGTCCACTTCACATACCTGGCTGATAGAAGGAAGGGGACAGTTCCCTGGCCACCACCCTGGCGACGCTGGACTCGTGGTTGGAGGCCTGGGAAGCCTGATCGGCAGCATCTGACTTGGCCTTAGCATGGGTCGTCCTGCAGGGAAACAGACAAAGCCTAATTTACTCAATATCCACAAACCCAACCTAACAATGACTTACTTGACTTATTCCTTATTCTCCTGATATACTATATACAGTGCATTCGGAAAGTATTCAGACCCCTGGACTTTTTCCACATTTTGTTACACTACAGACTTATTCTAAAATGGATTAAATACATGTTTTCCCTCATCAAACTACACACAATTGTTGTATTTTTATTTATGTAAGCTTGATTTAACTAGGCAAGTCAGTTAAGAACAAATTAGTATTTACAATGACGGCCTACACCAGCCATCCCTACGGTGAAGCATGGTGGTGCAGCATCATGCTGTGGGGATGTTTTTCAGCAGCAGAGATTGGGAGACTAGTTATGATCGAGGCAAAGATGAATGGAGCAAAGTACAGAGATCCATGATGAAAACCTGCTCCAGAGCGCTCAGGACCTCAGACTGGGGTGAAGGTTAACCTTCCAACAGGACAACGACCCAAAAGCACACAGCCAAGACAATGCAGGAGTGTCTCTGAATGGCCTTGACTGGCCCAGCCAGAGCCCAGACTTGAACCCAATCAATATTTCTGGAGAGACCTGAAAATAGCTGTGCAGCGATGCTCCCCATCCAACCTGACAGAGCTTGAGAGTATCTGCAAAGAAGAATGGGGAAAACTCCCCCAAATAAAGGTGTGCCAAGCTTGTGGCGTCATACCCAAGAAAACTCGAGCCTGTAATCACTGCCAAAGGTACTTCAACAAAGTACTGAGTTAAGGTTCTGAATACTTCTGTAAATGTGATATTTAAATGTTTTATTTGTAATACATTTTCACAATTTCTAAAAAACATTTTTTTCTTTGTAATTGTGGGGTATTGTGTGTAGATTGATGAGATTTAAAAAACAAAACAATTTTAGAATAAGGCTGTAACGTAACAAAATGTGGGGTCTGAATACCTTCTGAATGCACTGTATATATACTTTTCTTTTTACATCACATAAATGTTTGGGGTGAAAAAAACATGTTACAAAGAAAAATACATTGAACAAATATTTGTATTTACTTTTTATCATATGTGCACTGTATTGGCCATTAGGACTCAGTTGATGGTAATTATGAAACATTTAGTCTCACAGTAAATGGGACAGTGGGTATAAAGTATCGTTAGAGCATCCTGATTTACACGACATGTATTAACAAGCTTTTATTTATTTCATGTGAAAACTCACCAAACTATTCCTGAGATATTTACCCATTAGAAACAATTTTACTCACAAAATGGATAATTATACACGGTGACACCCCCGCACGTGAAATATCTTTGAAAAGCCCAGAATATCCTCTCTAAAGGTACACAGTGGCATGTATGGCTTTAGACCTACGGACCAAAAACGAATGTCCCCTAGACAGGACAAAAATGTATTGCTGGGTCTCAAGAGGTTATAGCTCCTAGCGGAGCAAAGGACCACAAAAGTGCATGTTTAGTGAACCCTGTCTGTTAAACTTTACAATGGCTAAATCTGTAGCTACTTACGTCATCGTGATCAAATATTAAAATGTTCAAATAAACAGATCTGACCTAAAAGCTGAAATATTGTGAATCAGATTCTGATCATTGATCATGACAATTGTCTGTGAAAATAATTGGGAAATTCTGCTACCCTTTCACTAGGTTTTAGGTGATCACTGTTGCCACTGCAAACCCAAGCACCCCATAGACATCATTCCCCTACTATTTATTTGGAAAGATACTTTGGCTGGACTATAAAAAGCAAAGAGAACATCCCCAACACTTAAGAGTCTGTTCCCATGCCTTATAGCCAGCTAGCCCTTTAGTCCAAGAGATTTATACTGGTACGAACTAAAAACTCAGGGGTTGTGCTGTAAGAAACAAACGTTACTGTAACAATCCAAAACCAGACTCAGATGGACCAAAATACTACAGAGATTATTGTTTACAATATTTCATCTTTAAAAAAATATTTGATAGGGCTGTTGTGTGGATTTGAGTTGGTTGCAAGGTTTATTATTAGTATTAGCTGGAGAGGGTGTCCTATTCTGCCATTGGAGAACTGGAACAGAAATAAATGACTCTTTAACACCTCAACCCTGACAACGAGATACTGCCAGGGGGCGTTATCCTGTATGTTATATTCACAGAAGTATTAGTTTATCATGTGAATTTATTAATTATGTTATTTCTTAATTTGAATACTATATAAGAGGCAAATGCAATAAATGAACATTCCCAGTCTGCTGGTACTCCATTAAAAAAGTTGACCTATTTGCTGTGTACTAATTGAAAAATAAATCAAATGCATATACAGTATATCGTGTCTGCACAATGTGTCTGTGGCATAATGGCTACATCATATTGCATTAAATAAATGTATATCAAATGTTGGACCTTGACAGCACTTCAAGATGTATACTGTATTGTATAATCTACAGAGACTCCTCCTCCTGCCCAACACTTTCTCTTCTATTTTTCTGGTTACCTCACAGGGTTTTAATAAACCCTAGTGTAGTAGTGAGTGTGTTATTATAAACCCTAGTGAAGGAGTGAGTGTGTTATTATAAACCCTAGTGAAGGAGTGAGTGTGTTATTATAAACCCTAGTGAAGGAGTGAGTATGTTATTATAAACCCTAGTGAAGGAGTGAGTGTGTTATTATAAACCCTAGTGAAGGAGTGAGTATGTTATTATAAACCCTAGTGAAGGAGTGAGTATGTTATTATAAACCCTAGTGAAGGAGTGAGTGTGTTATTATAAACCCTAGTGAAGGAGTGAGTGTGTTATTATAGTGAAGGAGTGAGTGTGTTATTATAAACTCTAGTGTAGGAGTGAGTGTGTTATTATAAACCCTACTGAATTAGTGAGTGTGTTATTATTAACCCTAGTGAAGGAGTGAGTGTGTTATTATAGTGAAGGAGTGAGTGTGTTATTATAAACCCTAGTGAAGGAGTGAGTGTGTTATTATAAACCCTAGTGAAGGAGTGAGTGTGTTATTATAAACCCTAGTGAAGGAGTGAATGTGTTATTATAAACCCTAGTGAAGGAGTGAGTGTGTTATTATAAACCCTAGTGAAGGAGTGAGTGTGTTCGGGCTTCAATGCTACTGATATCTACCCCAGGCCCAGGCTAGGGCTGAGTCTTACTGATTGTGATGACTCCGTGAATACTTGACATACTGTAACGTTACACTGGGGCTTTAAATAGATCCATCCACTTGAAGACTTTGAGGGGTAGGCAGCACCATAGAGATCCAACCTGGACTCAGGGGTAGATGTAACATAGTAAATGTAAATCCAGGACACTACAATTAGTCTGATATTTCACTTTTCATTTGGTATGTATTAATTTGTGGCTGTCCATCATCCATTTCATTTGAAATGTTTAATACAAATTACAATTTGTATCATACTGTATGTTATGAATTGCAATTAGTACAATATGTTACGATTTTGCAAAACGTATGATATTTTACGAATTCCAATTTCTTGTGGCTGATGTTAGCTAGGTGGCTAGATGGCTAGATGGCTTACGTTAGCTAGGTGGCTAACATTAGCAAGGCTAGGAGTTAGGGTCAGGGGTCAAGTTATAGTGAAGGTTACAGTTAATATTAGGGTTAGGTTAAAGGGGAAGGATTAGCTAACATGCTAAGTAGTTGCAAAGTAGCTAAAATTTAGTAAGTAGTTGCAAAGTAGCTAAAATTCTAAAGTTGTCCGTGATGAGATTCAAACACGCAACCTTTGGGTTGATAGACATTTGCGCTATACCCTCACCCATCCACGCCAACCAACTACCCTTAACCATACCAAACACAACATACATATTTGAGTGTCCTGGATTGACTTTACTATGTTACATCTAGTCTATGAGACCAGGTTGAGAGATCATATTAAATTACTAGAGGGACAATGTCATAAACCCTCAAAGTTCCAGAATGGTCCAAAAATTCTAGTATTCTAATTCCTAATTATGTGGGAAGCACTTCCCCAACAGAATAATTAGGTTGAGGAGGCTGAGAATCCCTGTCTTCATATAGTACAGTAGATCAACAACTGTCTGCTCTTATGTCAACAATCCCTCTTTTAAGGGCTTCTTCACGGTTTCTTATACAGTAGTCTCAGACACACTGAGGTCTTGATAAAATGGCAAACAGAGAGACAGAGAGTCTGTTCGATTGAACAGCTGACAAGGCCATCTGCCGTTTACAAGTTTATGAACTAGGATATCTTAATATAAAACAAACTCTTGAACACTAAAACTCAAAATGATTACTTAAACAAATTCAATTCTTCTAGACTAGAATGGCAGTTATAGCAGTATAGTGTTATAACAGTATAGTGAGTGTAGTGGGACTTCAATGAACATACAGTATATACCTAAAATGTAAACAGTTGACAGATACGACAGGCTCCTTCAAGGAATGCATAACAAACATGATCTGGTGTGTAGTGTTTAGAGGTTCCTAAAATGGCCGTTCTGTTGGGTTGCCAGGCAGTGCTGTGCCTTTCCGTGGGAGGAGTGTCATGACAGATGGTGCTTCTTGACTACCTGCAGTACTCCTCACAGTCCTCTTAGATTGCTTGTAAAGTAAACCATCAGTGTAGGCCCTGATCCCAGATCTGTTTGTGTGAAGTGAACCGATGAGGAGAGGGCCACCAATGCTAGTATATTGCTTCTGAACTACTGATGGTAGCCTTGTTCCAGATCTGTTTGTGCTATTTAGCCAACTCCTATGGTTCGGTAATAACCATAGGAATTGTCAAGAAAGACAGCACAAACAGATTTGGGACCAGCCTACACTGGTGGTTTTACGTAGCCTGGTCACAGATCTGTTTGTGCTGTATAGCCAACTCCTATTGCACAACAATGACCATAGGAGTTGGCAAGACAGCACAAACAGATCTGTGCCCAGGCTATAGGATCATCAGTGCTCACTGCTCCTGAACCAAGGCAGCTCTACTCATTGGTTCACATCAAAAAGTTTGTTGAACAAAGTCTATGTGAAGCTGCAACCTAAATACCTATGCACTATTCTGAGGGCAAGAAGCCAGTGAATGCAAGACACTCAGTTGGTCGTCACAAACTTGAAATATTCCTCAGCACCCCCCCACCCCATCCTCAGACGATCCGCAGGTGAAGAAGCCGGATGTGGAGGTCCTGGGCTGGCGTGGACTGCGGTTGTGAGGCCTGTTGGGATATACTGCCAAATTCTCTGAAACAACGTTGGGGGCTGCTTATGGTAAAGAAATTAACATTCAATTCCCTGGCAAAAGCTCTGTTGGACATTCCTGCAGTCAGCGTGCCAATTGCACACTCCCTCAAAACTTGATACATCTGTGGCATTGTGATACATCTGTGACATCTGTGGCAAAACTGCACATCAGCTTCTTGGTATGCCACACCTGTCAGATGGATGGATTATTTTGGGAAACGAGATCACTAACAGGGATGTACACAAATTTGTGCACAACATTTGAGAGAAACAAGCTTTTTGTGTGTATGGAAAATTTCAGGTATCTTTTATTTCAGCTAATGAAACATGGGACCAACACTTCACATGTTGCGTTTACATTTTTGTTCAGTATATATTTTTAAACATTAACATAAAGCTAGCTTGACATTCATTTGAAAAATAATAGCTAATGTAATTTTCCTTAAAAAGCCTTCATTAGCCATGACTATCACTGGACATTACATTTAGGTCAGTCTGCTTTTCGTCATGCTACAGCTCAGACTTCACACGACAGTCACAGGAGATACTCTGTCATTGTGCCTGTCACTGGAGCTCTGCAGAGGAGTGGGGTCCTGAACTTGTGCCAGTGGGAGGGTTTTACAGTACTACTAGCAGTATGGATGTGCTACTTGACTGAGCAGTCAAGCAATACAGTATCTGTTTGTTGTTCTGGGTGAAAGGACACCAACATTAGACTTTCATTACCTCTTCTGATTTGAAACAATGTAAACATGAAAACTGCTGACAATGTAGTCAGGTAAAAGTTTGTCTCATTACTTTACAGTTTTCAGCATCACATTAATTCTGACAATAGACATTCAATGTACTCTAAATGGGTATTGAGGAAGTGTACGTACAGTACAACGGTTAGAATAGACAGTGTTATCCCAAACACTCATATTTACTAATCATATGATTGGCTGCATTGAGACAAAACCCACTGGGCACAAGCGTCATTTCAATTTCAAGTTTTGATTTACATTTGGTTGATTTGTCAACTAACTTGAATTTAACGTGAAATCAACATTAAATGTCACCATGTCATTAGATGAAGCTTAAAAGTGAAAAAAATAAAATAAAATGCCTTTACGTTGATTAATTTTTACAAAAACAATCAGTTTCCCACTTGATTCAATATCATCACGGTGAATTATTTGGATTAAATGACATAGAAACAATGTTGATTCAACAGGTTTTTGCCCAGTGGGAATGTACATGCCAAACTCTTACCTCCACTGCTCTAGTATCCATGATGTGTTGCCTGTCCACTAAGCTACTGACTGCTCTAGAATCCATGATGTGTTGCTAGGCTACTGACTGTCCTTGTATCCATGATGTGTCGCCTGTCCGCTAGGCTACTGACTGCCCTAGTATCCATGATGTGTTGCTAGGCTACTGACTGCTCTAGTATCCATGATTTGTAGCTAGGCTACTGACTGCCCTAGTATCCATGATGTGGTGCCTGTCCGCTAGGCTACTGACTGCCCTAGTATCCATGATGTGTTGCTAGGCTACTGACTGCCCCAGTATCCATGATGTGTTGCTAGGCTACTGACTGCCCCAGTATCCATGATGTGTTGCCTGTCTGCCAGGCTACTGACTGCCCCAGTATCCATGATGTGTTGCTAGGCTACTGACTGCCCTAGTATCCATGATGTGTTGCCGGTCCGCTAGGCTACTGACTGCCCTAGTATCCATGATGTGTTGCCTGTCCGCTAGGCTACTGACTGCCCTAGTATCCATGATGTGTTGCTAGGCTACTGACTGCCCCAGTATCCATGATGTGTTGCCTGTCCGCTAGGCTACTGACTGCCCCAGTATCCATGATGTGTTGCCTGTCCGCTAGGCTACTGACTGCCCCAGTATCCATGATGTGTTGCCTGTCCGCCAGGCTACTAACTGCTGTGGTGTCCATGTGTGTTACTTGCAGACCTGGGTTTAATTAAACACTATTTGAAATTGTTCAAATACTTTTATGGATTGCTTTACCTGCCTGCAATGTCAGATAGGTGAGGTTTGTATTGTGCCAGGCAAGCTCATTTAAGCCCAGCTACAGTACTTGAAATTATGTCAAATACTATTTAAACCCAGGTCTGGTTTCTTGTCTGCTAGATACCAGTCAGTAAGTTCTAAAACCTATTTGAGAGCCTTGTCACTGCATGGGGGACTGGTTAGCAAACTGTTCCAACAGACCACAATGTTGTCTTCAGGTTTAGTTGAGGATACTAACACCATAAACATAGTACATTTTTAGGTCTTAAGAAGAAAGCCTGTAGTCATTCAAGTAAGCAAGACTTGGTTGTTTAATTCATTGATGAGCTGTTTTACAGCAGTACTACTTCTACAGTAAACTATGATGTGACGTTACTAGTCTACCGTGTCAGACAGAGCGTAGACTATTTAGCAGAGAAAACATCCTTTGGCTGTGGCTTACTGTGACTGGGCAGGAAAGATGAAGGAAGACGGGAGAGCAACAGCAATCAGCTGTTGCCTGCATTCCCTTGTGATTGTGATACAGCAACAGTGTGTGCCTGCCCTTATTTAGCCAGCCAGTCAGGGCTCCAGTTTGTACTGAGTACTGACACTAGGCCTTTCTCTATCTGTGCGTCATTTACACCCAGACAGTCCCAGACAGCCGTGGCCTCTTCTTCCTTCAGATACTCTGAAGAGACTCAGCCCACATCAGACACACACACGTGCGCACACACAATACCAGGGACAACTCAAAATATTAACTGAAAGTCAGGGCAGGGAGGCACGGGGGCAGAGAGGGAGCATTAACTAACCTTACCTGCAGGCGGCTGAGTGTCTCAATAAACCAACCACGTCTCAGAGCATTTCTTATAAATCTGTACAATATGTTACGAATTGCAATTCGCACAATATGTTATGAATTTACAAACGTACAATTTGTTACACATTTGCAAAACGTATGATATGTTACGAATTCAAATTTGTTGTGACTAACATTAGCTAGGTGGCTAATGCTAACATTAGCTTGCTGGCTAACATTAGCTAGGCTAGGGCTTAGGGTTAAGGTTAGGGTTAATGTTAGGAGTTAGGTTAAAGGGTTGAGGTTAGGGGAAGGGTTAGCTAAAAGGGTTAAGGTTAGGATCAGGGTTAGCTAACATGCTAAGTAGTTGTAAAGTAGCTAAGAAGTAGTAAGTAGTTCAAAAGTTGCTAATGAGCTAAAGTACAAAAGTTGTCTGTGATGAGATTCGAACATGCAACCTTAGGGTTGCTAGCCATTCGCATTATACACCCCACCCATCCACCCCGACCAACCACACTCATTTTTGCCTTAAATAAACTGCTGTCTTATGTAACCATACCAAACGTAACATATCTTAGTAATTTGACTGTCCCAGATGTACATTTATTATGATACGTCTATACTATGAGACCAGGCTGAATAAATAGGTTGTATTTATAAACCCCTGACTAATCACAATGGCTGATGGTTGTTTGGCCCTGGCACCTTGGCTGTTGCCTGTGCAGTGGACAGGGAGCACTGCTGCTCTGCTGTCAGGGACATGGTTCACGTCATGCAAAAGGATACCATCCTGGCTAGCTGCCCTGCCCTGTCCTCCACCCCACAACAACAGAGCAGAAGGCTTCAATGGAAAACTCCTCTGGATATAGGGGTGATTCAATCACTTCCCAGTTCTATTTCTAGAATACAAGTGACAATCTTCTCATGACTGTTTCCAGAGTAGCAATATGATTAAGTAGAATATATATTATTTTGCATCACTATTGCATTACTGGCTGTTAGAGATTCTGGGTACCACTAAAATGAGCTGGATGTATGGGACAATCAGATTTGACCTCATCCATTGATGAAAAAGTCAAGAGACCAGACAGGTTATAACCACTGTGGTGTCCTTAATCCACTAAGTGTGTTTCCACAGTAAGTCCACAAAAGGCTTCTGGTTGTTTCAGATGTCTATTCATGGAGTCTTCGGGACTAGGCCTGTCTAGAAGATAATGTAGCTGAGCCTTAAAGCAATACAAAACACATTTGGCCCATAATTCTTGTAATACTGCTTGTCTCAGTGGCAAAATATTTAGATTTCCATCTGTCTAGGAGTCAGCACAGGATCTGCAGTTCATCAGCCTGAGTATATGTCTCAAATGGCAACCTATTCCCGGTGTAGTGCACTAATTTTGACCAGAGCACTATGGGCCCTGGTGAAAAGTATTGCACTATAAAGGCAATAGGGTGACATTTGGGATGTAAACCTACTGTTGTAAACACAGGGCTTATTTCAGGTGCTGCTGTGGCTTACAGTAGATCTAAAAGCTGCTGCCTTCTATGGTGAGGCACGAAAGAAACCTCTGTCATCTTGAAAGTCAGCGACTGGGTTTCTCTGTGTCGGTTGCATAAGCATGTATGGACAAATTAGGTCTAGCCGGCCTACAGTAAATAAAGAACAAAATCATATTCTGATATCAAAACTTAATTGTAAAGAGATGCCTCAGAGATTTCCTTCCCTATCAGTTTAAGCAAATAGGGGAGTCTCAACCAACACCCTCTCTCAAAAGTGTACTGTATCAATATAAATTGAAGTGCACTGCAGATAATGATTTCCAGCCACAATGCCTACTGTCACACACAAATGACAGAGGTAAGAGGGGTGTCACGTAATCAATCAGACTTTGGTGTAATGGTGACATGGGCCTTTCTCTAAAAAGTATGTTTGGTTCCCTGACATCCCCCTTACCTTGCCAGGGGGGCTGCACAATAAACTGAAACCATGGCATTGCTTCCGCTGTCGAACTTGACATTGATTTCTGTGTGACATGGCTGACTTTGCCCCATACACTGCAGGAAAAGAATGGCCTTCGTTGTTTGAGGCACTGTGCTGTCAACGAACAGCGGTGCTAATTTGTCAAGGAACAGCCTTCTACTACAACGGTTGACCCCTTGTATAGCACACAAGAGAAGCAGGAAAACTAGAAGAATGCAGAATGCAGAAGAATTTCAAATAAGACTAGATGAGACAGGGTGGCACACAGACATTGTCCTTTTCTCTTCAGTCTGTTACAAGCTGTATATAATGACTCCACACAGAAGAAGTCACTTCTTTCTCTCTGTGGCTCCTATTGTGACCACAGCCAGAGAAATCACAGGAGCAACACCTGCAACTGCTGAATCTGATCTAATTCAATGGCGTCTTTATTTGCTATCATCAACCTATTTTTTACCATTCAGTGCCATACAGTAGCCCTCCTGTCCATGTACTGTTATGCAGAGGTAGGCATCAGTGTCTAAAACATTGAACATTGACATTGAAGCAGAGCCTTGCTCTTGTGGGTGCATTTCTTGGGGAATTGCTAAAAGGAATAGTGGGAGGAGAGGCATAGGGTGAGTTGTTATAGAGAAGAAATGTGGTGTACTTGAAGGATTTAAAAAGTGTGACTGAAAATGTGTCTGATCATGATCACCTAGTCTATCCCAGTAAGGAATATGCATGGTCTTTTCCATACCTGGAGGCAGCGATCTCTGCTTTCTGTTTGGCGATGGCTGCCGCCCGCTGAGCTCCCTCCACACTGCGCTCCACTTTCTGCCTGATCTTGCTGCCCTTCAGTTGGATAACCCTCTTCTTCATGGCCTTCACCAGCATGTTGTTCATATACTTTCCTTCCTCCTTCCCTCCTTCCGCAAAGGTAGTGCATCCATAGCCGTGTCGCTGGTTGTCCAGCCATTCGCCTTCATACTTTAGCCCACTGGAACGTTCGCTTATTCCATAGCCTGAACGCTTGTCGTTCTTCCACTCACCCATGTAAACCTCTGTGGTGGTGGCATCGATGTCGGCCTCCACAGGGGGGAAATCCTCTGCCCCGGCTAGGCTCTCATCTCCTAGACTGATGGTGGAGTTGGCATCACTGGCCACATCGCTGGCCGCTGAACTCAACGCTGACTCGCTCCTCGCTCCCAGGAAGCTTAGCTTGCTCCTCACGCTGGATAAGGAAGTACGGGAGTCAGACTTCTTCAGTTTCCCCAGGAGAGACCCCCTTCGGAACAGGCCCTTCTTCTTGGGCTTGACGGCGTCTGGGTCCACCTGGAGCGTGAGGGCGAAGCCACCCCGGGAGGGTCCCAGCTGGGTGGGTGTGGTGACTCGGGCCTCCTGGCCGGCAGCGTTGGTGGCGATGATGACGGGGACGTCCTGCTGAAGCAGGGTGCCATTACTTTGCTCACTGCGGAGGGATGTGAGGGAAGTGCGGAGAGGGGAGCGAACCACCGCCGCCATGCCGTAAGGCACGCTCTGGCGTACTCCGTACCCGTGTCGCATGCCGCCAGTAAATTGGCCCTGAAATGTGCCTGGAAAGACAAGAGAGGGAATTGATAGATATGTTAACATCTGGAGAAATAGCCAATAAAAAATTAAGCTTTGTCGGCATCTGATTTGATTGAAAATGTTTTGGCTAGCTGTTTAACTCACACCAAATGATCACCCTTATATAGTTGCAAGCACTTCAACAGTGAGACAAGATGAGTGGTTTTGTTTTGAAAGTAAAATAAAGTAACCAGAACTTTTTCCTGCACTGTAAAGTGCATTGGCATAGTCAGCCTATACGGTTTGATACAGTAGGTATCATACACTGACCTAAAATATAAACACAACATGTAAAGTGTTTCATGAGCTGAAATAAAAGATTCCAGAAATGTTCCATATGCACAATTTTTTTTTCTTCAAATTTTGTGCACACATTTGTTTACATTCCAGTTAGTGAGCATTTATCTTATGCCAAGATAATTAACCCACCTGATAGATGTGGCATATCAAGAAGCTGATTAGACAGCATGACCATTACACAGGTGCACCTTGTGCTGGGGGCAATAAAAGCACACTCTAAAATGTGCAGTTTTGTCACAGAACACAATGCCACAGATGTCTCAAGTTTTGAGGGAGCATGCAATTGGCATGCTGACTGCAGGAATGCCCACCAGAGCTGTTGCCAGATAATTTAATGTTAATTTCTACCATAAGCCGCCTCCAACATTGTTTTAGAGAATTTGGCAGTACGTCCAAGTGGCCTCACAACCGCAGACGTTGTGTGGGCGAGCAGCTTGCTGATGTCAATGTTGTGAACAGACTGCCCCATGGTAGCGGTGGGGTTATAGTATGGGCAGGCATAAGCTACAGACAACGACCACAACTGCATTTTATCTATAGCAATTTAAATGCACAGAGATACCGTGACAAGATTCTGAGGCCCATTGTCGTGCCATTCATCCGCCACCATCACCTCGTGTTTTATCATGATAATGCATGGCCCCATGTCACAAGGATCTGTTCACAATTCCTGGAAGCTGAAAATGTCCCAGTTCTTCCATGGCCTGCAAACTCACCAGAAATGTCACACATTGAGCATGTTTGGGATGCTCTGGATCAACATGTACGACATCCTGTTCCAGTTCCCGCCAATATCCAATAACTTCGCACAGCCGTTGAAGAGGAGCGGGACAACATTACACAGGCCACAATCAACAGACTGATCCACTCTATGTAAGGTGGTCACATCAGATACTGACTGGTTTTCTGATCCACACACATACTTAAAAAAAAATAGATATCTGTGACCAACAAATCCATAGATTAGTGCCTAATGAATTTATTTCAATTGACTGATTTCCTTATATGAACTGTATCTCAGTAAAATCTTTGAAATTGTTGCATGTTGCGTTTATATTTTTGTTCAGGGTAGTTGGAAAGTCTGTAGTTCAACTAAAGTTATTAATGTAGCTCAAACTAATCATGGGTCTCTCATGCAAAATCAGACATGTGTCTGGATGCCATCGGCTGTAGCTATAGCTAGGCCGTCTGCTGGGCTATTATTACTTCCTGACACAATCAACCAATCAAAAGGGCCCAAAACTGATGAGTCAGCTACTGAGGGCACCAGGGGCTTTAAACAGACAGCACTGCCACCAATATCATTGGTGTGATCTCTCAGCAGGTTCAAGTGTAGTGCCAGTATGAGGACAATATAGCTTGGTCCGAGATCTCTACTGTATGTGTGTTTGTCAACTCCTCTGACTATTAGTTCATTCAACAGTAGAGCAATCAGTGTTTCTCCTCCTGTTTCTTTCATTTACTCCCACCGGTTCTTTGGGGCCCATACAATGTCTCAGAGTAGGAGTGCACTTTTTCCTTTTAGCTCATAATGAATACAATTGCATGGACAGTGGGGGACCTGATTCTAGATCCGCACTTTTACTCTAGGCCCACGACTTATTGTGTTTGTGTGTTTGCACGCGTGTTCGTTCGTGTGACAGCAATTGAAACAATAACTTCCACATAAAAACCCAGCTTAACATCCCACAACATAGCACACACTATGTATGGACACACACCGCTAATGCACCATCCACTGCCACTATCGTTTGGCAAGAGGCCCTTAGGAATGGGCAAGATCCCAATGGACCATCTGCAGCAACACTTGGGTTCCTCTCCTTGGTTCACTGCTGCAAGCTTGAGTCACTCATTCTCTCATAAAACACCCAAATGGAACATTAGTATTGTAGTGTAGTGTATAGCCCACTATGCTTTATTGATAATCACTCATATTCCTGCTATTATATTCTCAGCTGCACCTGGATATATCAGCAGAAACCAAAACTGCATACCTGTCCTATGTAATTAACTACCTCTACCCTTTACCTTCTTCAAATGTTAAATGTCAGGTATGACAGATGTCAATGAGGCTAATAGATGTGCTATTGTTATTACACAGTTATTACATATTACAAATGCAACATTCCCATGTTGTGTCTAGGAAGTACATGATGTGTCTAGGAAGTACTCCACCAGATTCAGGACAACATATAAATAAAGGAATAAAAAACATACCACCATCAGCATAGGTCTCTGTGCCATATCCATCTTGCAATCCGTTATTCCATGTTCCTTCATACTTTGCCCCACTACCAACACTCAGCCTCAAGCCATATCTCCCCTTGAAGCCATGAGTCCATTCTCCCTTGTAAACCCAATGTCCTTTCGTCTCAACTCCAAGACCATGGCGCTTCCCTTGCGACCAGAAGCCTTCATAGGCGTTTCCGCTTGGCCAGGTGTAGACTCCAACCACCTCAAACCCGTAATTCCAGGAGCCGGAGAACTCGCCCTGTCCTTTAGGTCCGGTGCAGATCCCATGCCCATGGGCTTTGCCACCTTCCCAACCACCACAATAAGCTCCACCATCATCAAATTCAAAACGACCTCCACTCATACCTTCCCTTCTGTGACTGCAGACAAAAAAATGTAGTTTTAAAGGCGGAGTCAAATCAATGACTTTTTGAAAATCTTGGTAAAGATCAAATATTTTCTGTCAGAATGGATCCGCCTTCACCTGTCATCAAAAACGATTTAAGAGATCCTTGGCACTGTGCTTAGAATATGTTCTTTGTATTGTTCTTAAATATTTTTTGGGTATTTTCCATGTAGCCTTGCACTCTATAGACACTTCAAATCAATTTGTTTCAGACGCGCATTTTAGTCTACTTAATTATCTCTTATTCTTGGATTATTTCAGTACTCTTCTTCTATTGATCGCTGTTCGATTTCAGATTCATGAACTTCATAAAGGCTCTGTGCTGACTGAGTAAGATTTGTTACGGTTGTTTTTCCTACTAATATGCGATTATTTAGTTGAACAGTTTTTGGATGTCTTCTTTTTCTGGTTGAGCCAGGGATCTTGCATGGCTTTCCAAGGTGGCCATAGAAAAGCCCCTTCCCCTGTCCCTGCCTCCCCTCACTGGCGCTGCTATCACCAAACAGTTGGTGCTATTGGAAATGTTTTAGCAGACCTAACAAGGCGACCAGATCCACACACACTGTTCCAAAAATACAACCCAATCCTTACGCTGCTGCAAGGAGTGATGCCAGATCACTTGCCACTTCGGGGTTGGGCGTGCATATGGTCTATCTACAGCCACATACTCTAATCTAGTGCATTTAAAATAGGCCCCAATCTTCTATTTAACGCTTCAACCAATTATGCACCACCAACAACGTATGGTGAAAGTATAATGTCAAAATATTTAAAAGATGGCGTAATAGCTTAGTAATTGCTAAATAGTAGCACTGCTAAAATTCCCTTTACTGGGACCAGTAGACAACGACTTGGATGGGAAATAAGTAAGCTATAACGTTAAATACTCAACCAAATTGTACTAAAACTTAGCTGCAACCACACTCTTATTGCTTATTCATTTGACGCATCTTAAAACTTGCATTTCTGCCATTTACAGTGGCCGAATTTCTATTGAAACATTTCATATATTTCACACCCATTCGTTCATTATGCACTTGATTTGCACACTTAGTTTTACGCCGCCTTGAGGCTTGCCTGGGATATCTTTTGGCACTAAAGTCCAGTGACTCGGATCCTGATTGCTCAGCCCAAGCATGTTATGTCGCCCCCTCTACTGGCACGGATCAATCATTGCAATATTTGCGGTTCAAAAACACAAAAAAACATAACAATTGCTTTACACAGGTGCGGGGGGGAATTCAATTGGGCTTTTTGGCTATCATTCGCGGGATTGGGCTGCATCTTATTTCCACCTAAACACATTTTCCCTTGGGTGAGTTTTAATGGAACTATCAATGTTGGAAACTATTAATTTGAATTAAGGAATTTAATTAACTGCTTTCGAACACCCTGTTCTAATAGAGAGCACTTTGATCTTCATGTCAAATGCACCCTTCTCCCATCACTGGCAAGGGGTTTCCACCGCGCATGTTTGTGCGTGTGTGATGTCGTCTACACTTTGATTTAATTGTAAACGTATTTACATATTTGAGTTATTAAGGGTTAGCGTTCTGTGGATTACGCGGTACCATTTTTGCAAGCTACCTTTATCGAAAGAGATCTAGATTTCAGTACCGGTAGCTGTCCGGAACTGATTATAGCACATCGCGTTGAATTGATGATGCTCCGTTCGTGGTACTGAAATCCTTTGCGCTTTGGCTCTCTTTCATTTCCTCTCTGTCCCTCCCTCCCTCCATCTCTCCTCTATCCCTCCCTTGGTTCTATCTCATACGCACAAACCCCTCTGTCATGGCGTCTTCCAACAATGTTACCCCTACCAACTGTAGCTGGTGGCCCATCTCAGCCTTGGATGAAGACGGTGAAATGACAGACGGAGAGAAAAGCGAGGAGCCAGCTATCGAGACGAAACCTAATTTCTCTAAAGACAAGCTTGTTTTGTATCACTGGACGCAGTCTTTCATCTCTCAAAAGGTAACACACAGACATCATGAAAACGAAATGGGGGTGTCTCTCTCTCACATGTCATATCTGCTATAGGAGCTAAATGTGTTATTCGAAAATAATTATTTGAAATATAATGTTATAGGTCTGTGTTAGAAATTATTTAATTCTGGCAATATTTCCAATATGAGACGTTATGAAACGTCGGCAGCATGTGTGGACATTTTCCTTGACATTGGTTTATACGAGATAGAAAGACTATAGCTGGATAGGTGATCAATATTATATAACAATGGATGATTCAGCGAAGAAGATGGTGTCTAATTCTAACAAGACGTCTGTTTTGACAGTTTTCCCCTCATCGATGAGAAATCAGTCTACACCGCATATGTGGTCCGACGTGACAAATCGAAATAATTTATGTAAAATGAGGTATCTCTGTGAAAAACAAAAGATAGGCAACATTTCAACCCTCCCTGTGGCTTTCTCTCAGTGCAGCGCTTGTAAGTTATTCTGAAATATATTAATAGACTTGGACATTTTTATTCAAATAGGATGTAGAACCCCACATGAGTCTTTGTGAAACAGAGATCTTTCCCTTCAGATGTGTAGAGCATGATCTTATTCATGTTGTCTGCAGACCACCATAGCTCAATGCCTTGACATCTCGGCGTTTTGAGTTAGTGCCACTTATACCCGTACAGCCGTGGGGCGTCTGTGAGAGATGTTGCATTATAACAGAGCTTCAATCTCCTTTCATTATTATCAACAGCTTTCCAGATGACGAATTTAAGGAACAGGCGGATGACAAAGTCTGAGATTATTGCCTCATCTAACATTTTCTGTGAAAAAATAATGTCCACCTCATTTTGAACTTATTCTATCCTCTTTGCATGTGCTTTCAATGTACAGTATATGTAATAGATAGGCTACAGTATGTTTCGATACTCGGGCATAATGCTTACATTTCAAGCCCTGAAGGACATGTAAATTGGCAATGAAAGGTGTAGACCGAATCTATATTATGCATTTTGAATGTAGAGACAGAATTCTTTACCTTTCCCTACATACAATTATAGTGAAACCAGGATTGGCACCAATATGACATGATACAGTGGGGCAAAAAAGTATTTAGTCAGCCACCAATTGTGCAAGTTCTCCCACTTAAAAAGATGAGAGAGGCCTGTAATTTTCATCATAGGTACACTTCAACTATGACAGACAAAATGAGAAAAAAATCCAGAAAATCACATTGTAGGATTTTTTATGAATTTATTTTCAAATTATGGTGGAAAATAAGTATTTGGTCACCTACAAACAAGCAAGATTTCTGGCTCTCACAGACCTGTAACTTCTTCTTTAAGAGGCTCCTCTGTCCTCCACTCGTTACCTGTATTAATGGCACATGTTTGAACTTGTTATCAGTATAAAAGACACCTGTCCACAACCTCAAACAGTCACACTCCAAATGCCACTATGGCCAAGACCAAAGAGCTGTCAAAGGACACCAGAAACAAAATTGTAGACCTGCACCAGGCTGGGAAGACTGAATCTGCAATAGGTAAGCAGCTTGGTTTGAAGAAATCTACTGTGGGAGCAATTGTTATGAAATGGAAGACATACAAGACCACTGATAATCTCCCTCGATCTGGGACTCCACACAAGATCTCACCCCGTGGGGTCAAAATGATCACAAGAACGGTGAGCAAAATTCCCAGAACCACATGGGGGGACCTAGTGAATGACCTGCAGAGAGCCGGGACCAAAGTAACAAAGCCTACCATCAGTAACACACTACGCCGCCAGGGACTGAAATCCTGCAGTGCCAGACGTGTCCCCCTGCTTAAGCCAGTACATGTCCAGGCCCGTCTGAAGTTTGCTAGAGAGCATTTGGATGATCCAGAAGAAGATTGGGAGAATGTCATATGGTCAGATGAAACCAAAATATAACTTTTTGGCAAAAACTCAACTCATCGTGTTTGGAGGACAAAGAATGCTGAGTTGCATCCAAAGAACACCATACCTACTGTGAAGCATGGGGGTGGAAACATTATGCTTTGGGGCTGTTTTTCTGCAAAGGGACCAGGACGACTGATCCGTGTAAAGGAAAGAATGAATGGGGCCATGTATCGTGAGATTTTGAGTGAAAACCTCCTTCCATCAGCAAGGTCATTTTTATTTTTTTATTTTTTTTATTTCACCTTTATTTAACCAGGTAGGCTAGTTGAGAACAAGTTCTCATTTGCAACTGCGACCTGGCCAAGATAAAGCATAGCAGTGTGAGCATACAACAAAGAGTTACACATGGAGTAAACAATTAACAAGTCAATAACACAGTAGAAAACGAAGGGGGGGTCTATATACAATGTGTGCAAAAGGCATGAGGAGGTAGGCAAATAATTACAATTTTGCAGATTAACACTGGAGTGATAAAAGATCAGATGGTCATGTACAGGTAGAGATATTGGTGTGCAGAAGAGCAGAAAAGTAAATAAATAGAAACAGTACGGGGATGAGGTAGGTGAAAAGGGTGGGCTATTTACCAATAGACTATGTACAGCTGCAGCGATCGGTTAGCTGCTCAGATAGCTGATGTTTGAAGTTGGTGAGGGAGATAAAAGTCTCCAACTTCAGCGATTTTTGCAATTCGTTCCAGTCACAGGCAGCAGAGTACTGGAACGAAAGGCGGCCAAATGAGGTGTTGGCTTTAGGGATGATCAGTGAGATACACCTGCTGGAGCGCGTGCTACGGATGGGTGTTGCCATCGTGACCAGTGAGCTGAGATAAGGCGGAGCTTTACCTAGCATAGACTTGTAGATGACCTGGAGCCAGTGGGTCTGGCGACGAATATGTAGCGAGGGCCTGTATACATGCCACATTGAAGAGGAAACGAAGAAGAGGAAACGTGGCTGGGTCTTTCAGCATGACAATGATCCCAAACACACCGCCCGGGCAATGAAGGAGTGGCTTCGTAAGAAGCATTTCAAGGTCCTGGAGTGGCCTAGCCAGTCTCCAGATCTCAACCCCATAGACAATCTTTGGAGGGAGTTGAAAGTCCGTGTTGCCCAGCTACAGCCCCAAAACATCACTGCTCTAGAGGAGATCTGCATGGAGGAATGGGCCAAAATACCAGCAACAGTGTGTGAATACCAAAGGGTATATAACAAAGTATTGAGATAAACTTTTGTTATTGACCAAATACTTATTTTCCACCACAATTTGCTAATTAATTAATTAAATATCCTACAATGTGATTTTCTGGATTTTTTTCTCATTTTGTCTGTCATAGTTGAAGTGTACCTATGATGAAAATTACAGGCCTCTCTCGTCTTTTTAAGTGGGAGAACTTGCACAATCGGTGGCTCACTAAATACTTTTTTGCCCCACTGTATGTATGGTAAGTTACTAATCATTGTGAAATATCATGCAATGCAGACAACATGGGCCAGTGTTGTTCTGCACCTGATTAGACATCCACTCTCACAGCTGTTTGTATTGTGCTCAGCTAGCTTTGCTCCACTCCCCATGTGGCAAAGATGTGTGATTTAGTCTGTCAACCATTAGGATATTGGCTACGAGCCTCTCTGGAAGCTACTGCTGATCTGTTCCTGTTGTCACTCAACAGTACTAGTAAAACATGAGGCTCATTGTCGTGGTTCCACTCAATACAGGATTTAGAGATGTTGCATTCCTTTAGGTTAAACAGTGCGACTGTCATTAAGCAAAGTCTACCCTGTCTTCTCATTGAGGTTGGTATAATGATAGTTATGGGGCATTCATGTTGAGATAATGAACAAGGAATGTTAGGATACCCTGGTTCCTCTGTCCTCTCAGCAGCTGTAAATGTGGCATGTATACAGGCAAATAGAGTATATTTTATACTTACACTCTTAGAAAAAGGGTTCCAAAAGGGTTCTTCGGCTGTCCCCATAGGATAACCCTTTTTTGGTTCCAGGTAGAACCATTTTTAGGTTCTACATGGAAATGTCTGCCGTGCTAGAGCTGTCCCGGTCAACTGTAAGTGCTGTTATTGTGAAGTGGAAACGTCTAAGCGCAACAACAGCTCAGCCGCAAAGTGGTAGGCCACACAAGATCACAGAATGGGAATTTTTACATAGTGCGTAAAAATCGTCTGTCCTTGGTTGCAACACTCACTACGAGTTCCAAACTGCATCTGGAAGCAACGTCAGCACATTAACTGTTCGTCGGGAGCTTTATGAAATAGGTTTCCATGGCCGAGCAGCCGCACACAAGCCTAAGATCACCATGCAAATGCCAAATAAAATCACATTTATTTATATAGCCCTTCTTACATCAGCTGATATATCAAAGTGCTATACAGAAACCCAGCCTAAAACCCCAAACAGCAAGCAATGCAGGTGTAGAAGCACGGTGGCTAGGAAAAACTCCCTAGAAAGGCCAAAACCTAGGAAGAAATCTAGAGAGGAACCAGGCTATTAGGGGTGGCCAGTCCTCTTCTGGCTGTGCCGGGTGGCGATTATAACAGAACATGGCCAAGATGTTCAAATGTTCATAAATGACCAGCATGGTCAAATAATAATAATCACAGTAGTTGTCGAGTGTGCAACAAGTCAGCACCTCAGGAGTAAATGTCAGTTGGCTTTTCATAGCCGATCATTGAGAGTATCTCTACCGCTCCTGCTGTCTCTAGAGAGTTGAAAACAGCAGGTCTGGGACAGGTAGCAGATGCAGAGCCTCGGTCTGACGCCATTAAAAGGTAATTTACTACCTTCACAAGTGCAGTCTCAGTGCTATGATGGGGTCTAAAACAAGACTGAAGCATTTCGTATACATTGTTTGTCTTCAGGAAGGCAGTGAGTTGCTGAGCAACAGCTTTTTCACTTATTTTTGAGAGGAATGGAAGATTCGATATATAGGCCAAAAGTTTTTTATATTTTCTTGGTCAAGGTTTGGCTTTTTGAAAGAGAGGCTTTATTACTGCCACTTTTAGTGAGTTTGGTACACATCTGGTGGATAGAGAGCCGTTTATTATGTTCAAAATAGGAGCGCCAAGCACAGGAAGCAGCTCTTTCAGTATTTTAGTTGGAATAGGGTCCAGTATACAGCTTGAAGGTTTAGAGGCCATGATTATTTTCATCATTGTGTCAAGAGATATAGTACTAAAACACTTGAGTGCCTCCCTTGATCCTTGGTCCTGGCAGAGTTGTGCAGACTCAGGACAACTGAGCTTTGGAGGAATATGCAGATTTAAAGAGGAGTCCATCGTTTGCTTTCTAATGATCATGATCTTTTCCTCAAAGGAGTTCATTAATTTATTACTGCTGAAGTGAAAGCCATCCTCTCTTGGGGAATGCTGCTTCAAGCGTTGGCTGGAGTGGTTTAAAGCTCACTACCATTGGACTCTGGAGCAGTGTAAATGCTTTCTCTGGAGTGATGAATCACACTTCACCATCTGCCTGTCCAACGGTCAAATCTGGGTTTGGCGGATGTCAGGAGAACGCTAGTGCCAACTGTAAAGTTTTGTGGAGGAGGAATAATGATCTGGGGCTGTTTTTCATGGTTCAAGCTAGGCCCCTATAGTTCCAGTGAAGGGAAATCTTAACGCTACAGCATATAATGACATTCCAGACAATTCTGTGCTTCCAACTTTGTGGCAACAGTTTGGGGAAGGCCCTTTCCTATTTCAGCATGACAATGCCCCCTTGCAGAAAGTGAGGTCCATACAGAAATGGTTTGTCGAGATCAGTGTGGAAGAACTTGACTGGCCTGCACAGAGCCCTGATCTCAACCCCATCAAACACTATTGGGATGAATTGGAACGCCAACTGCAAGCCAGGCCTAATCGCCCAACATCTGTGCCCTACCTCACTAATGCTCATGTGGCTGAACAGAAGCAAGTCCCTGCAGCAATGTTCCAACATCTAGTGGAAAGCCTTCCCAGAAGATTGGGGGGGACCAACTCCATATTAATGTCCATGATTTTGTAATGAGATGTTCGATGAGCAGGTGTCCACATAGTTTTGGTCATGTAGTGTATGTCCCTGCACAATTCACATGATCCATATGGATTTTGTCCAAGATGCTGCAAATATAGCTGAGACAGACAGAAAATGGCTGTGTCATTGCACTACTCTGTATAAACCTGTTTTTCTTGCTGTCTTTAGAAATGCATCAAGATATCTAAACTACTGCTGAATAGTTCTCTCATACAGTAGTTCCTTTGATCACTGATCCATCTGTCATACAGTAAATGATGGATTGTGCACACAAAAGGAATGACTGTAGCGGGAGTTTGATAACTTAATGTAACCACATATTTGGAAGCCATTGAAGATCAATACTCCACTGTCTGTCATTCTAAACTGCTTCAGCAGGTTGGAGATTTACACTTTCGTCATGATAGTATAACTCAGAGCCTGTAGGTCTCTACTGCTAGATCTATACAGTAGTCAACACTAAGTTGTCAGTCAGCAACTCAGATGACAGTGAGTCCAACTCGGGTGTCAGTGAGTCCAACTCAGGTGTCAGTGAGACTAACTCAGATGTCAGAAGTTCTCTGAGTAAGATATAGAGATCTCTATAACTATCTGTTGCTCTGGTGGTTCCAGCTCAGATGTCAGAGGTTGTCAGTGGATCCATGTCAGTTTATGATGACGAGTTAATGTTAGGGTGTCATTAATTGTCTGGTTAGCAATTAGATTGATACAATTGCTGCAACCAGAGATGATGTTATTGATTAAGAGATAAATATGATTGAGAAATATTTGTCATTGTTGAATCACTTGGTCTGGTTGATTGTATCCCCTAATCCTTCTCTACAGTCATCTATTCCAGTCACTGTTAAAGTTGAGGTTTCATGCTAATACATACATAATCAGTGATGGGAATTGTTGCAGTATTTTTGGAAAAATAATCATTAATCATGTAAATTGAGCGAGCTACAAGGTCTTCCTGTTCTGTCTTGCGCACCAGACTTCATCCCTCTGTGCTCAATAGCAAGGTTTTCCTGTACTAGAAAGGTGTGGTAACAATTCCTATACTAACTGTTTACTCAGTCGGTGCACTCCCACTTTGTGATGTTTTGTTACAAGTTTACAACAAAAGTCCAACGTTTCTCACTCCATGGCCCCCTCACCTCCATAGTGTGATCTACCGTACACAGTGCTTGACTTGGACTGAAATAGATGAGTGCCTGTACTGTTTATACTTAGGTGCAGGAGCTCCACAATACTTTTGAGCTAATATTCTATGAGAGGAACAGGAACTCAAACTGTAGAACATTTGAGGTGCCGGTACTCAGCTCCGGTGAGCTCCTGCCCAAGTCAAGCGCTGACTATACATTCATTCATCTTATTTCTATAAATGACCCTCCATGCATCTCCATGGAACTTGGCATGGCTTTAAATAGACATTGTAAATGGATATTACCTGCCTCGCAAAAGCCATTTTTGTTTCATATTGAGCTCAACAAAACATTATTTTGCCTGGGGATAGGAAAACAAAAGATGTAGGGCCTATGTCTGGCAATGGTGCATGAGTGTTACTTCTTTTAACGGCCTGTTTTATGCCTGTACTTGTGTAGGTAGAGCAGGGTTCCCTGCTCTAAGGTTTGCAGTTGGTTAGAAATAGAGATATCATTGTTTTATTTTTTTATTGTTCTTCAACAAAACATTGTAGACTACAAATTACAATTTTCTTTTGAATATTAACCTTTGTAGACCTGAATGAGTTTCTCTATCAGAGTAACTTGCCAAGCACATTTATGTGTTATAAAATTGTAATAACATAGACCATTAGAGTACTGATTGTACTAAAACACAAAAACACATACAAACAAGAGTAAAGCTATGAGACGAAGATGTGACTTGTCTCTCTGTTCCCCGTGTTTCTCTGTGTTAATATTCCTCTAGGTGCGTCTGGTGATCAATGAGAAGGGTCTGCTGTGTGAAGAGAGGGATGTGAGTCTCCCTATAGCCGAGCACAATGAGCCCTGGTTTATGAGGCTCAACCTGGGGGAGGAGGTGCCTGTTTTCATCCACGGAGACACCATCGTCTCAGACTACAACCAAATCATACAGTACCTAGAGGCTAACTTTGGGGGAGGTATTGCCTTTTAGACTACTTGATTTCTTTCCATTATGATAGTGACTGCAGTGTGATCTGATGTGAGTGACTGCACATGCTCTTTTTAAGGTTCATTTAGGAGAGATATTGCCTTTCAGACTACTCATCTCTTTTCATCCATGATGTTACAGTAGTGACTGAATAGCATACAGTATACAATCAGATAATAGAGTATACACTCTTGTAAAAAAAAAAAGGTGCTATCTACAACCTAAAAGGGTTCTTTGGCTGTCCTCATAGGAGAACCCTTTGAAGAATCCTTTTTGGTTCCAGGTAGAACCTTTTTGGTTCCAGGTAGAGCTCTTCTGGGTTCCATGTAGAACCCTGGCCAAGTCTACTTTGGGGGAGGTATTGCTTTTCAGACTACTCATATCTTTATTAGTGACTGTAAACAGTATCTACCAGGTTATTGACTACTTAGAGACTGAATTTGGGAGAGGTATTGCTTTTGACATTACTATTGATCTATTTTCGTAGTATTTTTATGTCTTTTTAAGTTTGCTATTACAACCAGATTATTGAGTAAATAGAGAGTAACTTTGGGAGGGGGTATTGCTTGTCAGACTACTCATCACTTCCGGTGTCCATGATGTTTAGTGAGTGACTGCATAGTGAAACAGTATACCGTATTACTTAAACAGTATTACTTTGGGAGAAGTATTGCTTTTCAGACTAACTTGATCTCTTTTGTTGATGATGTTAGTCAGTGATGGACTGCATAGGAAACAGTATGCACATTTTAAGAATACTGATCTCAATCAATCATCATATTAGGTGCAGTTAGGAACATGTCAGAGATACATCTAACTGGCCAATTATATGGTTCATTGCAGCTCAAGGATAAATGATCTTCCATGAAGTTAGTGACTGGCTGGCGGCTGCATAGCAAAGATTGGGAATATTTTAAGGTTTCTATTGAGCCTAAGGTTGCTATTTTAATGTTTATAAACATTGGTAAGATTGCTGTTTTTCATCAGGGAAGTGTAATTCAAGTATGTATGGTCCTATGGGTCATTTTAGGTGCTGATGATTGTGGGTCGTTATGTAACGTCCTGAAAGGATGACCCCAGGAAAGCTGGAGGGGATATTGAACATGGCCTATGGATGAAGGACGACTTCTCAGTTCAGATGGAGATATTTCATGCTCACCCCCCCATGACAGAGAAGCTTGGTGTTATAGCTGCCAACTACTGTACACTGATTTCAGATTTCAGAGGCAACGGATAGGCTATGGTTCAATGGTTGCTCAATATCCTAACCCAGCTCTTGTCATTAATGTCCGTTTGCTAATTTGAAGCCCATTGACTTTAAACAAATGTAGCTATTTTGATGAAATCTACATTATTTTCAGTTTATATTTTTAATGTAGGAATTGAATAACAGATTTGTGTTCAGCAGGGCACAGTGTAGCAAAGCATTTAGCATTTGCTTATTTGACAAGTTCACACTGTGGTATACCTCCCCGTTTCACTTTGTTGGAAAACGCTTTCTGCCTAATGAACATGACTCAGACCTCATGCTCATTCTAAAGAGGATGTTGTGTCATTCAGCTACTTGATTTAAAGATATTTTCTCAACTCTGTGTAATTTCTAATGCACCCTGCCAAAGGGGATGGAACTGGCCTAGAAAGTGCAGATGGTGCAGCAGAGAATATCCTATTAGAGTAGTGGACAGAATCTCCTGCCAAGGCAACTCAAGTTACCCTATGGTGTAGTGGACCCTGGTGAAATCCTACCTCCAGCAAGGTGTAATCCACTGCCCAATCACATAGTATTTTTATGATAGCTAAGAGCCCTAAGCTCTCCATATTCTCTCCTTATGCTTTCTCAGGGAGAATCTTGTTTTGGTATTTTGTCAGCTGTAGCCCATTTGCTTGATACATTCTTAGAAAAAAATGTGCTATCTAGAACCTAAAGGGGTTATTTGGTTGTCCCCATTGGAGAACCCTTTGAATAACCCTTTTTGGCTCCAGGTAGAACCCTTTTTGGGATCCATGTAGAAACCTTTCCACAGATGGTTCTACATGGAACCAAAAAGGGTTCTCCTATGGGGACAGCCGAAGAACCCTTTGGAACACCTTTTTTCTAAGAGTGTAAATGTGACTGAGCAGTAACACAGTCAGAGATCATTGGGTTCTCTCCTGTGTGACATTTCATTGTGCACCATCATCATGTCGATCCAGTAGTATTGTGTGCCCAAGCCAAGGCCATGCCCCCTGTTTGTCCTAAGAACTGATTTAAGGAGCCTGCTCTGATATTCACACCCCTGTGCCGCTGCAGCAGAGAGCACCAGCAGATTTCCAGAGCCAGGGCACGTACAGCCACACCCATGCCCAGGTCGGCATGTTAGTGATTGACTGATTAGTCAGTAGTCTGGCCTTCTGCCAGGTGCAGCTCCGGGCATCGGCTCCACCATAGAGCCAGGCAACCGGAGAATCAGCACATACTGGAATATCCCTGGGCCTTTCCTGTGTCCCCACTCCCAATCATCAGTCATCATCAGTAAGCCTTCTCCAGCCCATAGCCTACCTGTATGGTGTCCTAATTTAAAGTAAAAACACAGAGCTATTTGTTAATATGGTGGAATGTTTGCTTATATGTCTGTCTAATGGTCTATAGATCCCATTCTCAGAAACAGTTTTGTAGCTGAGTGTACACAGGAAAATACCCCTAATGCACCATTGTTATCCTTTGTGATATGTTAAGTGGACTGTTGCACATAAAGTAAAGGCTGAAGTTGGTATACAGTGCTGTATCTTTATGTTACAGACCTAATATGTGAGAATGCTGTACGCTCCTATATGTGTAATTATGTCACAGTGCTGTACACACCTCGGTCTGTTTGAACCTGGTGTCCTTGTAGAAACGGTGGCCCAGCTGATTCCCGATGCTGGCTCTCCTGTCCACGAGTGTGTGCAGCAGTACCGTGAGCTGCTGGACGGCCTGCCCATGGATGCTTACACACACGGCTGTATCCTGCACCCAGAGCTCACCACAGACTCCATGATCCCAAAGTACGCCACTGCTGAAATACGTAGTAAGTCAAGTCAGAACTCTGTGTTTCACAGTGGGAACACCCCATTCACAATTCATGAGAAATATTGCTGTAGAATATGCAGGACATGAAAACACACATGTAAATAACATTCAATATAATATTGCATATAATTATTTCATATAAATTTGATTGATAGTATCTGCAATTTTCCATTAATAATGCACTATTCAGCATTCTCACAACATTTTCCTATTAACAGGCTGTGTCTCAACCAAATCATGCTGTCCAATTTGACCTGGTTTCAAATTAAAATACTTATCACAGCAAAGATCATTGGAGCAAAGTCATTAATTCCCTGTAGGAGATACTAGGTAATTGAGTCGGCAGCCACTGCATTGCTCCTTCATGGACGTGTTTGTGTAAATCAAGAAAAAGTCTGGTCCGGCCTAAACCCTGCAGGGGAATCAATTAACCAGAGATCCCCCTGCCCAGTGTGATGTCTGTTAAATCATGTTGATGCTTTATTTGTTTGAGGAAGTTCACTGATGATGTTAATATTTTAATCAGTCATTAATGTGTTTTCATGAACAACACTTTATTCATTTATCTTTATTCATTTATCTCACATTTTATAACTGAAATTGGTTGTCGCTGGGAAATTCAGATTTAGCAGGAAAACAGAATAGTCAATGGGGTCTCTGCACATTTGTAAATTGTGTATTTCTAACACATTATATTCTTGTATGTAGGAAAGTATACACTAGGTATAATTTGTTGTTATTGAACATCCACTCTCTGTTTTGGTACTGCTTTAGACCACAGAAGGGTTTCAAATGACTATTTCCTCCGATAGTCACTGACTATTGTCTCTTAACTCAGAGCAGTATTTCATCCAGGAGTCATTAATGTCTCTATCTCTCTGTCCTCAGGACACTTAGCCAACGCTGCATCTGAGCTGTTGAAGCTGGACCACGAGGAACCCACGCTGACAGAGCCATACCTTTCCAAGCAGAAGAAACTCATGGTGAGACTGATAGCATGGCACCACACTGCACGAGAAGGGTTAGGGTTAGCATGACCCTAGATAGGGTTAGGGTTAGCATGGCACCACACTACACGAGAAGGGTTAGGGTTAGCATGACCCTAGACAGGGTTAGGGTTAGCATGACCCTAGACAGGGTTAGGGTTAGCATGACCCTAGACAGGGTTAGGGTTAGCATGGCCCTAGACAGGGTTAGGGTTAGCATGGCACCACACTACACGAGAAGGGTTTAGGGTTAGCATGACCCTAGACAGGGTTAGGGTTAGCATGGCCCTAGACAGGGTTAGGGTTAGCATGGCACCACACCGCACGAGAAGCGTAAAAAGGGCGAATCAATTATTGATATAATGCAATAGCAACAATAGACTTTTCCAGTCGCCCTATTTACCTTTTACGTGTGTGCATGTGTTTCTGTATGTTAGAGGCATATTAAGATTTCATTAAATGAAATGGCCTCACAAGATTGTTAAGATGACCTGATAATGGTCTGACTCATATTGTCACATACTGTACACAAACATCAAGCAATATGAGTTAGAGTAAGTTATTACGAAGGAGAGCAATTCCAACGTGGTTGTTATTTACAATGTTTGAGTGTGATGTAGGATAGATATTTCAAAATGACCCTAATTGCTTGCGTCAGGGTCTGTGCTAGTTCTGTATCGACCCATGATGAATCAACATGGATAGCTGTCATTGCCAGGGCCAATCTGCTGGCTAAAAAAATGGTTTCCTTTTAACGGGTTGGCTCAGCCCTTTAGACAGTACCTATATTTTCCATTGTTATTAGTTACACTGTTAAAAATAGGTTTATTTTACTCTGTTATTGTATTTCGAGGAGACATATAGATGCTTGCTTACCCCAGATGAAGACATGCCATAGCTCTCTGTTGTTCAAGACAGCTGTAGGTGCTCTGTTCTGAGACCAGTCTCTTGGCAGATGTTGTCCACCAATGTTTTCTGTGGCCTTCACCTATGAGCGGATAGCGACAATACGAGACTGCATAGACAGACATATTGATGGGTTGTACACATGAGACATGGGCTTGTTCTTGTGCTCACAGGCAAAAATATTGGACCACGATAATGTGACCTACCTAAAGAAGATCCTTGGAGAGTTGGCCATGGTACTAGATCAGGTAGAGGCCGAGTTGGAAAAGAGGAAAATTGAGTATGAAGGTGAGTGCAGATTATTACTGGTGTTTATGTCCTTCAGTTCAGACATTACATTATCAAACATGGTGGTCGTGTCCGAATACCTATATTAGCGCACAACTCACCTAAACTGCACATTAATTTCAACCATTTGGTCTAGTAGAATTCACTCCTCTTTTCCGACAACAGCTGATAATCAGATACACAAGCTGTACCAAAATGAGCGAATGGCGAGAGTCAACGCAATCATGCAGTAGATGACGCATTTGGCTTACTATTTCTATTTTTTCCGCATACTATTTAGTATGGGTATTTGGACATGGCGACTGTTTCATCTTGCTAGCCTGATCCCAGATCTGTTTGTCCCGTCTTATATGATCATAGGAGTTGCAGTTGGCACGATAGCACAAACAGATGTGGAACCTTGCTACTTTGTACCACTCTGCTACAGTAGCATGTTTTATTTTGGCAGGTCAAAAGTGTGAGTTGTGGCTATGTGGACCTGAATTTACATTAGCTGATGTCTGCCTGGGAGCCTTGTTGCACAGGCTTAAGTTCTTGGGACTCTCAAAGAAATACTGGGAGGACGGCAGCCGACCCAACCTCCAGTCCTTTTTCGAGCGGGTGCAAAAACGCTACGCTTTCCGAAAAGTTCTGGGCGACATCCACACAACCCTTCTGTCAGCAGTTCTACCCAATGCATTCCGAATGGTAAAAAAGAAGCCGCCATCTTTCTTCGGGGCCTCTTTCCTCATGGGCTCTCTGGGAGGGATGGGGTACTTTGCCTATTGGTTTCTAAAAAAGAAATATGTGTAGTGAGCGCCCCCCCTCCATGTCTTAAATGTTTGTGTATTTGTGTGATGTTTCAATTTTTCTGTAATGTTTTACAACAGGAGGAAAATATGAATCTATATAGGGAACACTATTACTTACCTAGGTGAACAAAGATAAGAACATTCCATACACAAAGGAATTGTTAACAGCACATTTTTCTGGTATTCCAATCCATCTATTTAATTTCTGGCTCCCTTCTTCAGGTCTCTATCAACCTACAGTATTACTTTCTAATTAGCTAATTTTGGAGGCATGCATTATCCAGTTATTTTAATTAACGGAACAAACTTATTTGTTTTTAATGATCATTAGGGCCATATTCCCTACACATGAGAGACAATGTCTTGACATTGCATCGCCATATCCAAAGTGGGGCTCATCCACACCCTGCACGTCACTAGTTTTATTAAGTCGTTTTTCATCACAGTTTTGGCGTTCACCTATTGCCCTTCATGCCTCTGTTGGCCATTGGTTTATTTTATTAAATCCTTCTGATACTTCCTGTGCTGCCAGATGAGAAGATAGGATAGTGAGACGTCCAGTCGGTCCCAATTCGCTCCCTTTCCTTTTCCCCCTTGACCATAATTGTTGTTGGCAGATTTGTAAGTTTCACCTCTGTTTATACCAATCCAGACCCTCCAGTTATGCAAACATTGAAGGATCTGGCCAAAGGAAAGGGGTAAGGAGTGAATTGGGACTGTATACAGACACTCTCAGCCATATACAGGCACTCCCTTTAAAGCACTATGAGAGTATATGCACTCCATCAATTCATTCATTAATAAAATGTGATTGTCATTTCTCACACCACAGTCTTGAGCTGATCATGAAGTGCTCTCTGACTTTAAAGTCAGAGAGGATGGGTCTGATAGAGAAATAATTTAAGTGTCAATTGAGCCATCCAAAATATTGAGCGAGGAATCACTCAGCGGCTTTTGACAGTGTCCATACAGAGTGACTATGAACTTATACATGGTTCAGTTAAATAGTCACATAAATAGCTGACATGTTGGTTTGATCCCAGCAACATTGAGCAGCACCAGTTTTAGTTCAATAATCCAAGCTTTTTTCTCCATAACTTGTATGACTAGCCATTTAAACTACACTCTTACACTATAAACCTCTTAGAAAACTGTGACAAGTGTTACAAAATTCTGGGAACTTTCAACATATTCCCTGGTTTTTCCAGAAATCCTAGTTGGAGGATTCCAGAATTCCTGCTTATTCTCTCCAGGATTCCCAGAATTAGGAGAGCATAAGCAGGAAATCCAGAATCCTCCAACTAGGATTCCTGGAAAACCAGGGAGTTGATTGAACGTTCACAGAATTTTGCAACCCAAATCCTCTGGAGTCTATCTGACCTATACAATGTTCCCCTCTGCTCAGAAGTGCTAGCATGTACACAGCTGGGGTTATAATTGTATAACTACAAGGATTTATTTCAATTGAAATAAGGTCTGGGTAAAAAAATAAAACATACAGTAACTTGACACTCAATGCATAACAAGACAACATACAAGACAGTAAGATCCAGTTCTGGTTTGCCACTGAAATAGCTCTTTCTCAATAGTCTTTACTCATGTCCTCCTTTTCAAAATGGCAGAGGGAAGTGAGGTGACAGGAGAGCATTAAAGTAGAAGACAAGAGAAACCTTGGATCTTCAGTTCCATCTCATTGTGAAGTCATGGGCAGCAGACTTCGACAAAGAACATGTTTCTTCCTTGTAGGAAAAGGCAAGATTTTTGAGTGAGCAGAGTAACCGTGCGTATGGTTGTTAACAGACTGCATGGCTGAAAAACGATGGCCAATGCTTCATTAACAGCGTGTCAGCTGTGTGGGGTATCTATGTTTAAGTACTAAATGGCACCCTATTCCCTATGTAGTGCACTACTTTTGACGAGGGACCATAAGGCTCTGATCAAAAGTAGTGCACTATGTTGGGAATAGGGTATAATTTTGGATTCACCTAAAGGTTTCACTTTGAATACTTGTCAAGACACACCTGGAACCGGTTTCTGAACACAAATTAAAGCTAGTCCTGGACTAAATGGCATGCTCAACAGAGAATCTCCATTGACATAACTTTTTAATCCAGGGACAGGCTTAATGTTTGTCTGGGAAACCAGCCCTACAAGTTCATCTGAAAACAGCAATTTGAGAAGTCACAGTTCATCTCATCACATTGGGTGTTTGTTGGTGAGAAGAAAACATTCACAACTGAATAACTGTCTGGCGTTTTCTTCATGTTGAGCTTTGGAGATCTATGTAATGGAAAGAACATTTGACACCAGTAGTTGCCTGTCTAACAATAACATAAAATGGCACAGGTTTGAAAATCTTAAGTTTGACTTTTTTTGTTGTTGCTGGAAGTAAGCAAGTTAACACATTTTACATTTAGCCTAGTACTCAACTAATACACTGGCTTTCATTATTAGCCATACAGTAGTTAAAAACAAGTGTGTCTACAATCCTTTCATTTGGTGGGTTTTTTCCTGGGACTTTCACTGATACATAAACTAACACTGTCTGGGTGTAATGCCAGAGACCAATTGAGAAATTACATTTCCATAACTAGCCTATCATTGTCAGTGTTTTTCTAGGTTTCATTATATCAATCACCATTGTTACCAATAATTCACTGCCTCTTAAAACGGAGTTCCTGCAAATGATGTATTTATTTCATATGGCTCACATAACTCTCAAGCCAAGGAATTCAACAAGTTGAGTAATCCTAGTTGTTATTTGTGGCCAATATATTTCACAATAGTATTTTTTATATTTATAAATATGCATTTATTTAGTGCTTTTGATGATGTCTGTTCATAAGCCTTAATTTATTCAATTGTCATCAAGGAAAAATAAATTCTGAAAATGAAAAACATAACTTGCAGTTTACAGAATTGTTATTTCAACATGATTGAATGTAATGCATTCTCTTATTTTGTACTATATGGCTTTTCGCAATGCTAAGCAAAAGACACAATTCTCCTGGTTATGAAGTGTTATAATGCATTGTCAGGCAACCTACTAAAAATACCTTTTATTTTACTTGCACATCATGCATCAATGCTGTCTACCAATATTCCCTTGGTAGTGCTGAGAATAAACAGATAGGCCTACAGCTAGTAGTAGCCATAATATGAATAGAACCTTTTGGTTCTGGAAATAATTGCATGTTGTCCTTTTAATGATTTGTAAAAAAACAAAAAACATTTAGGATATAATTTTGTCTGGCTATGTAAACCTTATGACTAAAACACAATGTTGATTGAGAGCTGCTGGACATTCAAGACATTTGGCATTTACATTTTAGTCATTTAGCATCTTATCCAGAGCGACTTACAGTTAGTACATTCATCTTAAGATAGCTAGGTGGGACAACCACATAACAACCACATAAGAACGGATCTCATTTCTATTTGGAGGGTTGTGTTACAAAAAAATGAGTTGGCAAAGCACCCAAAAATTTAAAATACCTTAAACTATTTAATTGTAAACATTCTCAAGTGTTCCCCACTACAGTTGATTACTTTATATATTTCTCTCCAATATACATTTCCACACAAATAAAATGAAAATTGAAACAAACTGAAAATGAACTAACACTAAAATGACACTCTCCAACCATACATACACATACTGCAAAGGCTTTCACAACAACATTGGCTTTTAAAAGTATTAAAAGTGACCAAGTATTATTCCAAAAAAATAGCACGACCCCCAGAGTTGTGGTGAATTCATTTTTCTTTATGTTGGGGTGCACACCTTTATCTTAAAAAAAAGTCAGTTTACTGCTTAAATTGAAATGAAATTGGCCCCAACCCTGGGGCCGACTAGCTAGTGGATAGGCCTAGGCATCAACGCCATGCACTGCACTGATCTCAGATGACATCAGTGTCATTTTAAGAACACCAGATGCCTACAGCCACACAGGGAGTCGAGACCCGCGTGTGCAAACCAACCCTGGCCCCCTGTCCAATGACCTTTCTGAAAGAAAGAAAAAAAACTTTAAATAGCAATAGTCAACTTGGAATGTGAGAAGAATGTCAATGTTTTTAACGTGAGTGTTTTGAAGGTGGCAGTCAAACATGTTACAGAGCCAATACATTAGGAGAGTAGGAGGTCTAGCCTAGTGCTAAGTAGTGCTGGTTTTAAGCTAGTTATCTCTGCTCTTTTGGCTGATATGGGAGACCAGGAGAGAAGGGCATTGAATACCATATCCGATATGTGACAAACCATGGCACAATCCCCAAAACTGTCCCGAGAAGCTTCTCAGGGAAAGAATGAAAGTACACCGAGGTACACACAAACATCCATATCCAGGTGATTACTATCCAATTAAGGGAAACATATAACAAATCCAAAACAGTATTCCTGTTCTTCTTCACCAGGTGCACCATAGGTGCCATTTCTTCGGCAATGATGAGTGCAGAGTACGACAGAATGAACGAGTGTCCTGAGATGGCAAAGCCGTCCCATTGACCCCCAGCATTCCTGCATGAGGTGATATCATCATGAGGGACTTGATCCATGGCTTCAGATTCAGGAACGTGACAGGTACCTGTGGCATTGTTGATGTAGGAAAAAAACTTGGTGATGGTGTACCAAATGGCTGTGGCCACCACCAATGAGCTCAGTCGCCGGAGGGCAAAGGTCAAGTTCTTGTATGACGTGAAGAGGATGAACGGGGTCAACAGCAGCAAGGACCAGCCCCAGGAAACTTTGACAAAATACCTGGAAGAGATACAGGAAGTGGTCATTTAGGTAGCACTGTCACACACAGTTGATAACCAGACTGCAGGTATTGGTAAATACATAGCTGCAGGCAAACTCTCTCGCTGACTGACGTGTGTCTAACGTGAGCCTAGAAGAAGAATTTGGTAAGGGGTTGTTGTAGCTAGCCATCTTAGCCCCATGTCACTCCTTCTTGACAATTTAAAGATGGTGCAATGGGCTGACGCACCATAGGGGGCACACTGCCTGCCCTCCTGGACATCTACAGCACCCAGTGTCACTGGAAGGCCAAGAAGATCAAGGACCTCAGCTACCCGAGCCACAACCTGTTCATCCTGCTACAACCGAGAGACTGATAAAGAGGTTCTATCCCCAGGCCATTTAACTAACCATGACCACATTCGCATAGAAATGTGAGTTATAGATCTGTCATACTAATTGAATGCAAGTCTAAGAAGCAGTAGATCTGTTCTGTGTGCTATTTCTATGCTTTTTCTTTCTTTCTAAGTTTAGTTTCCCCCCCCATCTTTTAGTTTTGTACACACCAGCTTCAAAAAACTGAAAATACATTTTGTTGTTGTTGATGGGAAATATATAAAAATATATTTAGATGGTACAATGACTCTACTGCTTGTTTTCTCACATTAACTGAAATTAGGCAAACTATATTAAGTGCCATAATGGTATTTTAGCGATCCATGGTAGATGTCCTTCCAAATAAATATGCCCCCCCACCACCACCCATCCAGCTGATTTGAGCTGCTGAACAGTACTTGTACTTGAGATGCGTTTATGAATGAGAAAGTGAACTTGCCATTTCCAAAAAGTTTAGAGGGGATGCCCTGCTTTGCGATGCATTGCTCTAGGACACCAACAGCCAGCCAGGGTGTCCAATTAAGCCTAATTCAACTGACACATTTGGCGATGTTCAACTTCAATTCACTTGGCACTATGTATTGTAGCTTAGCCATTCTCATTGATATTAAATTAGAGATTAGGCCATACTTTTGGTGAATTTACAAGGCATTGCAAGCCAAGACATTGAAAGACACAGATTATCAATACCCCTTGCTGGCTCACCTGCTCTTTTTATTTGCTATGAAAGATGGGAGTGTGTTCAGTCACAGAGTTTCTAAATCCAGAGGCGCAACATCGCAAGACTTCTGGGAATGCTTGCGAAACACACCAGGCAGAGGTTTGGGGTTTGAGAAGTCCATGAAAGAAGTAAAAAGTGTGCCTTAGTTGTACATTTTCTTGAAATCTAAAGGCACAACCTAGATCCGGGCCAATGTCTTAAGTAGTTGAACATGTTATTACTCCAAACTTGTGAAGGCGACAAACTGACATTTTCGTGAAAAACAACTTTATATTGAAGGAGTGCCTTTGATTTGACGGCCTATATATGCAGAGTTTGGCGTGAGACGACTGCTAGACCCGGTGACTGTTTCCTTTTCTATTGGAGAAGCAGTTTTATCCTATCTTCATACTGTACTGTGTATGGTTCAGTCTATTGCATGTAGAATATTTCAGCCTACTCATTGACAGACCCTACTTTAGTGTACTTGAGAGACAGTGCAAGCCAAGAAATTAAGAGAGCCTACAGCATTGTGACAGCCTATAGATATTTTGATTACCGCAGTTCTGACTGTAGGCCTGCTGGCTGACCTGCCTACCTATGCCGCTCCCATCTCTCTCCCTTCTCTTTGTTGTTAAAGATGCAAGAGATTGTATTCTCTGAAGTAGCCTATAGCAACTACTCAGTATCCTCCGTTGCAAAAATACTGAATCTTAGGAGTCGATTCCGCTACTTGAGTCGACAGGCAAGGAGTTGAGGAATCTATTATTTTGTAGTCGACAATCTCTCAACCAGTGCCATAAGGTGAACTTTGATACCGCCCATTAATAAGCAGTGCCCATTTTGTCAAAGCCAGGGGCTCAACATATTCCCAGCGCGCCTCTCCAGTGCAAAGTAAAATGGACAATATAAGAATGGACAATCACAACTGTTGTCCAAGAATTTCACCCCATTGTCATGATCAGTGGTTCAAGTTTGTATCTGACAAGCTGATAATAGCAAAAACAAAATACTTTGCATTTCCCACTGTGTAAACACATTGAAAAATAGGCTCACAATAACTCCTGATGAAGTTGGGTAGCATGAAAAAAGTATTGGTGTATGCATGTATTGGTTTTTGGTCTAGTCCGGACCAAATCAGATGTTTATGTTTGGTTCAGATTTTGTCCGGTCAGGACCAGCCTTGATTTGGACCAGACATAGACAATTACGTCTTTTCTACTTTCATTCAGAACCAACATCTGGGAAATACTTATTTTCCACTTTCATTCAGAACCGAAAATGAACCTGATTTTAAAATCCCGAAAATATGCATTTTAAACTTATGTAAAAATGCATATTTTCACTTGTCATTCATTACTTAAATTCAACGTCTGCACCTATCCGCTGTACAGTATTTGAAAAAAATATATAAAAAATAATCATGGCTGTGCTCGAAAGGGTTTGCCACTTCGTAAGCTAACTTAGGTGTTAGCTAGCCTACAGCCTCAATGATTATCGAGCTGTCATTGTGGCTAGCTAGTTTGCTAATGGGTAACCGCTACTTACATATTGACAACATTTCTTCTGTTGCTGAAATATGTCTCCGGAACGAGCTGTGTCCAATTTACAAAGGATCCCAATATTGAAATAGCAAAAAAAATCTGAGCCAATATAACACGGTTAAAAGGTTTACTCCAAAGTGCAGCAAAGTTGTCCACGATGACATCCACGGCTGCCATGTTGAAATGCTGACACTTGGAACAAGAATGATCTGGGGATTGGTAGGTATATCAGCCCTCTCTAGCCAATGAACTCTTTGAATGTCGCATTTTGGTGTTACGACAGGATGTCTTCTTCTCTGGTATATTCCACCCGGTTCTGACGAGGTGGAATAGAGCAGTGTTGGAAAAAGTAAACAATTGTCATACTGAAGTAAAAGTAAAGATACCCTAATAGAAAATGACTTAAGTGAAAGTCACCCAGTAAAATATTACTTGAGTAAAAGTTTGATTTTAAATATACTTAAGTATCAAAAGTAAATGTATTTGCTAAAATATACTTAAGTATCAAAAGTAAAAGAATAAATAATTTAAAATTCCTTATATTAAGCAAACCAGATGGCACAATTTATAGTTTAAAAAAAAGAATAATTAGGGATAGCCAGTGGCACACTCCAACACTCAGACATCATTTACAAACTGTGTTTAGTGAGTCCGCCAGATCAGAGGCAGTAGTGATGACCAGGGATGTTCTCTTGATAAGTGCGTGAATTTGACCATTTTCCCGTCCTCCTAAGCATAAAAAATGTTGGGTGTCAGGGAAAATGTGTGGAGTATGGAATGTAGTGAACAGTGAAGTGAAGTGAACAGTCTATGACTTGGGTGATGGGAGTCTGACAATTTGTTGGGCCTTCCTCTGACACTGCCTAGTATATAGGTCCTCAATGGCAATGAAGCTTGGCCCCAGTGATGTGCTGGGCCGTACGCACTACCCTCTGTAGAGCCTTCTGGTTGGAGCAGAGCAGAGCCGAGCAGTTGTCATACCAGGCGGCGATGCAACCGGTCAGGATGCTCTCAATTGTGCAGATTTTGGGGATCTGGGGACCCATGCCAAATCTTTTCAGTCTCCTAAGGGGGAAAAGGCGCTGTCGTGCACTCTTCACAACTGTCTTGGTGTGTTTGGACCATAATAGATTGTTGGTGATGTGGACGCCAAGAAACTTGAAACTCTTAACCCGCTCCACTACACTACTTTGTTGAAGCACCTTTGGCAGTGATTACAGCCTCAAGTCTTCTTGGGTATAACGCTGAAAGCTTGGCACACCTATATTTGGGGAGTTTCTTGCATTCTTCTCTGCAGTCCCTCTCAAGCTCTATGAGGTTGGATGGGGAGCGTCACTTCACAGCTATTTTCAGGTCTCTCCAGTGATATTTGATCGGGTTCAAGTCCGGGCTCTGGCTGGGCCACTCAACAACATTCAGACTTGTCCCGAAGCCACTCCTGCGTTGCCTCGGCTGTGTGCTTAGGGTCATTGTTTTGTTGGAAGGTGAACCTTCACCCCAGTCTGAGGTCCTGAGCCCTCTGGAGTAGGTTTTCATTAAGGATATCTCTGTACTTTGCTCTGTTCATCTTTCCCTCAATCCTGAATAGTCTACCAGTCCCTTCCACTCAAAAACATCCCCAAAGCATGATGCTGCCACCACCATGCTTCACCGTAGGGATGGTGCCAGGATTCCTCCAGACGTGACACTTGGCATTCAGGCCAAAGCGTTCACTCTTGGTTTCATCAGACCAGAGAATCTTGTTTGTCATGATCTGAGACTTTTAGGTGCCTTTTGGAAAACTCCAAGCGGGCTGTCATGTGCCTTTTACTGAGGAGGCCTGATTGATGGAGTGCTGCAGAGATGGTTGTCCTTCTGGAAGGTTCTCCCATCTCCACAGAGTAACTCTGGAGCTTTGTCAGAGTGACCATCAGGTTCTTGGTAACCTCCCTGACCAAGTCCCTTCTCCCCCAATTGTTAAGTTTGGTCGTGCGGCCAACTCTAGGAAGAGTCTTGGTGGTTCCAATCTTCTTCCATTTAAGAATGATGTAGGCCACTGTGTTCTTGGGGGACCTTCAATGCTGCACACATTTTTTCGTACCCTTCCCCAGATCTGTGCCTCGACATAATCCTGTCTCGTAGCTCTACAGACAATTCATTTGACCTCATAGTTTTGTTTTTGCTTTGACATGCACTGTTAACTGTAACCCTTACAGACCGGTGTGTGCTTTTCCAAATCATGTCCAATCAATTGAATTTACCGGAGGTAGACTCCAATCAAGTTGAAGAAACATCTCAAGGATGATCAATGGAAACAGGATGTATTTGAGCACAATTTTGTCTCATAGCAAAGGGTCTGAGTATTTATGTAAATAAGGTATTTCTGTTTTTCCATTGTAATAAATCAGCAAACATTTGTAAAACCATGTTTTCGCTTTGTCTTTATGAGGTATTGTGTGTAGATTGCTGAGATGTTTTATTCATGTATTTATTTATTTATTAATACATTTTAGAATAAGGCTGTAACTTAACAAAATGTGGAAAAAGTCAAGAGGTCCGAATACTTTCCGAATGCACTGTACATACAATGGTATGTGGACACCCCTTCAAATGAGTGGATTCAGTTATTTCAGCCACACCCGTTGCAGACAGGTATATATGCAATATCCATAGACAAAACTTGGCAGTAGAATGGCCTTACTGAAGAGCTCAGTGACTTTTAACATGGCATTGTCATAGGATGCTACCTTTCCAACAAGTCAGTTTATAAAATGTCTGCCCTGCTTGAGCTGCCCCGGTCAACTGTACGTGCTGTTATTGTGAAGTGGAAACGTCTCGGAGCAACAACGGCTCAGCCGCACACAAGCCTAAGATCACCATGCACAATGCCAAGGTCAGTAAAGGAAGAGAATGTGCTCAAGTCTAAATTCCCTTCTGTAACCCATTAAAAAGGATGCTTGGAACCAGACATTTATTTTTTATTTTGTATGATACCCATCAAGGACGAGACTGGTGAGGCCACCTCCAAGGTGATAGTGGACATCTTCAACACCCACGGTTCTCCTGAGGTCATCTCGAGTTTTGGAAGGTAGGCTATACCTTCCAAAACTGTTGAAAAGTAAATTTCTCCCTTTTATAACACCTTACAGGCTGTCATTGTAAATAAGAATTTGGGCGGGGTTATATCCTGCCTTGTTGGCTCTGTCTGGGAGTAACTTTGGACAAGGTCTCCTGTATCTATGCTGCAATAGTCTATGTGCCAGGGGTCTAGGGTCAGTCTGAAATATCTGGTGCAATTATTTTATTATTATTATGTTTATTTGTCAGGGACCATGTATAACATGCCATTGCACCAGATTTAGCTAGATAGCTCATTTTCATCTGTAGTCCCTGGGCAGAAAACAATCAACATTAATACATCAATGTCTTATCTGGTGTCCTGTGTGATCTTAGATTTACTCCCTCTAATTTCCCATCTCTCCCCTCCCGGAGGACCTGAGCTCTTGGACCATGCCTCAGGACTACCTGACCTGACGACTCCTGGCTATCCCCATCCCCAATCCACCTGGTCCTGCTGCTGATCCAGTGTCTGCTGCTGTTCTGCCTGTGGCTATGGAACCCTGACCTGTTCAACAGTCGTGCTACCTTGTCCTGGACCTGCTGTTTCGACTCTCTCTCTCTCTTTACTGCACCTGCTGTCTCGACCTCAATGCTCGGCTATGAAAAGCCAACTGACATTTACTCCTGAGGTCCTGACCTGTTGCACCCTTGATAGCCACTGTGATTATTATTTGACCCTGCTGCTAATCTATTAACGTTTGAACATCTTGAAGAACGATCTGGCCTTGATGGCCATGTACTGTTATAATCTCCAACCGGCATATCCAGAAGAGGACTGGCCACACCTCACAGTCTGGTTGCTCTAGGTTTCTTCCTAGGTTCCAGCTTTTTCAAGAGTTTTTCCTAGCCACCATGATTCTGCATTACTTGCTCTTTGGGGTTTTAGATTCAGTTTCTGTATAAGCACGTGACAACTGCTGATGTAAAAAGGGCTTTATAAATACATTTGAGTGCTTGATAATATGAATTACCCTGAGACCACGTTGTCCTATCAGTATAGCCATATCTGAAAAACACAGAATTCGGATTGTATTTTGTAATAGATAAGGTTATATCTAACAGATCAGATACTTGTAGAGTTACCACCACGATGCAGTCATTTCTAAAGTAAAATGTAAAGAAAGAAAAAAATTGGCATCCATTATACCTTTTTGTTCGCAAATGTAATAAATCTGCTTCATTTATTGTTACAGAATAATACGTCGTTTTCAGTTATATAGGCTATTGTTATATCAGTTTCCCAACGGTATGGGACCAGGCATCGCATGGCCCCTAGATGGCTGTCTAAGCATGAGGGATATTGAACTCGAGGGTTCAGAAGTGGGCTATCCTTCAGTGTAGCTTGATGCACTTGGACTTGGCCAATAAGCTTCTCTTAGAAATCACATTTCCCCATCAGTGTCTTGTGTTTGGCTGTCGTTCTTGAGATCACTCTGTCTCAAGAATCCATGCCTGACTGTACAGTCTGGGCTGGGTTGAGGTGAAACACTGGTGTTTGAAATTAAATGGTTACAGATTTCAACAAATGTCTGGCAGAGGCAGGCATAGTTTAGAGGGAATATGCTAGTTACATTTGGACGTCCAATTGAAATCTTGAGTCAAATCTTTACCATGTGTTGGTACAAGACGATTATAGAACATTTTTCAATGTGTTGCACATTACAGCAGACACTGCAGTTTGAAATTGACATTGCTTTATAACAGTGACATGAACATACTTTACTAAACTTACTTTACTGTTGTTCAGAGACTATTGTAGTCTAAATTTTTCCAGGCAAACCCTGTGTCCTTAGCGGAATGATAAAGGTGGTTATGATATCCGGCTCGGTGCTTTCTGATCATTTGTCAATATAACATTTGATGGATTGGTGAGCAGCCAGAGATTACACATGTTGGTTGGATCAATATGTTTCCCAAGCAAGAGCAGGCAGCTTTTGCAGTATTTTTGTTGGTCTGTTTTCAAGCAAGGACAAGAAACATTTATGATTATGATGCATTGCAAAATGTATGATAAATATGATCACATACACACGGTATTGAATGCCTCAACAAATCCAGTCATTGTTCAAATTGAGGGCAAAAAATCACTGCAAACTAATTTAAAAGTCAGTTGGCAAGAGTGTGGAGGGAGACCCTTTCCAAGTTTCTCTGGAGTTTCAAAATGTTGAACAAATACTGTGCAGGAGATAAAACATTGGATGCTGTCCTGCAGACATTTTGGCCCAATGATCAAGAGGGTCTGGACTTACCCAGAGTACAACACTTAGACTGTACATTTTTTAAACAAACTCCCCTGACCTGGCCGTATAGGGTGCCAACTCTACATGCATTCCCCCACAATGACTGGCATGGTGACTACTGTCTGTTTTACTGTCCATGTGTTTATTGACTTCAAGCTGAAAAACAAAGCAGACCCAACTGTGTCTGAGACCTTTCCCTAATTGACATAAGTATCAACAACTCCTACCAAGTTTTTTCTTTAATTGATCTCCTTGCTTGGAGAGTAATGCAGTCAGTGTTATTTTCCCCTTGACTATGGGATATATTTGCTGTACATTCTAGACTGTTAGTTGTGTGTCTGCTGTGACACAGAGGTAGAGCCTATATTTCACCTGCCAAACCTCTTCCCTCAAGGCACCAGCTGCTAATGTAGTTTTTTGTTTTTTTTGTAAGGTTGATTTTATGCTCACTGAAGGTAAATATGGGGTCCATTTAGTGTGCAGAGATTTTCTGTGCCATGCATTTGGCACTACCTAGACACTACGAGGTCACAGTGTGCTTTTGTATGCAAGGCCACAGTCAACTCTGTCTAGACCCAGACAGATGATGTCATATTGCAGGGCCAGGGGGTGGGATTGTCTCTGGCCTGATTGTCTGGTCTGGGTATCATCCTCCCAGGCTTCAGTCTGACCTACTCCAAGCTTTCCCGAAGAAAGGTCTGGTCAGATTTATTGGACAGTTAGCAATGCTTCAGCAGAGTTCCACTCGATAAATCACCAGTCCAGACCTGGGTTTGAATAGTATTTGACATAATTTCAAATACTTTAGCTGTGCATGATTGTTAAGCTTTCCTGTTGCAATGTAAGCGATAAAGCACTCCCAAAAGTGCAAACCATGCCTATCTGGCACTCCAGGCAGGCTAAAATAAACTCTCAAAGTATTTGAAAGATTTCAAATAATTTTGACCCAGGTCTATACCAGCCTGGCAATTATTCATTTGGTGTTTTAGGTGATCGGCTATTTGAATACTAAGTGACATAATCTTCTAAAAGAGTAGGCCTAGTTGTTTTGGCTTGAGGGATCGTGTAGTTTGTGATCATGTACAGTAAATGTCAAATAAATACATGGAAGAGAAGACTGAGTGAATGTTGTGCTGAATTTCACACAGTTTACACTTTTGGGACTATTTCCGTTGGTTCCATTGTACCAGACCAATTCAATCAAGCACAGCTTGATTATTTGAAGTGTTTGACATAATGTATTTGACCCAGGTCTGATACACATTATATAGCACAATATTACGCTGTGGCTAATGTGTCAATCAGCATGGTTTCCTCTCTACTTGTGGTGCTGGGAATAACAGTATCTTGTCTTTCTAAAGTTCACTGACGTACATAAAACACACAAATGCTCCAGAAGTAGGCCTAATAATGTGTGAAGGATTCAATTCTATAACATTGTCATTTTTGGACCTTCATAACACCTGTCAAACCATTAATTGTGTCTAAATGCCTGGCTGAAAGTTTCTCCTAGAAAGCAGAATGTTCAATTCTTTCAGTTCCTCTAAATTCCACCAGGAACGATGACCCAATTGTCACTGTCTCCCTCCGTCTCTCTATGTTTCTCTATGTGCTGCTACATCACTGGGTACATTTGGTTTTCTTGCTACCAAAACAAAGTTTGGACAAAGTTTTCTGACATGAAAAAAAACAACGGATCATTACATGGAAGCAGCAGGAGCATAGAGAGCAGGACTCTTTCTTGGATTCATGCTAAATGACGTGCTTCACACAGGGATAGCTAGGCGTTACTCTACCATTTCCTTGACTGGGAGTGGAGGGAAAACCACACAGCTGTGCACTCCTTGACCTTCATGTCTACAATTAGTTGTTATTCAACATCCAACTGGCCTGGGACTGGGAGAAAACAAGGAAATATCACTGCTGACTGCTCATATGTACTGACTCTTGAGGCAATGAGTTTGTCTGAGGAGGAGGAAATTATTTTTTGACAAGCTTGTTGCCTACATTACACCCAAACACACCAATAACACAATCACCCAACATGTCCTGTTCCATCCCATAATGTTGCATCATTCATCTAAATATTACATGATAGTCCATGTCCTCCTCCTTGTAGGCTACTACTGTGCAGGTTTGATGGATCCATTTGATATTGCCACAACATTTTTCCTCTCCTTTGATGTGTGATGACAGAACTGGTAACTATGTGGCAGAAGTGACATGGGTGTGCTTGTTGCTATATTTAAATGCTAGCCCTGACAAGGTTCTGTTGTCAGTCGTAGACCTGGCACTTTGTGTCTCATGGTCATCCTTCATTTTATCATAACCAACACCAAAACATTCCATTGATGTAACTCTAAAGATAACAGTTTGATTCAGGCCAGTGTCACTGGAAAAAGCCAATTGCTTAAAAATGATGACAACAGCAACTGTATGACACAGCGCTAAGAGACCATTAGGTCAGTGTCTATTATATAATCATGCTGGTTGGCACATATATCCAACATATTAAAGTATACAAACATGTTAAGTGAAATAAAGTATTTCTCTAATTATTTTCTTCCCATAACAAGTAATTCAAACAACTGTCTAAATAAAGTACAACATGAATGTCCACGTCTTTTGTGGTACTACCACTGCAAATCAGTGAAGATTGAAGATCACCAGACGTTGAGAGTAAACCTTGACACAGACAAGGGTCTATAGCTTTCTGGTGACCTCCTATGACTTCCTGAGCTCACACAGACTCTTTGAAGGAGTTTGCTGTGCATTTTAGACACTCAATCGCAAAGTCTGACAACACTACTAGACTGTGTTGAGGTATTTTTGAAGGCTTTGAAATTGGGGCATACAATTGAGTGATCAGGTTTTACAGGCATATGAAATTGGCTTTAGTTCAAGATTGGTTGTTTTGTAAGCATTTGACCATGGCTGCATGGACAGCCTGCCAATCTTTTGAAAAAAGGAGGACATGTTTAATGAAGCAACAAAGACTTTGGCTGGCGAGGAAATTAAGGCACCATGCTTTTCATAACCTACATACTAACATAAATCACAAGAGCATGTCAAATGTAACTCAAAAGGGCAAAATGCTTGTGTTTCTACTCAGTTGCCTATAGTCAGAGTTCCAGAACTCTCTGGAACCTATTCCTGAACCTAATCACTGTCACCATGGTGATCCTAACTGGACTAGGTCAACCTGGCAGTATGTCTTGATTTACAGAATAAAAACAAACCTCTCAAGTAAAAATTTGATGACAACTCAACAGAGTCTAGAGTGCTGATTCTGCTTTTTGGTATTGTATCGATTTCTGCAATATACCCTGTTTTCATCCTTTCACATACCAATAAGGCCGAAGTTAACACAGACAATCTGTCAGTGAATTATAAGGTTTTTATGAATAATGGCAGTACAATTTAGTGTTTAGATCAGGGCTGTTCAATGTCACTCCTGGAGGGCCAAAACACTTTCATCCTCTCCTTCTAATAAGGGACTAATTCAGACCTACACTCTTCGAAAAAAAAGGGTTATTCAGCTATCTCTGTAGGGCAGGGCTGCCCAACCCTCTTCCTGAAGATCTACAGTCCCGTGGGTTTTCAGTCCAACCCTAATTTAACACACCTGATTCTACTAATTATCTGCTCAACAAGACCTTAACTAGCTGAATCGGATATGCAAAATTAGGGTTGGATTGAAATTCTACAGGACAGTAGATCTCCAGGAAGAGGGTTTGGCAGCCCTTCTGTAGGGGAAAATTTTTGGTTCCAGGTAATGGGGACAGCCGAAGAACCCTTTTAGGTTCTAGATAGCACCTTTTTTCTAAGAGTTTAGATCACCAGGTGATTGCAACTAACCACCAGGTAGAAAAAAAAACTCCAGAACCAGGAATGTTCCATTCTGGTTAAGTTAGTGACCTCAAGTATCCGAAACTTCATCAGAAAGATCCCACTTACAGGTTCCAAACATCTTGTGCAGACCTGAGGTAAAGAGGAAACAGATATCACACAACACCTTTACTGTAATTTGGTTTCTATTCACGATGGCTGTGTGGAATTGAAATAATTCAAATATTGAATTTGACGTCCCATATACAGTACACACACTACTCTGTCACACTGTCCGGGCGAATTATTTTTGCCAGGTCATTCAAATGGGAAATGTCCATATACCATAAATACTCTATATAAAAATGTATGGGGTTTATTTTCATTTCCTATACATTTTTCCATTGTGTGGTCTGGCTGCTCCTTGTTCCATGAGTGTCACATTCCTCTCACACCAACATGATGTCAAGATTAGCCAGAGTTGAGGGAATGTCAATTATTTCACCACACATAGGTCCAGTTAGTACCTAAAGCAGGCATCAATATAGTTGTTCCTCAATTATTTATTCTAAACAGGATGCTTTTCAGGAAGTCTTATATTTTACTGACAAAATTATGGGTTTTCACTTGCATGAAAAAATTGTACTTATTGCAGTTAGCATTTAGGCCAATTTGACTGAAATCCATTAAACTCTCTACTATAAACTGGTTAAACAAATAAGGACTGAGATCCCAAGCTTTTCCTATCCACTCAATGTGAGAGACTCACTGGAAGACCTAAGTTAAAGACTGCTGGTAATTCTGTACACATACCATGTTTCTCCTGGGACATGGCATAGAGGCAGAGCAGGGTTTCCCAAACTCGGTCCTGGGGCCCACCCTGGGTGCACATTTTGTTTTTTGCACTAGCACAACACAGCTGATTCAAATAATCAAAGTTTGATAATGAGTTGGTGATTTGAATCAGATGTGTAGTGCTAGGATCAAGTTTGGCAAACCCTGGGGAAGAGAATGGATGGAGCCTCCAAAATGTAAAGACATTTCCATAGGATTCCATGGCATACATCCAGGGTATTTCCTGGCTGTGACACATTCTTTATTAATTCCACAATACATTCAGAGGTTTGGTGGTCAATGGTTAGACTATGCTGTTTTTTTCTCCGTTATTGAAACTAAAGTATAGAATAGTGCCTCATGTATACAGTACTCACAGTCTTCTAGAGAAACATAATATGCAATTGTAACCGTTTGACATGCCAACCGTATGTGTAACTACAGTTGAAGTCGGATGTTTACATACACCTTAGCCAAATACATTTAAACTCAGTTTTTTACAATTCCTAACATTTAATCCTTGTAAAACTTCCCTGTCTTAGAATCCACACTTTATTGTAAGAATGTGAAATGTCAGAATAATAGTAGAGAGAATGACTTACTTCAGCTTTTATTTCTATCATCACATTCCCAGTGGGTCAGAAGTTTACATACACTCAATTAGTATTTGGTAGCATTGCCTTTAAAATGTTTAACTTGGGTCAAACTTTTCGGGTAGCCTTCCACAAGCTTCCCACAATAAGTTGGTGAATTTTGGCCCACCTCCTGATAGAGCTGGTGTAACTGAGTCTTTTTCAGTTCTGCCCCCAATTTTCTATAGGATTGAGGTCAGGTCTTTGTGATGGCCACTCCATTACCGTGACTTTGTTGTCCTTAAACCATTTTGCCTCAACTTTGGAAGTATGCTTGGGGTCATTGTCCATTTGGAAGACCCATTTGTGACCAAGCTTTAACTTCCTGACTGATATCTTGAGATGTTGCTTCAATATATTCACATAATTTTCCCTCATAATGCATCTATTTTGTGAAGTGCACCAGTCCCTCAAGCAGCAAAGCACCCCTACAACATGATGCTGCCACCCCCATGCTTCACGGTTGGGATGGTGTTCTTCGGGTTGCAAGCCTCCCCCTTTTTCTTCCAAACATGGTCATTATGGCAAAACAGTTCTCTTTTTGTTTCATCAGACCAGAGGACATTTCTCCAAAAAGTACGATCTTTGTCCCCATGTGCAGTTTCAAACCGTAGTCTGGATTTTCTATGGCGGTTATGGAGTGGGGTCTTCTTACTTGCTGAGCGGCTTTTCAGATTATGTTGATGTAGGACCTGTTTTACTGTGGATATAGATACTTTTGTTCCTGTTTCCTCCAGCATCATCACAAGGTCCTTTGCTGTTGTTCTGGGGTTGATTTGCACTTTTCACACCAAAATACGTTCCTCTCTAGGAGACAGAATGCGTCTCCTTCTTGAGCGGTATGGCGGCTGCGTGGTCCCATGGTGTTTATACTTGCATACTATTGTTTGTACAGATGAACGTGGTACCTTCAGGCATTTGGAAATTGCTCCCAAGGAAGAACCAGACTTCCGGAGGTCTACAATTTTTTTTCTGAGGTCTTGGCTGATTTCTTTTGATTTTGCCATGATGTCAAGCAAAGAGGCACTGAGTTTGAAGGTAGGCCTTGAAATACATCCACAGGTACACCTCCAATTGACTCAAATGATGTCAATTAGTCTATCAGAAGCTTCTAATGCCATGACATAATTTTCTGTAATTTTCCAAGCTGTTTAAAGGTACAGTCAACTTAGTGTATGTAAACTTCTCACTCACTGGAATTGTGATACAGTGAATTATTAGTGAAATAATCTGTCTGTAAACAATTGTTGGAAAAAGTACTTGTGTCATGCACAAAGTAGATGTCCTAACCGACTTGCCAAAACTATAGTTTGTTAACAAGAAATTTGTGGAGTGGTTGAAAAATGGGTTTTATGAATCCAACCTAAGTGTATGTCAACTTCCGTCTTCAAATGTATATATGGTATAAAAACCTTTTGATTAAGTCCCTAACCACTGATTTAATCACTGTAACTACCTCTCCTTTGCCATTTACAGTTTAAGTTTTCCACTGACGATGCCAGTGTCTTGGCGATCTCTTTGACCTCACGCTGCTGGTAGAGCTTTGCCAGTTGTTGCCGTGTTGTGTACCTTGGCAGTTCCATGGCACTTGTGCCGTGTAGTGTACATTGGCAGTGCCAGAACCTTCTTTCCTAGAAATCACCAGGACAGCTGGAGATGAATGCTAATGCTGCAGTGTCAGGGACTTTCAAAATAGGACCATTAATGCTTAACATGCATTCTTCTCTCTTTTCATTCTTAAAGGCTTTCTGCTTATTTATTGTTATTTTTAATTTTGTTTTATTGAAACAACCTGGGGATGGCTGGGGAGGTAGAGGGCCAGCCAAAGCATGTGTTCTACGATGACAAACAGCTCTTTAGGCAGACCTCAACACTCCCCAAAAATATTGGTAAATAAACATGTCCCAAACTCCAAACGAAATGGATAGTTTTTATAGCCGTTTTCTCCCCTGAATAATCTGCTCCTTCTTTTGATGGAAAAATCTAATTCTATTGTTAATCTATATGGTTAATCTATATGGTTAATCTATATGGTTAATCTATATGGAAGGATGAACCACACAATCTTAATTATTCAGTTGTACTATTTTTCAAGTAAGCAATACATCTAAACAAGAAAATACAAAAAAAAATGGCTATGTTTTTAACAATTCTATAGAAACAGAATAGAATTCATAAAGTACAGTATATACAGTACCCCCGGAGAGTATTCAGACCACTTGACTTTTTCCACATGTTGTTACGTTACAGCCTTATTCTGAAATGGATTCAATAAATAAAACTTCTCAGCAATCTACCCCATAATGACAAAGCGAAAACAGGGTTTTAGAAATGTATGCAGGGCTATCGACGTTAAGGCTAATCTGAAGATGGTGCTGGCTAAAGCTAAAACTGGTGAGTGTAGAGATTATAGAGATACTGTTATCCACGTCGGCACCAACAATGTTAGGATGAAACAGTCAGAGGTCACCAAGCGCAATATAGCTTCAGCCTGTAAATCAGCTAGAAAGATGTCAGCATCGAGTAATTGTCTCTGGCCCCCTCCCAGTTAGGGGGAGTGATGAGCTCTACAGCAGAGTCTCACAACTCAATCACTGGTTGAAAACTGTTTTCTGCCCCTCTAAAAATATAGAATTTGTAGATAATTGGCCCTCTTTCTGGGACTCACCCGCAAACAGGACCAAGCCTGGCCTGTGACGGACTGGAGGGGTGGAGCTGGAGGGGCTCTCTCATCTTATCTCTCATCTCATCTCATCTCTCATCTTAGCTGGAGGGGTTCTCTCATCTTATCTACCAACATAGAAAGGGCATTATCCCCTCTAGCTCCACAATGAAATAGGGTGCAGGCCAGGCAGCAGGTTGTTAGCCAGCCTGCCAGCTTAGTGGAGTCTGCCACTAGCACAGTCAGTGTAGTCAGCTCAGCTATTCCCATTGAGACTGTGGCTGTGCCTCGACCTAGGTTGGGAAAAACTAAACATGGCGGGGTTCGCCTTAGCAATCTCACTAGAATAAAGACCTCCTCCATTCCTACCATTATTGAAAGAGATCGTGATATCTCACATCTCAAAATAGGGCTACTTAATGTTAGATCCCTCACTTCAAAGGCAGTTATAATCAATGGACTAATCACTGATCATAATCTTGATGTGATTGGCCTGACTGAAACATGGCTTAAGCCTGATGAATTTACTGTGTTAAATGAGGCCTCGCTTCCTGGTTACACTAGTGACCATATCCCCCGTGCATCCCGCAAAGGCGGAGGTTTTGCTAACATTTACGATAGCAAATTTCAATTTACAAAAAAAAACCTGACGTTTTCGTCTTTTGAGCTTCTAGTCATGAAATCTATGCAGTCTATTCAATCACTTGTTATAGCTACTGTTTAAAGGCCTCCTGGGCCGTATACAGCGTTCCTCACTGAGTTCCCTGAATTCCTATCGGACCTTGTAGTCATAGCAGATAATATTCACATTTTTTGTGATTTTAATATTCAAATGGGAAAGTCCACAGACCACTCCAAAAGGCTTTCCGAGCCATCATAAACTCAATGGGTTTTGTCCAACATGTCTCTGGACCTACTCACTGTCACAGTCATACTCTGGACCTAGTTTTTTCCCATGAAGTGGATGTTGTGGATCTTAATGTTTTTCCTCATAATCCTGGACTATTGGACAACCATTTTATTACGTTTGCAATCGCAACAAATAATCTGCTCAGACCCCAACCAAGGAGCATCAAAAGTCGTGCTATAAATTCTCAGACAACCCAAAGATTCCCTGATGCCCTTCCAGACTCCCTCTGCCTACCCAAGGACGTCAGAGGACAAAAATCAGTTAACCACCTAACTGAGGAACTCAATTTTACCTTGCACAATACACTAGATGCAGTTGCACCCCTAAAAACATTTGTCATAAGAAACTAGCTCCCTGGTATACAGAAAATACCCGAGCTCTGAAGCAAGCTTCCAGAAAATTGGAACGGAAGTGGCGCCACAGCAAACTGGAAGTCTTCCGACTAGGTTGGAAAGACAGAACCGTGCAGTATTGAAGAGCCCTTACTGCTGCTCGATCACCCTATTTTTCCAACTTAATTGAGGAAAATAAGAACAATCTGAAATTTATTTTTGATACTGTCGCAAAGCTAACTAAAAAGCAGCATTCCCCAAGAGAGGATGGCTTTCACTTCAGCAGTAATAAATTCATGAACTTCTTTGAGGAAAAAAGCATGATCATTAGGAAAAAAATGACAGACTCCTTTTTAAATCTGCGTATTCCTCCAAAGCTCTGTTGTCCTGAGTCTGCACACCTCTGCCAGGACCTAGGATCAAGAGAGACACTCAAGTGTTTTAGTATAATATCTCTTGACACAATGATGAAAATAATCATGGCCTCTATTCCAACTAAACTACTGAAAGAGCTGCTTCCTGTGCTTGGCCCTCCTATGTTGAACATAATAAACGGCTCTCTATCCACCGGATTTGCACCAAACTCACTAAAAGTGGCAGTAATAAAGCCAATCTTGAAAAAGCCTAAACTTGACCCAGAAAATATAAAAAACTATCAGCCTATATCGAAACTTCCATTCCTCGCAAAAATGTTAGGAAAATCTGTTGCTCAGCAACTCACGGCCTTCCTGAAGACAAACAATGTATACAAAATGCTTCAGTCTGGTTTTAGACCCCATCATAGCACTGAGACTGTACTTGTGAAGGTGGTAAATGTCCTTTTAATGGCGTCAGACCGAGGCTCTGCGTCTGTCCTCGTGCTCCTAGACCTTAGTGCTGCTTTTGATACCATCGATCACCACATTCTCTTGGAGAGATTGGAAACCCAAATTGGTCTACATGGGCAAGTTCTGGCCTGGTTTAGATCTTATCTCTCGGAATGATATCAGTTTGTCTCTGTGAATGGTTTGTCCTCTGACAAATCAACTGTACATTTTGGTGTTCCTCAAGGTTCCATTTTAGGACCACTATTGTTTTCACTATATATTTTACCTCTTGGGATGTCATTTGAAAACATAATGTTAACATTCACTGCTATGCGGATGACACACAGCTCTACATTTCAATGAAACATGGTGAAGCCCCAAAATTGCCCTCGCTAGAAGCCTGTGTTTCAGACATAAGGAAGTGGATGGCTGCAAATGTTCTACTTTTAAACTCGGAGAAAACAGAGATGCTTGTTCTAGGTCCCAAGAAACAAAGAGATCTGTTGAATCTGACAATTAATCTTGATGGTTGTACAGTCGTCTCAAAAAAAACTGTGAAGGACCTCGACGTTACTCTGGACCCTGATCTCTCTTTTGACAAGCATTTCAAGACTGTTTCAAGGACAGCTTTTTTCCATCTACGTAACATTGCAAAAATCTGAAACTTTCTGTCCAAAAATGATGCAGAAAAATGTATCCATGCTTTTGTTTCTTCTAGGTTAGACTACTGCAATGCTCTGCTTTTCGGCTACCCGGATAAAGCACTAAATAAACTTCAGTTAGTGCTAAATATGGCTGCTAGAATCCTGACTAGAACCAAAAATTGTGATCATATTACTCCAGTGCTAGCCTCCCTACACTGGCTTCCTGTTAATGCAAGGGCTGATTTCAAGGTTTTACTGCCAACCTACAAAGCTTGCTCCTACCTATCTTTCCAATTTGGTCCTGCTGTACATACCTACATGTACACTACTGTCACAAGATGCAGGCCTCCTAATTGTCCCTAGAATTTCTAAGCAAACAGCTGGAGGCAGGGCTTTCTCCTATAGAGCTCCATTTTTATGGAATGGTCTGCCTACCCATGTGAGAGATGCAGACTCAGTCTCAATCTTTAAGTCTTTACTGAAGACTCATCTCTTCAGTAGGTCATATGATTGAGTGTAGTCTGGCCCAGGAGTGTGAAGGTGAATGGAAAGGCTCTGGAGCAACGAACAGCCCTTGCTGTCTCTGCCTGGCTGGTTCCCCTCTCTCCACTGGGATTCTCTGCCTCTAACCCTATTACAGGGGCCGAGTCACTGGCTTACTGGTGCTCTTCCATGCCGTCCCTAGGAGGGGTGCGTCACTTGAGTGGGTTGAGTCACTGACGTGATCTTACTGTCTGGGTTGGCGCCCCCCCTTGGGTTGTGCCATGGTGGAGATCTTTGTGGGCTATACTAGGCCTTGTCTCAGGATGGTAAGTTGGTGGTTGAAGATATCCCTCTAGTGGTGTGGGGTCTGTGCTTTGGCAAAGTGGGTGGGGTTATATACTGCCTGTTTGGCCCTGTCCGGGGTATCATCGGATGGGGCCACAGTGTCTCCTGACCCCTCCTGTCTCAGCCTCCAGTATTTATGCTGCAGTAGTTTATGTGTCGGGGGGCTAGGATCAGTCTGTTATATCTGGAGTACTTCTCCTGTCTTTTACGGTGTCCTGTGTGAATTTAAGTATGCTCTCTCTAATTCTCTCTTTCTATCTTTCTTTCTTTCTTTCTCTCTCTCGGAGGACCTGAGCCCTAGGACCATGCCTCAGGACTACCTGGCATGATGACTCCTTGCTGTCCCCAGTCCACCTGGCCGTGCTGCTACTCCAGTTTCAACTGTTCTGCCTGCGGCTATGGAACCCTGACCTGTTCGCCGGACATGCTACCTGTCCCAGACCTGCTGTTTTCAACTCACTAGAGACAGCAGGAGTGGTAGAGATACTCTTAATGATCGGCTATGAAAAGCCAACTGACATTTACTCCTGAAGTGCTGACTTGTTGCACCCTCGATAACTACTGTGATTATTATTATTTGACCGTGCTTCTACACCTGTATTGCTTGCTGTTTGGGGTTTTAGGCTGGGTTTCTGTACAGCACTTTGAGATATCAGCTGATGTACGAAGGGCTATATAAATACATTTGATTAGATTTTACCATGCTGGTCATTTATAAACATTTGAACATCTTGGCCATGTTCTGTTATAATCTCTACCAGGCACAGCCAGAAGAGGACTGGCTACACCTCATAGCCTGGTTCCTCTCTAGGTTTCTTCCTAGGTTTTGGCCTTTCTAGGGAGTTTTTCCTAGCCACCGTGCTTCTGCACCTGCATTGCTTTCTGTTTGGGGTTTTAGGCTGGGTTTCTGTACAGCACTTTGAGATATCAGCTGATGTAAGAAGGGCTTTATACATACATTTGATTTGATTTATACAAATATAAAAAACAAAAATACCTTATTTACATAAGTATTTAGACCCTATGAGATTGGACATAATTTAGAAAGGCACACACCTGTCTATATAAGGTCCCACAGTTGACAGTGTACGTCAGACAAAAAAACAAGCCATGAGATCAAAGGAATTGTCCATAGAGCTCTGAGACAGGTTTCTGTCGAGCCACAGATCTGTGTAAGGGTACCAAAACATTTCTGCAGCATTGAAGATCCCCCAAGAACACATTGGCCTCTATCATTCTTAAATGGAAGAAGTTTGGAACCACCAAGACTCTTCCTAGAGCTGGCCGCCCTGCCAAACTGAGCAATCGGGGAAGAAGGGCCTTGAACAGGGAGGTGACCAAGAACCCAGTGGTAACTCTGGCAGAGCTCTAAAGTCTCACTGTGGAGATGGGAAAACCTTCCAGAAGGACAACCATCTCTGCAGCACTCCACCAATCAGGCTTTCATGGTACAGTGGCCTGGCAGAAGCCACTCCTCAGTAAAAGGCATATGACAAACCATTTTGAGTTTGCTAAAAGGCACCTAAAGACTCTCAGACCATGAGAAACAATATTCTCTGGTCTGATGAAACCAAGATTGAACTTTTTGGCCTGAATGCCAAGCGTCACGTCCTTGAGTGGCCCAGCCAGAGCCCGGACATGAACCTGATAAAACATCTCTGGAGAGACCGCTCTCAATCCAACCTGACAGAGCTTGAGAGTATCTGCCGAGAAGAAAGCGTGAAACTCCCCGAATACAGGTGTGCCAAGCTTGTAGGGACATACCCCAACAAGACTCGATGCTGTAATCGCTGCAAAGGTGCTTCAACAAAATACTGAGTTAAAGGTCTGAATAGTTATGTAAATGTAATCTTTATATAAATTGTATAAATTAGCACAAATTTCTGAAAACCTGTTTTTGCATTTTCATTATTGGGTATTGTGCGTAGATTGATGAGGGGAAAAAACTATTTAATACATTTTAGAATAAGGCTGTAACATAACAAAAAAGTCAAGGGATCTGAATACTTTCCAACGGCACTGTGTATATATATTTAAATGATTACTGGAAAATCTTGTGTTTGTGTTTTTTACAGGACCGAGTTTACATAATGACTGTATTGAGAAAGCCAAATTGCCTATCAAATTGTTTTCTGGCCCCTGGGAAGGAACATCTCTGTGGGAGAAAAAGAAGAAGAGGGAGAAGAAGAAGAGGGAGGAGAAAAAGAAGAGGAAGAAGAAGAAGACAGGAGGGCTTGTGAGTGCGTCAGATATCCTGAGAGAGTTGGCCCAGTTAAATTTCCCTGACACAGATGTCAAACGGTCTTGTTTGCAAAGCCTAGTGTTTAAGTGTGGATCTGCTAGGCTTCTCTTCTCCTATCTGACTGCTCTGCTCTGCTCTACTGGGCTAGAATCACTGATGAAGGTATCTACTGTCTGGGTCTGGGGCACTGTTACAGCTGATGAAGGTATGTAATGTCTGGGACTGGGACACTGTTACAGCTGATGAAGGTATGTAATGTCTGGGTCTGGGGCACTGTTACAGCTGATGAAGGTCTGTACTGTCTGGGTCTGGGGCACTGTTACAGCTGATGAAGGTATGTAATGTCTGGGGCACTGTTACAGCTGATGAAGTTATGTAATGTCTGGGTCTGGGACACTGTTACAGCTGATGAAGGTATGTAATGTCTGGGTCTGGGGCACTGTTACAGCTGATGAAGGTCTGTAATGTCTGGGTCTGGGGCACTGTTACAGCTGATGAAGGTATGTAATGTCTGGGGCACTGTTACAGCTGATGAAGTTATGTAATGTCTGGGTCTGGGACACTGTTACAGCTGATGAAGGTATGTAATGTCTGGGTCTGGGGCACTGTTACAGCTGATGAAGGTATGTAATGTCTGGGTCTGGGGCACTGTTACAGCTGATGAAGGTCTGTAATGTCTGGGTCTGGGGCACTGTTACAGCTGATGAAGGTCTGTAATGTCTGGGTCTGGGGCACTGTTACAGCTGATGAAGGTCTATACTGTCTGGGTCTGGGGCACTGTTACAGCTGATGAAGGTATGTAATGTCTGGGGCACTGTTACAGCTGATGAAGGTATGTAATGTCTGGGGCACTGTTACAGCTGATGAAGGTATGTACTGTCTGGGTCTGGGGCACTGTTACAGCTGATGAAGGTCTGTACTGTCTGGGTCTGGGGCACTGTTACAGCTGATGATGGTCTGTACTGTCTGGGTCTGGGGCACTGATACAGCTGATGAAGGTATGTAATGTCTGGGTCTGGGACACTTACAGCTGATGAAGGTATGTAATGTCTGGGTCTGGGGCACTGTTACAGCTGATGAAGGTATGTAATGTCTGGGTCTGGGGCACTGTTACAGCTGATGAAGGTATGTAATGTCTGGGTCTGGGGCACTGTTACAGCTGATGAAGGTATGTAATGTCTGGGTCTGGGGCACTGTTACAGCTGATTAAGGTATGTAATGTCTGGGTCTGGGGCACTGTTACAGCTGATTAAGGTATGTAATGTCTGGGTCTGGGGCACTGTTACAGCTGATGAAGGTATGTAATGTCTGGGTCTGGGGCACTGTTACAGCTGATGAAGGTCTGTACTGTCTGGGTCTGGGGCACTGTTACAGCTGATGAAGGTCTGTACTGTCTGGGTCTGGGGCACTGTTACAGCTGATGAAGGTCCGTAATGTCTGGGTCTGGGGCACTGTTACAGCTGATGAAGGTCTAATGTCTGGGTCTGGGGCACTGTTACAGCGGATGAAGGTCTGTACTCTCTGGGTCTGGGGCACTGTTACAGCTGATGAAGGTCTGTAATGTCTGGGTCTGGGGCACTGTTACAGCTGATGAAGGTCTGTACTGTCTGGGTCTGGGACACTGTTACAGCTGATGAAGGTCTGTAATGTCTGGGTCTGGGGCACTGTTACAGCTGATGAAGGTCTGTAATGTATGGGGCACTGTTACAGCTGATGAAGGTCTGTAATGTCTGGGGCACTGTTACAGCTGATGAAGGTATGTAATGTCTGGGTCTGGGGCACTGTTACAGCTGATGAAGGTCTGTAATGTCTGGGTCTGGGGCACTGTTACAGCTGATGACGGTCTGTAATGTCTGGGTCTGGGACACTGTTACAGCTGATGAAGGTCTGTAATGTCTGGGTCTGGGACACTGTTACAGCTGATGAAGGTCTGTAATGTCTGGGTCTGGGACACTGTTACAGCTGATGAAGGTCTGTAATGTCTGGGTCTGGGACACTTACAGCTGATGAAGGTCTGTAATGTCTGGGTCTGGGGCACTGTTACAGCTGATGAAGGTCTGTAATGTCTGGGGCACTGTTACAGCTGATGAAGGTATGTAATGTCTGGGTCTGGGACACTGTTACAGCTGATGAAGGTATGTAATGTCTGGGTCTGGGGCACTGTTACAGCTGATGAAGGTCTGTACTGTCTGGGTCTGGGGCACTGTTACAGCTGATGAAGGTCTGTAATGTCTGGGTCTGGGGCACTGTTACAGCTGATGAAGGTCTGTACTGTCTGGGTCTGGGACACTGTTACAGCTGATGAAGGTCTGTAATGTCTGGGTCTGGGACACTGTTACAGCTGATGAAGGTCTGTAATGTCTGGGTCTGGGACACTGTTACAGCTGATGAAGGTCTGTACTGTCTGGGTCTGGGGCACTGTTACAGCTGATGAAGGTCTGTAATGTCTGGGTCTGGGGCACTGTTACAGCTGATGAAGGTCTGTACTGTCTGGGTCTGGGACACTGTTACAGCTGATGAAGGTCTAATGTCTGGGTCTGGGGCACTGTTACAGCTGATGAAGGTCTGTACTGTCTGGGTTTGGGGCACTGTTACAGCTGATGAAGGTCTGTAATGTCTGGGTCTGGGGCACTGTTACAGCTGATGAAGGTCTGTAATGTCTGGGTCTGGGGCACTGTTACAGCTGATGAAGGTCTGTAATGTCTGGGTCTGGGGCACTGTTACAGCTGATGAAGGTATGTAATGTCTGGGGCACTGTTACAGCTGATGAAGGTCTGTAATGTCTGGGGCACTGTTACAGCTGATGAAGGTATGTAATGTCTGGGTCTGGGGCACTGTTACAGCTGATGAAGGTATGTAATGTCTGGGTCTGGGGCACTGTTACAGCTGATGAAGGTCTAATGTCTGGGTCTGGGACACTGTTACAGCTGATGAAGGTCTGTAATGTCTGGGTCTGGGGCACTGTTACAGCTGATGAAGGTCTGTAATGTCTGGGTCTGGGGCACTGTTACAGCTGATGAAGGTCTGTAATGTCTGGGTCTGGGGCACTGTTACAGCTGATGAAGGTATGTAATGTCTGGGTCTGGGGCACTGTTACAGCTGATGAAGGTATGTAATGTCTGGGTCTGGGACACTGTTACAGCTGATGAAGGTCTGTAATGTCTGGGTCTGGGACACTGTTACAGCTGATGAAGGTCTGTAATGTCTGGGTCTGGGGCACTGTTACAGCTGATGAAGGTCTGTAATGTCTGGGTCTGGGACACTGTTACAGCTGCTTTTTCATGCTGCCTTTTTATTTATTGAATATAAATGAGATTGTGATAACTGTATGCAATAAGAAAGTTACTAGTATTTATTGATGTTTTTAGATATGTGAGAATGAATTAATGGATACTTGTTCAACAGACATTTTTTTTGTAGAATTGAATTAATATTATATTGATTACAAATAGTTGTGTCTAAAGTACAATACTTATAATGTATGTTAAAAAATATAATGATTAGATTATGTCTGTGTAATTTATGTATTAATTAATATGGTTGAAATATGGTTATATTGTCTCTATAGGGTAGCCTAGTGGTTAGAGCGTTGGACTAGTAACCGAAAGGTTGCAAGTTTGAATCCCCGAGCTGACAAGGTACAAATCTGTCGTTCTGCCCCTGAACAGGCAGTTAACCCACTGTTCCTAGGCCGTCATTGAAAATAAGAATTTGTTCTTAACGGACTTGCCTGGTTAAATAAAGGTAAAAAAAATATATATAATAATAATAAAATAAAAAAATATTAGGATCTACCTACAGTACTGGTATATATATTGTTTCCCACACTACAGACAATACGTTAGAAATTGAAACAATTTTATTCTCTTTGTCTCCTGTGTAAACTTGATTCTGATTTCTAATCATTAACTTGCTTATTAATTCTTAATTTTATAAAAACGTTGATATAGTCCAGCTAACACTTTGCACAGAAATGAGAAAAAATGACGAGGCAGTTATCCAGGGGGTTGCTTTAGAGAAGCTTTCCCCCAAACATTTTTGCCTTTTTGGCTATTTTTAAAAACATACGTTATTTAACATTCTTGCCCTCAATGCCTCTGCCCTCCACAGAAGCCTACTAGAACCCCGTGTTGCCGGAGCCCGACCCAGAGACAAGAGAAGAGGGTTGAGATGCGTCCTGTTTGTGCTCAGCTCCTCTTCGCTGCCATCTTGTGTTCAATGCCTTACACTGGAGCTGCTGCTGTGCGGAGCCTATCCAAATCCAACCAGACTAACCATCTCCACCTAACTAGACCTGGTTTCGAGTCAGACCCTGACTCTGACTGGAGTAATCTGAATCTTACCAGCATCAGCGTGCCTCGTATCCGAAGGAGGCGAGCCATCTCCTCCAGAGAAATTAATTCCTTGTTGGATTATCACAACCTTGTCCGCTCCCAGGTCTTCCCTCAGGCTGCCAATATGGAGATCATGGTGAGGCCTGCATCTGCTGAACCAGGACAGGAAAACAAGGGACTGCTCCTCTGTCACATTCTATGGCTGGGCTTACTAACACTTAATCAAATCTGAAACATAACTGTGGTATTCTTGCTCTACACCAGAGTTAGATTTGACATTTTAAAATTATATTTTTTAAATAATTGTTTTATTATGTATATTTATTGAATAAGTCAAATCTCACATAAGTAAGTACAGACAAAATCAAACATAATGTGAAAAAGAGTCGCTAGAATGATAGGACCAGTGAATATCTGTAAAACCTTCCTCTTGGCAGGGACAGGGTGAATGTCAAAAATAAAAAAAATAAAAAAATATGATTTGAGAAGTGTTGAACAGCTGCTCTCTCACTCTCCATGCTTTAGGTGTGGGATGAGCAACTGGCTAAATCAGCAGATTCCTGGGCTTCCCGCTGCATATGGGATCATGGACCCTCACAGACCATGAGATATATGGGCCAAAACCTGTCCATCAACTCTGGCAGGTACTGTAGAACTAGCCCTGTTCTTTCCATGTTTACAACTGTTTTATAGCTGTTGCTTATGTGATTGTTGGAGATGTGGTGTGTTTTTGTTCAACAAAGACTGTTATAGGAACACTGTCTAATGCTACAGTATATCAAGTCAAATATGAAGTAGGGTGGTATTTTAAGAAATATGAAATGCTGAAAGGTCTTTTCCTTCTCCTAGATACTGGTCAATCATTGAGCTGGTGAGGTCCTGGCAAGATGAGAAAAACTCCTTCTCCTATCCCAACACATGCAGTGGACCAGTTTGTTCCCACTATACACAGGTGTGTGGCTTAGATATTGCACTAAATAAGAATGTACAGATGTAGGATTTTAATTTGAGCCAGTTTGCTACAGCAGGAAAATAATCCTGCAGCTACATGAAATGTGAATTATGTGTATTATAATTAATGTACATTTTTGTAGGGGTTGATACATTTTTCATTAGGGCAAATCAAGTATTACATTTCAAAGTGGAAATTACAAACGTTAGAAGCCTGTTTAAAACTCAAATACTCAACAAAAGAGTGTTCCAATTAAGATCCAACATATTTTTTTGTGTGGTATGTACTATATATGGTCTTCTATTTACAGAAGATCTGTGCTTTGCTGGTATAGTTTATATTTGTATTAGTAAGACATTGGGTGACTGTGTGTGAGAACTGTCTGTGATTGATCATGTTGACCACATCACATCAACACATTACAGATGGTCTGGGCCAATACCAATAAGATGGGATGTGCCATCAACAAATGCTCAAACATGAATGTGTACGGGAGCTCTTGGAGGACAGCAGTGTTCCTGGTTTGCAACTACTCTATCAAGTAAGTACACACTTCTCTGTTCATGGCAAGAGCAAGCGATCTTGTTATAATGAACACTTTACAGTATACGCAAATAGACATTTACAGTACATACCCAATATAGATTAATTAACCTCTACAGGATCGGTGGGTTCCCACGCAGGACAGTTGAGCTAACGTACGCTAATGTGATTAGCATGAGGTTGTAAGTAACAAGAAAATTTGCCAGGGCATAGACAAATCTGATATTGGCAGAAAGCTTAAATTCTAGTTAACCTAACTGCACTGTCCAATTTACAGTAGCTATTACAGTGAAATAATACCATGCTATTGTTTGAGGAGAGTGCAAAGTTATGAACTTGAACATGTATTAATAAACCAATTAGGGCAGTCTTGATACAACATTTTGTACAGAAATCCAATGATTCATTGGATCGGGCTAAAATTTTGCGCATGCACTGCTGCCATCTAGTGGCCAAAATGTAAATTGCACCTGGGTTGGAATAATATATTATGGCCTTTCTCTTGCATTTCAAAGATGATGGTACAAAAATAAAACGCATGTTTTCTTCTTTGTATTACCTTTTACCAGATCTAATGTGTTCTATTGTCTTACATTAATTTAATACACTCCTTTTTCTATTGCATAAGCTTGACTCATCAGAGCCTTATATTTAATTGAATATCCTTTATAATGACAGGAAACAAACAAGCAAACAAGATCAGAAGTTAACCATGTTTTATTTCTCTTCCAGAGGGAACTGGGTTGGAGAGGCTCCCTATAAGAGTGGCAAACCGTGCTCTGCCTGTCCATCAAAATATGGAGGTTCATGTAACAGAAAGCAGTGTTCCTTCAGTGGTTCAAAAGCCAAAGCCAAGAAAAGAAAAAGGTATTAGAAAGACATCAGTCATACTTTCCCTGTTATAATGGAAGACTTTTTAGAGTTCATTGTTTCTGGTCAATTATTCCGTTCCATTCATCTCAGCAACAAACAACTGCAAGAGAGGGTGTGTGAAAGAAAGGTGAAGGATTTCTAAACATAAAAAACGAATCAAAGCACAAGACCTGCTTTTTTCAGTGATTCAATTATAGTACCACTATTTTTGTGTTTATCATAAACTAATGTTTGATCCATCCACTGGATGTTAGGGAAAGAATGTTTTTCCCCCATGATGTTGTGAACTTAAATCTACGTAAACTCTTGGGTTGCAAAGCTCCATTTTCTCACCATGACACAGAAAGAACCCAGCTACCAAAAACCAGACAGTACTTCTGTTGTATTCATTTGATTATGGCCTTTTTTGAAAATGTTAAGAAGATGAGTGCAATGTACACTATATATACAAAAGTATGTGGACACCCCTTCAAAACAGTGGATTCTCTATTTCAGCCACACATATTGCTGACAGGTGTATAAAATCAAGAACACAGTCATGCAATCTCTCATTGACTTTCAATGTGGCACCGTCATAGGATGCCACCTTTCCAACAAGTCAGGTCTTGAAATGTATGCCCTGATAGATCTGTCCCGGTCAACTGTAAGTGCTGTTATTGTGAAGTGAAAACGTCTAGGAGCATCAACAGTGAAGTTGTAAGCCACACAAGCTCACAGAATGGGATCATCGAGTGCTGAAGTGCGTATCGAGTTTAAATCGTAAAAGTCGTCTGTCCTCGGTTGCAACACTCACTACCAAGTTCCAAACTGCCTCTGGAAGCAACGTCAGCACAAGAACGGTTCGTCTGGAGCTTCATGAATTGGGTTTTGGCCGATTAACCGCTTACAAGCCTAAGATCACCAATAGCAATGCCAAGCGTCAGCTGGAGGGGTGTAAAGCTTGCCGCCATTGGACTCTGGAGCAGTGGAAACGCGTTCTCCAGAGTGATGAATCGCGATGCCAGGAGAACGCTACCTGCCCCCAATGCATAGTGTCAACTGTAAAGTTTGGTAGAGGGGGAATAATGGTCTGGGACTGTTTGTCATGGTTCGGGCTAGGCCTCTTAGTTCCAGTCTAGAGAAATCTTAACGCTACAGCATACAATAACATTCTAGACAATTCTGTGCTTCCAACTTTGTGGCAACAGTTTGGGGAAGGCCCTTTCCTGTTTCAGCATGACAATGCACCCGTGCACATAGCTAGGTCCATACAGAAATAGTATGTTGAGATTGGTGTGGAAGAACTTGAATTGACTGCACATAGCCCTGACCTTAACCCCATCAAACACCTTTGGGATGAATTGGAACACCGACTACGAGCCAGGCCTAATTGCCCAACATCAGTGCTCGACCTCACTAATGCTCTTGTGGCTGAACGGAAGCAAGTCCTTGCATCAATGTTCCAACATCTAGTGGAAAGCCTTCCTAGTTGAGTGGAGGCAGTTATAGCAGCAAAGGGGGGACTAACTCCATATTAATGCCCATGATTTTGAAATGAGATGTTTGACGAGAAGGTGTCCACATACTTTTGGTCGTGTAGTGTATTTGTATGCTTATGCCAACGTGTTTGATAAATCCACAAATTGTTTGCACTGCTTTTGGTTGATTATATGGCTCTTGATTGACATTTTGCGTAGCTAAAAATAAGCACTTTTATACTGTTTTTTTATTATTATTATTATTATTAATTTATAACACATTTGTTTACTGTAGATTTAGAGACATTGATCATGTTGGTTACTTTTGTAGACCAATTCTTTTTTTTTATAACATTGTCATACACTTATTACAGCTCATGATTGGCCTGAATGTGAAATAACTGTCAATAATTATTTGAATAAAAAAGAAAGGAGTTTAACTCAGTAGTGGGTGTTTAAACCTTACAGTTCCAGGTTGCTTTTTCACTTATATCTGTATTAAAAGGAGATTTTCTTCCTATTTCTTCCTTGCCAATCCCATCTTAATATTAATGTACACCTAAACACAGCATGTCAGCATAGATTGGAAACTATGACTGGCTACATGTGCATGTTAAATGTCCCCTGGCCTGCATGTTTTCATTTAACTAGGAGTCTAGTGGAGGCTAGGAGAGACTAGGAGAGGCAAGGGGAGGCTAGGGGAAGTGAGACTAGGGGAGGCTAAGGGAAGCTAAGGGAAGGCTAAGGGGGCTAGGGGAGGCTAGGAGAGGCTAAGGGAAGCTAAGGGGGCTAGGGGAGGCTAGGGGAGGCTAAGGGAAGCCAAGGGGAGGCTAAGGGGGCTAGGGGAGGCTAGGAGAGGCTAGGAGAGGCAAGGGGAGGCAAGGGGAAGTGAGGCTAAGAGAGGCTAGGGGAGGCTAAGGGGGCTAGGGGAGACTAGGAGAGGCTAGGGGATGCTAGAAAAGGTGAGGCTAGGGGAGGCTAAGGGGACTAGGGGAGGCTAGAAAAGGTGAGGCTAGGAAAGGTGAGGCTAGGGGAGGGTAAGGGGGGCTAGGGAATCCACTCTACTGGTTTTCACCTCATTTATTCTCCATATTCATCTGCAGAGAGTCTATCTCCACTATTAAACTGGACTCTAATTAGGCTTTTATGGTCATAATTATGAGATTCAATTGGTTTATATCCATTAACATTGAGAGACTGGGATGAAAATATGATTTGTATATTTTATTCCATGTCCAAAATGGTTCACACCGATAACCCAATATTCTACCATAAAGTCTTAATATGTACTGCATACACCCCTCTTTACATGTTCATGCTTGTAAAATATATTTGAAGAGTGAAATTATACGACTCCTACTCAATCAACAAACATTTCAACATTTTCAGAGGATATCTGATTCTGTGGGAAATGGCCAACATGGGAAATTCCATTTCAGGACAGCAACTGACCCATACATGCAACCAAAAGTGAAAGTTCCCACAAGGTAAACGAATGAACTATTTTGTAACAATATCAGTGTGAGAAGAAAACATGGTACAGGTCAAGTTATCAACTTACTGCTATTCACAGGGATATTTGTATGTTATTGTATTTGTGCAGTGTTTTTCTGTTCATTCATTGCGTAACCTGGAGAGAATAGGAGTACTTCTCAACCAAAACATTAGAAACTTAATTCACACTCACCATCCTGAGGTGGGGAGGTGACACCCTCTCAAGTCCTCTCTCTCTCTTTCATGTCCCTTTTTTCCACCTTCCCTCTTGCAGGGGAGTTCTTCATTTACTCCTGTTCTTCCTTCCTTCCTTTACTCAATGCACATTAATAAAATAAACGTGCCTACAGACAGGCTTTTTGTTTCTACCATCTTGTTGCTATAGCGATAGCTTCCTGCCATATATATGTGGTCTCTTTATGAGCCTGGTTACTGTTTAACATCTCCACCCACATTTTTCTCAGAGTAGAAAAATCAATAAGATAACAGCTGGAAGTACCTACCTAATGCTGGGGCCTTACCTTGCACCAACACCACCTTCCTCATTATAACGCAGCCAGTGGCTAACTTCCATATTTGAAACCCTAGAACTTTGGGAATACAGAAGAAAAAGAAAACCCATAAGAAAGAAACAGTGAGAGAGATGGTTCATGTAAACTCACAGGTCAGTACAAGCATGGAGTTTCCATTCGCTGGTGGTGAGTACACAGTTTCTGTCTTTTATCATCTCACGGTTTCGGTGCATTATGGTGGAGCTCACACCAACTGTTGACTTTGTTTAAACTGTAGTATGCAATACACACTGCAGAGGGTTTCTCTTATGGCAGGTCCATTCGATGTAGAAAATATCATCGCCATTTTTTTTTACACGACTGCAATCTAGGAGGTGTGGCGACGATATGAAGGTTGTTAAAAAGGGCCCCATAATAAGCTGAGACTGACTGATGAGACTGATGTCAGCCTGGCATGGCAAAGCTTCGGAGTGTAGCATAACATGATGAATGAAGGACCGCTATAGGCAGTGGGCTGAATGTAATCATAACAACACATTTCAGGATAGTGGAAAGGTGTGGAGGGCAGCCTCAGACTCTGTCAGAGGACAACACTGGACTTTCCCCTGAAAAACACATGGGAACCACCTGGGAAAAACTAGGAAAACACCTGACAGCATCTGCAAACTGAGTGTGACTCAGTTACACTGCAAAGTGTCAGAACATGCCTTTTCAGAAGTGTACTGTGGCCTATGCATGAATGGTTTGGTGATTTATTGTCATTATGTCATTGATCACACATGGTATAATTTACATTTAAGTCAAGGAGATGCAAAACACCTTTGACCAACCAAACTGACGATATTAGTTTCCCCTTCCTGGTTTTATTGTACTGTACCATCTTTCCTTTATAATACAGTCAAATGTTCAAAGCACTTTCTCAGGTTTCAGTGAATAAAACCTAGTGGTCAAGCAGGGACATGGTTTTTCCACCATTCATTTTTCCCATAGGAGATTTTAGAAACACTTCAAATAAGGGCTGTGATTCTTGTAGACTTACCCTGGCGTGACGTTTTGATCACTGTGTATATCTCTTTAGGGCAAGGTGACTTTTATCATAAAGACCTACAAATGCCATGATGATCTGGACGAGACTGCCGAATCAAAGCAAAGGTGCGAATCTCTGAATGAACTATCTAATGCTATCTAAATATGGTAATGAATAAATTGGCTACATTTATTTAAATGGACAATTCTGTGAACTGTCTTGTGCAAGTTTTAAATGGACACAGTACCTGTCAGGAAAGGTGTCAGCTAGAGCTTGTAGGGATTTGTAGTTTTGCATGATATCTACTTTGATGCTAATTAGCATTTTCGAATCTGAGAGTAAATAGAGCCAAATATATTGATAAAAGCCACCTTGTACGAGAGAGATTGACATGTTATCAAAACGTCATGCCAGTGTAAGACTACACCAAACACAGCACTTATTTGAAGTGCTTCTATAATCTTATATGGGAAAAATGGATGGTGGAACAACTATTGGAACCATTTCCCTGTTTGACCGCTAGGTTTTATGGGTATTATGACACCTCCACTGTGGTGCTCTATATGGTGGAACACACCAGCTGTTGCTTTACTTTGTGCTGGCTCATACTGTCGAGAGCCGACTAGTCGTAAGAAGTGTATAACTGCCTCCCGAGTGGCACAGTGGTCTAAGGCACTGCATCGGGTGGCGCACAATTGGCCCAGCGTCATTCGGGTTAGGGGAGGGTTTGACCGGCAGGGATGTCCTTGTCCCATCGCGCACTAGCGACTCCTGTGGCGCAGTGCACGGCTCTCGACCTTCGCCTCTCCCGAGTCCATACGGGAGTTGCAGCGATGAGACAAGAATGTAACTACCTATTGGATACCACGAAATTGGGGAGAAAAGGGGATAAATAAAACACATAGAAATAAATAACACTCTGTACAATACCTGCATTTTTCTCAAGGAATGTGTTACCTCTGAGTGCTTAAAAGAGCTTCACAAACCAGGAAATGTACTGTATGTTGCAAATACATTTCCTTGGCAACTAACTTGTTTAAGCTTATTTCTGGCCTAGATCTTGGGTTATATGTTTCTTTGTGCAGACACAAGAATGCTGCAAATCACTGTTGATAAGGTCTCTTCTAATTCATAATAGTCCTTACACAATGTCTCTCATGCATCAGGAGACTTACAAATACTGACGTTAATGTTTCACAGGCATGACCTGCAGTTATGAGTTCTTGTCCCTGGTGGACATGACCTGGGCTGCGTCTGAAATGGTATACAGTAGTTATGAGTTCTTGTCCCTAGTGGACATTACCTGCAGTTCTGGTCCCTGGTGGACATTACCTGCAGTTCTGGTCCCTGGTGGACATTACCTGCAGTTCTGGTCCCTGGTAGACATTACCTGCAGTTCTGGTCTATAAGTGTGAATTTAGGAGATGCCGTATATGACTCATATATAGTGACAGTGTTGGCATAACGGGCATTGGAAAGCATTTGCCTTTTCAAATAACATGATAAATACCTTACTAAGGTGGAGAAAGTTTTCTGATCTGGTGCAGTAGACTTATGCTTCAGAGCACAGACAGACACATCCTGTATCTCTCCATTCATAATCTCTAAACCATCTCATTTGTCATTCTTTGGCTATTCATTCTTTGGCTATAACTGCTCTCTATGCTTGGATAGGCTACATGCTGAAACTTTTTCTCATTTTTTTAAACTATAAAAGTCATATTGAGTTTGGCATTTCTTTTTCAATGAAGAGCTGGACTCAACTGCTATAATGAGTTAACACGGTCTAGATGTGTTTTTGTATTAAACCCAGCAGAGATCCCCATTAGCAGTGTGCGTGGATGGGGGTATTACACACTCGGTACACTTGACACTATGAAGCCCAGTGTTCAAGACTCCAATCAAATCTCATTGTGACAGGCATTATAGGATTATCCCTGCTGCCACTTCATGGTCACGTGGCTGCAGCCTCTGGCTCGCACACACACACATACACACACACATTTTACCTCAGGCCTCTGTGAATGGCTTATGGCCCTACATCCCCACCGGCTACAGCCCCCTTGTTCTCCCTCTCTCAGACACACACTCCTTCACCCTCACTCTGCTCAGGCCGGGCCTGGGTTAGTACTGCAGCGTGCTCCCGGTGAGAGGGGAGAGAGAGGCTGATGGGCATACAGTCTGGTCCCTGGGCCTGGTCACTGTCAGGGGTCAGCTATCCAAAGTCAGGAGGATGTATGGAGGGGAACATGGAACACTGCATGGTCACCTCACCACTCCAGGTACAGATGTAGGATTTTCATTTAAGCCAGTTTGCTGCATCAGGAAAATAATCCTGCAGCAACAGGAAATGTGAATTATTATGTGGATTAATAGACATTTTTGTAGGGGTTGATAGATTTTTCACAAGGGAAAACCAAGTCTAAAATTGGAAGACTGAAAGTGGAAATTACTAACTTCAGAATTGTTTTTAAACTTTGAATACATTACAATTAAAAACATTCCTGCATTGCAGTAAAGTTCTCTTGCAAGAGGATGGTCAAATGAAGATCTTACATATGTACAGTCAGTCAGAAACACATGTCACAGGGAAGTATTCTGTAATTCTATGACTGTTGTACTATAACTGTAGTACTATAACTCTCAGAATACAGCCATACAATAGATTTAGACTCTTACCCTGTTACACATACTTTTACATAGCTGGTGGAAAGAGAGAGGGATTTCATGCAGTAGATTATTCCACCACACAACAAGCTACTCTGTTGTCTGTTTACTTTTTAAACCATCCCACTGGGCAAAAACTGGTGGAATCAACATTCACCCCCCCCCCCCTCCCCCCAATCAACGTGGAAAACTGATTTGCAAAAAGTAATGAGCATAAAGGCATTTCATCTTTTAACTTTTAACGTAAATGGTGACATGGTGACATTTTTTGTTGATTTCATGTTGAATTCACATTAGTTGACAACTCAGCCAAATGTAAATCAAAACTAGACGTTGAACTGACGTTAGTGCACAGTGGGATGGGACTGTAAAGCTGCAGACGGACTGCTCACAGAACAAAGCTTTATGTTGTTCGTTGGTTAAATGAATGCTTTCTGACTTAAAAATATGATCAATTTAGCTGTGTCTGAAAATAGACACACTATTATAGATACATATTGATGTGGTAGCCCACATGAACAAAATACTACAGTTTACAATAGAGTACTACAGTACTTACTATAGAATTCTGTAGTTAACTGTAGAATACTATACTACACACTGTAGTATCCATCGATCATCTGTATTACTTACTATAGAATGTTGTAGTATACTGTAGAATACTATAGTAAATACTACAGTATTATTGGGAGAGAGAAACAATGTAGTAAATACTAGAGTAAAGTCTACACTTTTTTTTAAACTATAGTTAATACTGCAGTATATTATTTGCATATACCCTGCCCATTCCCTGCCCCATATTCCAATTTGAGCCACCCATAAGTATATTGTGTACAGGTTATAGAAAAGAGCAGAATCTCTGAATTAGCCATTCAGACCCCAGTCCTATATACCTACCTAACGACAGGTTATGGACCATTTGCTCTTTTAGTATTTCCCCAGTAGGTTTCCTCAAGGAGAAAGCCTCCACAAAAACACTATAGTAAATATTACAGTAAAGTCTGCAAAAACACTACAGTAAATACTATAGTGTATAAATATAGTAATGCTACAGTATTTAAACCATAGTATAATATAGTCTTTTTTTTATATGAAGGCCATATTGGTAATGTAAAAGGCCAAATGAAACCATGTATTAACGTTAATGTGTATCAATTTATATTTTATCTTGAGTGTATTCATACAAAATTGGGAAAACTGCAGATTGATTAATTTGCTCTAAGAGTTTACTTTGTCACAGACCAGTCTTCTTTTTGAGAAACTCTATTACAAACAAAAACCATAGGATACTGCCTCCATTGTCCACAAGGTGGTGCTGCTACCAAGTGATTCCAATTTCCCTTACACAGGTCAGCCTGTGAAATCTACCTCCTCATTCATCTTAATGCTTAATACTTAGATCACTATCTGAACATCCTCTTTCAACTCTCCATTGGGTTGAACTGTTCAAACAGAGTGATGACTGTAGCAGAGAGGTTGCCAGTCATCAAGCTCAGTCAGTAGACTGTAGAAGGATGATGTACCCTCATAATGGGGCCACTGAGTTTTTTTCAAATGTTGAAACTGTCCTCTAAGAAGGTTATATACACATGTAGGATCTTAATTTGAGCCAGTTTAACACATTGGGAAAATAATCCTGCAGAAACAGGACATTTTAATTATTAGGTGCATTATAATTGATGGACATTTTTGTAAGAGTTGGTCCATTTTTCATAAGGGAAAATCAAGTCTGAAATTTCTAAGTGGAAATTACTATTTTCAGAAGCTTTTTTAAACCTCAAATACACTACAAGTTTTAAATGTCCTGCATTACAGGAAAGTTCTCCTGCAACAGCGTGATGAAATTAAGATCCTACATCTGCAGAAGGCAAATAGCAGAGTTAATGAAAGAGGCACCAATGTCAGTTGCCGTCCAGCTTCTGCTGCTACTTAGGTATTACATTTTATTTGAATGTGATGATTTAGGATGAGGTTGAATTCCTTGGCTTATAGTGTCTTGTGATTCCTTCTTGATATTGATTGGTTGATCATGGGAGAGCCTATAGCAGCAGAGAGAGTGATAACCGGCCATGCGGTCTGCTGAGAGATAGGATTTGTGCTAGCAGGCAAAATGAATTCTCAGCAAAAACAGCAGTTAATGATTAAAGGGCTTTATCAAGACACTGTGATTGATTTACGAGGACCATTGGGTTAAATGTTTATTGATGCAATTGTTGACTTATTTAGTGTACAGACATGGGGCTACTTGAGTTTTCCTCCTGCATGGTGGAAAAAACAACTAGGGGTGGATGTGTAAGAAAATATCCCAATGGTAGTCTAAGTTTTAGTTTAGGAAGTTTTGCATGTAGATGGTAGTCTAAGTTTTAAATGTCAAATCCTTGATTGTTGAAAGTTATCTACAAACAAAGTGTAGCATATTCCCTCACAACTTTTTTAACAGCAACTATTAAAATATCTTTATCTTCTTTATTGCCCAATAATTTTGGGGTTATGGAGGGTGAGCAAATTTAGGCCCTAGAAGTTTATCATTGCCCTTAGACCAAACAGCCATGGGTCAGGACTATGAGAATATTTCAGTTGTTTCAGAGAACTATTTTAACAATCCGAGATGTTTTTCATATGAAGATTTGAGCTTTTTCCTTCTGTAAATCCACAAGGAGGAGTTGAGTCCTGGATTTGTGAATAGTTAAAACTGGTAAAACTGCATGTTTTTGTATGGCAACCTAAACCTTCATTTGCTGAGAAATTGAGAGTAATTGAAAGGTCAATCCCATGGACAGTAGTACACAGCAGTCTTTTGCTTTTGGTTTCCTCCTCTGTACTTGAATCAAAGATTTTATTTTATTTCACCAAGTTAGTGCCATTGAGAGAGACCTATTTTTCAAAAGAGACCTTGCCAAAATAGCATCACACAGCAATTCAGATATAATTACACCATAAAACACTAAGCACTACAGTTTAAAAACATACCATTTACACATTGAACAGGCAATAATTTTCTGGGGAGGTGTGTTGCATCTAGGGGTCAAAACATTGACAGACCCCACTAAACTGTCCACCATAGATTTGAGCCTAGCTTTGAACTCATTCAAGAAGACGAACTCATTCAAGAAGACGAGCTCCTGCAGTGTCATGTCCTTTTGTAGCTCGTTCTAAGTGGAAGGGCCACTCTAAAATAAAGGGATAACGCTCAAGACAGAATTATAGAGAGCTCTGAAATGTACTATTGGTGCCTCAATCATAACTCTGTTGTTTTCTGTTCCATCCTGAGATGGCAGACTAAAAGCTGCCTAATGTAGGCCCTCTGAACAAAGTGTAAGTAACATGTTCCGACTGTGTAGGCCTTGTTCACACTGGCAGTTTGAAGTGACTGAAATCCGATTATAAACTGGAGGGTTCGAGCCCTGAATGCTGATTAGCTGAAAGCTCTGGTAAATGATACCCTATACCACGGTTATGACAAAACATTTATTTTTACTGTTCTTATTATGTTTGTAACCAGAATCATAATAGCAATATGGCACCTCAGGGGTTTGTGGTATATGGCCAATATACCACCACTAAGGACTGTATCTAGGCCCTCCTCGTTAAGTCGTGCATAAGAATCTGAATCCTGGCCATGTGACTTGTGTCTGAACGGTCAAATCGGATTTATTTGACCTCAAGTGTTTTTAGACTTTTGTTAGGGATATCTTGTTGATTGTTAGTTACTCTGTTGACAATTTGGGGCGGCAGGGTAGCCTAGTGGTTAGAGCGTTGGCCTAGTAGCCGGAAGGTTGCAAGTTCAAACCCCCGAGCTAACAAGGTACAAATCTGTCGTTCTGCCCCTGAACAGGCAGTTAACCCACTGTTCCTAGACCGTCATTGAAAATAAGAATTTGTTCTTAACTGACTGAAATAAAGGTAAAATAAAAAAATAAAACATTTGTCAACAAAGTGTGGTAGCTAAATAGCTTGTTAATTGTTTACAAACAAATGAGTGAATGTGCTAGAAAACTAAACAGCTAGCTAGCTAACTAGTTGACTGCTGTGACTAGCCAAAAATGACTCGTTTTGAATGTTGGATCATCTTCCACTTTGAGGCTATAAAAGTGTTCTTACACTATGATTTCGAACATTCTAAGCAACTAGGAAACTTCCATGGCAG